>NC_081345.1:20893219-20975585 GCF_029784015.1 Lycium ferocissimum
AGTACCGCACTTTTTTTTTACATTGTTTATTTTTTTAATATGGGATTCATTTTTTTTTATATATATTCTTGATTTTGTTAATATGGATACTATGTTCAAAACACGATTAATATAACATTGCGCTTGTACTCCGTATTTAAAACTTTATTATATTAGTGTTTTAGCTACGAATACGCATCGTGTTTAATATGAGGCCCACATTTTTTTTTAATAGTGTTTCGTTTTTTAAATATGTGATTCACTTTTTTTCAATATCGTCGATTTTGTTAATACGCAAAATTCACTTTTTTTTTTCCACGAGTTTTGGATGTAGCCTGCACTTTTTTAATATCGATGTTGTTTAATATGGGGCCCACAATTTTTTTTTACAATTTTTTTTTTTTTTTTTTAGGGCTTGATTAATATGAGGCCCAAAAAAAAATATTTTTTTTATGGGGGGTCCACAACGGACGACGAAAAGCACCCCAACCGTGCTTCTAATATAGTAGAAAAGTTAATTTTAAGTTAAAACTCGACTACAAGTATAAAAATTTCTAAATTTGACACCACTATAGAATCAGAAAACCTGTGGTCCATAGTACTCCAAAAATGTTCTCCATTTGGCACTGACTGATATATTACAACATGAATTTGGGAAAACTGTAATCAAATAGCCTGTAGAAAATAACTGACCAAGGAACACTCGATACCTAGTGTTAGCAATTCTTAAATATACAAAAAATGAATACTCTCTCTTCCTGTCTCTGACCTGGATCACCAAAAATTCAGTCTTGCCCAACTCCGTCGCAACAGTTAATAGGTTAGCAAACTTAGTATACAGTAAGAAGTCCTGGATGATACCTTGTTATACATATTTTAAGTCACCTGCTGATTCCGTCGTTCTTGGAGGATACAAACTTGACGTATAAGATGCATATGACCTAATAACCATTTAAGAATCATCATGGAGCACTTGCCACTAATACCATCTTTCTGGTTCCAATGGTTATCAGTCAGATCACCATATACTTGTAGAATCCAGACTTCACTTTCCAGGACCTTGAAGCTTGAACCCCTTCCAAATTATGACCAACTCTGGCAAGTCCTTTAACGGACAGCAAATTGGAAAAAGCTAAATTACATAACAGGTTGCCACCAGTCATCTTCTTTGTTTAGAAGAGGGACTTTCTTCTTGGGGCGCATGAGCTGGGTCATTTTCATGATCATTATGAGAACCTGATAGGGAAACCTCAGGATTGGGGTTTGAAATCAGCACAACTGAATGACTCTGAACTTCAGTTGTCTCCCTTTGGCTTGAATGTTCATCCTCACTACTTGGATACACCGGAGACATGAATGATATGCCAAACCTTTGTCCATAGGTTAGCCCTGGACAGAGTCCCTATCATAAAAAACAAATCTTCCTCAGCATGGTGAGTGAAAATGACTCTTCTAGTAACATTAAGATCTCACTAGTTTTTTATTTTTTATTTTTGGGGGCAAAAGCAGTGAGAATGTCACTAGCCATAGTATCTATATGAAATAGAACAATATAGTAAATCAAGGTTCATAAAATGAAGTTTCTCCTCAGTTTGGACATCCAAAGAATTTAACACATATTACACCAATAAAATCACTTCCCTCCTTTTACGGATTTCAAAATTCCAGCAAGAAAGGAACCACGAGAACTTGAGCTTAAGATTATAAGGAAAAACATGGTAATTTGGGTACGTGTGAGAAACATATCCAAGCTTCCATGATACTAAAGAATATTGGGAATTTAGTCCAAACTGGGTTTGTCACAAGCAAGGTCCCCAGCTTGTTTCATTTAGTGCATTATATAGGAGTATGCCAATGTATTTTAACACTGCATTTCGGAAGATAGTGCTAATGATAAAAAGGAAAAAACCTCAGCTACCTAATACTAGAGAAATTGGCAGTTTAGCCGATATAGGAATTTGAGACGAGCTAGTTTGTCTTCTCCCTGGAGAGTAATATCCAAGAATATGGAAGTCTACCTATCTGAAAAGTTATTCTAATTCCATAAGTATCTATTTATGATATCAAGGAAGTGCTAATGCCTTGCAACTTGGTTCTCACAAAAAGAAAGACTTATGTCCAACTTTTCATCATACCGTCATGCATAATTTGGTAAACTAAATTAAACAAGGGGCATTTCATTTTAGCAAATTCTCAATGATTGGATCAAACAGTCAATGGAAACTAGTCAATAAAAACCTTTACCATTAAATTTCTGACCTTCAAACCAGAGAAAGGTGGAGTACTTTGATAACTGGAGCGTGATAAGAAACTGGAGTCTGCAGGTCCTGTTTGAGAGCCACTGGAATTAGTTTCTGCACTCTCAGGTGAATGAGTTTTCAATCTCAAATTGCTGTTCCTACAATATGCTCCGAAATATGAACAATGCTCACATACTAAGGATATTTGAGGAGTTGCAGGCAATAAATGGCCTTCTGTGCTGAAGATATACCTTAAAGAAAAAAAAGAGTCGCCAAAAATAATGAGTGAAAGCATCTCTGCTGAGAAAGGATGCTGACGAATAAAATAATAAAGGAAATGGAACAGAAAGTGGGGAGTCTTCTTTTTTTACTTGCATATATTTCTTTTTGGGAAAAGGTGCAAATATACCTCTCAACTTTGCGATTTAAAGCAAATATACCCCCCATTATATAAGTGGTGTAAATATACCCCCGCCTTTGTAAAATGGTGCAAATAGATTTTTTTTAAAAAAAATCATTTAGTTTATTTTTTAATTAAAAAATATACCACGTGGCCTCAAAAAAAAAGTCTACCCATTTTTTTTTGAGTAGACATATTTTTCTAAAGCCACACGATAATTTTTTTCTGGTGGGTTGAGTCTAGTTCTTTTAACAAAATGGGTAGACTATGTTTTTTAAAGCCACGGAGATTTTTTTTTTTTTTTTTTTTTAAAACGAACCAGGCCTGACCCACCAGAAAAAAATTTACCATGTGGTGTTAGAAAAATATGTCTACTAAAAAAAAATGGGTAGGCTTTTTTTGAAAGCCATGTGGCATTTTTTTAAGTAAAAAATAAGCTAAATGATTTTTAAAAGAAATCCCGTTAGCGAAAAGGGTATTGCACTATTTGTGTAAAGGCAGGGTATATTTGCACGATTTTGTAACGGCAAGGGTATATACACCACTTTTTTAACGGGGGATATATCTGCTCTAAATCGCAAAGTTGAGGGGTATATTTGCATCTTTGCCCTTTCTTTTTTCTATGTGTGGTCAGAGGAGGAAGGGAAACACAAAAACTTTAAAGAAAAGCTAGATAATGAATACGAAGGATGCTATAGCTGTTTTACTTGTAAGGGCCATTCTCAACCAGGTTATCTGGGCCAGCAGCTAAATCAAAAAGAAGCCACAAATATTTAACCTGAAAGAAAGTATAATATCAATTAGATATATAGATAGATAGATAGAAAACTAAATTTGTTACAGATGATTGTCAAGTATAATCATGCATTGGTTCAGGTAAATGAAGTCTTCCTCTCTTCTCCTCTCTTGAGCCGAGGGTCTCTCGGAAACAGCCGCCCTACCTTTCAAGGTGGGGGTTAGGTCTGCTACAGACACTCTACCCTCCCCAGACCCCACATGGTGGGACTATACTGGGCTTGTTGTTGTTGTTGTTGTTGGTTCAGGTAAATGAAGCAAGCACTTATAAGCGAGGGCAGTCTCAAATATAATACACATTACTTTTCGTTTCTTTTTTCGTAGATAAATTATAAAGTAGTAAGACAAACACCAGAAGGTTACTTCTCTTGTACCAAGCTAAGATCAGATTATAAGATCAGCCTCATTATGTCTTGTCTTTACAGTGAGTAGTAATCATCCAATGACCTGATTTTGATGACTAACGGACATTAATAGCCTACAATGTTAGGTCTTCGAACAAGACTACTGGATATGTGATCATAGTAATCATCCACCGTCCTGATTTTGCCATCCTTCAATGACTTTTATATAGGCTCACTGTAGAAATATCTAAAGCCGAGGGTCTATCGAAAACAACCTCTCTACCACACAAAGGTAGGGGTAAGGTCTGCATATATCTACCCTCCCCAGACCCCACATGCGGGATTTCACTGGGCATGTTGTTGTTGTTGTTGCTGTAGAAAAAAGAAGAGAAATGATACTTGCCTTAATCATGTCACTAAGTAAGACGCCTATAAGATGCCCAACCACCCATGTTAAACATCAATGCTACCCTAAGTGCTTCACGAGGTTTCCACAACAATGTTTTGCAGGTTCACGAGGTTTCTGCAACAATGTTTTGCAGGTTTTGGTGTCAAGATTGCAGAGTATAAGCCAAGGTTTATAGGGTCAGAAGGCGGTAGAAGGCCTGGAGAATCAGAGAAGCTGGAGGGCTACTAGTTTTCATTAATTTGGCTGAATCCAGCTGCAAAAGGACCAAACGTGCTTGACACACAAATTCAAGGTAAAAGCTATGTGCACTAATAGAAGGACTAAAATTGGAATTAAGAAATAATTCGAGAACAAATGAATTTTTTTATTTTCTTGTACTTGTACTTTTTAACTCCCCCAGTGTGATCTTGCTCACATTGCTAGCCCAAAGCCCAGATAAAGGAGGAGGGTTGTGGTAGGCTGGCAGCCAATGTAAAACTTTCCAATTCATGATGAATCCTTCAATAAATGAGGAAACATGATAAGTGAGGATTCATATACCCAGGAGTAGAGAGTACCGACAGGATTGTATCATATCATCTAGACAAGACACAGGAATAAATTGATATACCACAGACAGAACTAGGTCAAATAAAACTGTGCCTTATTCCTTACAGTTTCTGCCAAGAAGAAGCTCTCCATGTGATCTTCTTGTTTGTGAAATTCAACATCAGATATATGACAATATCCGCAAGTGCATCGAGCGCCATATTGCAAGCTAGCAAGCATATCCCTTCCAGCATCAAGATACCTATGTCAAATGATTTAACAACGTAAATTAAGAGAAAATTAACGCATCTGAGTGTATTGATCAGATTACTGCCGATGATGCGACAGCCGCCAATGAAGAAAGAAAGAAAGAAAGAAAGGGAGCTTTAAATCCTTGCTCAAAATTTTCAGGTCGTATTCAATGACCATGCAGCTTACTCAGACAGTGCGTAGTCATTAACCATTCTCTCACTCACCCTTTCTGGACTCACATTTTTGTTTTTGGAGAACTGGCAGCCAATTAATTTTTGAAGTAGCTAATGTTTCTATAGAAGCATGGGGAAGTATTAATGGTCATAATGCTTATTATTTTATTTTTATTTCATTTTGTATACGGTTGGCCTGAGATGAATTTAAATGGAGAAACATGTTCAGTGAGGGTTCATATAGGCTAGAGCCGACCCTAACTTGTTTATGACTGAGGCGTTGTTGGTGGTAACAAGTTGAATTTACCTTGCTTAGAAAATGATAAATTGAGCACAGGTAAGATAAGCAGCACCGGTTAATAACAGCAGTGTTTGGTAACAAACAATTATACAAACGGAATAAGGAATCAAAGGCATTGTTGCAGACAGTTAGCCGCCATTTGCACTTGGTATTCACAATGTAAAACCTGAGAACTTAAGCTCGCTTTATGACACACCCAATTGTGAGGTTTCTTAAGCTTGCTTCATGACATATCCCCAGGGAGCAAAGAATAAGAATGACGGTATCTGAGGACTAAAGTTTGAGAAGAAGCTAAAAATTTAAAAGAGACTAAGAGCCTGTTTGGATGGGCTTATGCCTATAAGCTGTTTGCAGCTTATAAGCTAAAAAAAATAAGTTGGGGTAGTCTAACTTATTTTTTTTTGGCTTATAAGCTGTTTTCAGCTTATAAGCTGCTTTAGATAAGCTAAGTCAAATGGGCCCAATTATTTTTTTGAGCTTATTTTAAGCACAAAATGACTTTAAGCTGGCCAGCCAAACACTCAAAAAAGCTGAAAACAGCTTATAAGCAACTTATAAGCCAATCCAAACGGGCTCTAACACATAACTCTGGGAGGGGGAATCACAATCACAAATAGTGTCAGAAAGTCTGCGGACATATGAGAGAAGGCTTGATAAGTGAAGGAGAAACTTTTGGTGGGAGGGGAACAATTAGAGAACAGCTTCCCGCAAGGTGGCTGAGAACAGGAAGCAGGGTAGAGTGGGTATTACGAAACTTAGTCTAATAACAAGAGCCTGCTACTTAAAGGGCTGTAGAGCTATAACGAATCAGAACGCGTAAGCAAGGCTTAATATTAGTGTAGTAGGTTCTGGTCCTGTGATAGGAACATATGGAGTAGGAGTTTGGAAGAATATCAGAAAGTTAAGGGAGCAATTTACCGCACACATTTGCTTTTCTATTAGCAATGGGAAAGAATTGAAATTCTGGCAGGATACTTTGAATGGACGACAGCCCCTTGAGGATGAGTTTTTGATTTATGCAGCTTTCATAGGGTAAGAGAAAAGAAAGTAGCACTTCACTGGTCTCAAAATGGCTGGGAATTGTCTTTCAGAAGGTATTTGAAGACTGGGACACAGGAGAGATGTTTCAACTGCCAAAAAAGCAGGAAGGAGCCAGAATCTATCAGGAACCAGGCAAGCTAATATGGAAGGACACTAACACTGAAGCGTATTCTGTCAAGTCTTGCTATAGCAGATTAACTTCATCAGCAACACCAAAAGACAACGGCCATGGAAGATCATTCGGAAGACCAGGGTCCCTCCACAGGGGCCAGATTGCAACACCTGAAACCTGCTTAACTCACTCAAATCTCCAGAAAAGGAGCGTAGCCATCTGTAGTGAATTCTTCATGCGTAAGGCATTGGACAACCAACTATTACATTGCCAGATAGACAAGCAGCATTTGACAAAGTTTGGGGTATGCTGGGTAATCCCAAGGACCGTTAAAGAGGCTTCTATAAGCTGGGCAGAAAGGCAGGTGAAAGGAAGATAAAAGGTGTCTGGATGACTACACCAGCTGGCCTTTTTGGTCCTTAGGAGAGAAGGTGAAAGTAAGATAAAAAGGGTTTGAATGACAATGTCAGCCTATATATTTGGTCCTTCAGACAGAAAAAATAAGAGATCAGAGATGCTTCAAAAATAAAGCAGAATCGTAGATTGAAATAAAGATGTTTGAGCTTTTTTGTGTAACATGCTGGATGATGCTTCATAGGCACTTCACCTGATTTCCCCGACTCCCTTTTGTTGGAGCTTTGAGTTTTTGCTACATATCTATTTGGATCTCTTGGGTGCCTCAGATAAGTAAAAAATAAATCCTAATTTGTGAGGTTAATTTCATACACATCCAGATTCAACACGCATGCCATAACAATTTGTCACAACTACTTTGGTGAAATCAAAGATCACGGATATGAAACTCTACAAGAGCTACCTATAGGAAACTAGGAATACTACTTTATAGGAATCTTCATCTGGGTCTTTCGGGGGAAAAAAGACTAGTAATATGTCCTTTAGACAGCTTTTCTGTGTATGTCCTGAGCATGCTTCTATGGACTAACATGGGATAATCTTATGCAAGAAAAACATAATCTTCCATTCCTTGAACAGAATGACTCTGCTAACTCGGATATAAAACACATTCACAGTAAGATCTTTCCTGGTTGTAATTTTCCTTTAATTTCAGTTCTGTCAAAAGAGTGAATAGACTGCAAAACAAATAACTAAATGAACAAACAAAAACCTAATCCTCTAAAGATTGCACATGCCTAAAATTTTAGCCTTCGCATGATACAAGCTACGGAAAACTCAGTGACCGATCAGCCAATAAGTTCTGAGTTCAACTTGCTAGTGAAAAAAGGTAGGCATAAGAAAAACGGGTCAAGAGCAAACAAGCAGACCTGGGATCTCTGGTAGCTTTGTATAGCCAATATGTGCTCTCAATCAATTCCGGACGCAGCGGATAGCTCTTCTGGCCTTGCTACAATGTAAACAAACAACAAAATGAAATATAAGATAGTGATAACATAGAAAATAAACAACTCCCAGACAGACCCCGCAATAAAAATCAGGTGCTCAGTCGGCACAAGGAGCGACAACAGAAAGAACAAGGTCTATGAAAAAAGAGTTCCGAGGAAATGAAAAAAGAGTTGCGAAATGATCTATCCCTAAAACGATCCAACCACTTCCAATCTTAAACATGGCTGACTTTATCTGAAAAATACTTGCCAAGATAATGATGAAGTGTTTTACAGAATGGCCCAATGGAAAAATAGCTGTATGAGACAAAGGCATCATGATAAAGTGGGCCAAATAAAACCTTTTAACCTTATATGTTTGCTCACAATGCTGGCTAAGTTGGGTAACCAAACCATACAAATGGAGGTCTTCCTTTTAAGCACATAAAAAGGTCCATCCACAAAAAGTTCATGCTAACAGGAACTGCCTAAATCTATGGCAGTTTCGACACAGAAGGGCAACGACCAAAGAACTAGCACATAACCAAACTTTAAACATCAAAAGAATTAGACAAGTAAGGTAGTATACTTGAACACTGAGTGTAGCGAGATTGAAACCCTCTGGGGTAAATCCATATCTTCTCCAGACGCTGAAGAAGGCAGCATGTGTTCTAATGGCAGGCTCAATATCCCCTGCTAGAACCTTTCAACAAATACACAAAAGTTATTTCTGTCTATGAATTAACATTTGAAGGAAAAAAGTTGGTTTGCTAACGATTAAAAGAGTTAGTTTGCTTGTGTATGAAATATCTCCATTAGCAAATCACCTGAAGACCTGGCCAGAATGCCTGCAAGCTGTTAAATAGAGGCCAGACAAGGGCAGCAGAATTCATATTTACCTCTACATACCTGCATATTGAAAAAGACAGATTTGTAAAGTACTTTTAGTTCTAGAGAACAAGAGAAAATTAAACCTTGGTGCAGGGTGAAGACAAGACTTTAAAGTTGTAGAGTACCAACTTGTAAATTGAGAGGATACAAGGAAAATATTGTCATGAATTGGTTATTGACTGGACAAGGAGGCTTCCTATATAGGAGCCTTAATCTATGTACAGTAAAGTGAGTTGTAATTCTCTATTTCTGTGTAAAATAATGTAAGTAATCATTCTCTTACAATTAAGTAGAGGATGTTCTAAAATATCCTATGAAATACGCTACAAGACTTATTCATACTCAAACTAAATGAATCTAGACAAGTTGCAAATCGATATACTTCCTAAAAAGTAACTATATTAGTTGTATTGATTTTAGGCAGCAATAGAATATAGACACGAGGTTTTCTCTGTGGTGAATACAAGCCATAGAAAGGAAGATTACTTACCAAGGATCACTAAAGAGATAGTTCATAGCAGCCTTGTAAGCTTCCTGGAAGATGAAAAGATATTCTTCGTCCCCAAATAGCAAATAAGCCTGAATTAAAAATGTTAACTAGGTTAGGATTAAAAAACCAGAATGTACATACAAATCAACCTATAGGCACAGAAATCAGTGGGAGAATTCATCACGGAGAGTGAAGCTTCTTTCCAGAAAACAGAAAGTAAATCCTGAAGTAAGGCGCCATTACATATTGCAACAGAGCCATACAACCAGTCAGTGCCTTGAATGAGATAATGCTTCCTATGAGGCAATCCAACAACTAAAAGAGGCCAATACAGTCAATCGTCTAGGTCTCAAACCCGAACTAGTGAGACCAGTTACATGAATCATCTGTACCCATTCTGCTCTATTAACCGAGTCCAAAATCATGATAGCAAAAACATATCTAGGAGCAATAGCAACAGTAGAATAGCTATTACAATCATTACTTTGAGTTTTGAGTTGCCAATAAGAAATGAACGTTAATGATTTCAAGCCAACAAACTACAGATGAGTGCTATTCATTTATGTTTTTACTTATTTTGTGTTTCTTAGAAAGTAATTATTCCGGATAGTTGAGTATTTACCTTCAGGAGATATTCATAGAAAGAGTCTATACTCGTCCCTATCCCAGCATCCTGCAAAGCAATGAACATTTTATATTGCATCACTGCAAAGGGAAAGCAAAAGAAATCCAAAAAACCAATCTGAATAATACTAAGTTGCAGAGCTAAAAAATGATACTAAAGCTGCAGTGCTAAAAAAAATGTAAGTTCCTGAATCCTAAGTGGAGATGGAATGACTAAAGAAGTCAAAGTGGCAGAGTGTAGTTGAAAACCATTTCTATAAGATATCCAACTTTGAGTCAACCGTACCCGTTAAAATGTCTAGGTTCTAATAATCTACAAACAACAGGATTAGTCTTTAGATCTAATGATAAACACTTAGGAAAAGTTACTAGATCAAGATATTTGAGCACAGAGAGGATGTTTACGCTTTCTGTTAGACGATGAAACCATAAAATTCTCGTCATCCAAAGAGAGAATAAAAAGAGTGATCAAAAGATGAGCTTATATATTCTGAAGATAGTTGCAGTTCAAACACCTCCATTTTTCAGACACTCATGAAATTCAAAATAGTTCAGCAGTTCCTGATTTTTCTCCCTTTTTTTAGAATCCTGCAGAAAAAAGATTAAACTGAAAGACAAATTTTTCACTTTCAATGCTTTGTGGAAGCAAGGTGCAGCTGGACTGGTAACCTGACTCCTTCCCTCCATATATTGCAATACAACCTCCCTCCCCAGGAAGCTTATTCATTTACTCCTACCATTAGTCTACCTATTGTTCCATGCACCCCATCATGGACATCCAATTTATTTCTACCACAATCCCTTCTTGAGAACATATCCATGCATATTTCACCACCAACAAAGATTAATACAGATAATAAGAGTCTTTTCCTTGTTTGAACTGCAAATGTTTGAGTTTAACGAAAATGGGAAGAGAATGATCGAAGTAACTCTAACTTATCAAAAGAAATTGATTAAAGTCAGTCTAGAGAAAGATATAGGTCGTTAGACATAAAAAAGATGGTCCACTTCATACAAAATCTCTCTCGACTCTCAACTACGCATCAAAACCAAACTAGTCAGACTCAACAATAAGGATCCCCTATCATCATAATTTGATGCTTTTATACATCAACCTACTACAATTCTCCTTCTTTATCCGGGTCTATAACCGGCTGCTTCGTGAACTCGTATAAGATTTTTGTAACAAAAGTTAATAGCATTACTACGTGAAGTTTTTGGCATATCTATTAAAAACAATAAGGATTTCAATGTGTGACGTCATGAATCAAGTCAAATCAAATGTGCTATCATAATAACAAAATGCATATCCTAGTTATAAAAGAATGTGACCTTTTGTGTCCAGTCACCCGAAAAGACATCAATATGAGCACCAACTAGATTAATCTTTGACCGGCGAGCCCATAATCCTCGAACCGCATTCTTTGCAACTTGCTCAAAAACTGCATTTCATAATGACAAGAATAAGCATAAGTTCCCAAAGCAAAACTGCAAGAATTATCTGCTTAATTCACCAAACACACAATAAAGGCAGCCCGGTGCACTAAGCTCCCGCTATGCGCAGGCCAAACACACAATGAAGGGGAAAATATAACTACTGTCCAGAAAAATGTAGGTCTGCTAGTTGAAGGGCTTGAGAAATGAGAATTGTGTCAAAAAGTTAATAGTCACTACGCACAACATATCTAATGGGCGATGGAATTATCTCTGTAAAAAGTCAACATGAGAGAGTTGACTATTCTTAGAGACTCGGATGAGTGCACAACCTTTATGTTAATTGTTAAGATGACCGAAAGACATCTATTTGGGCACCTCCCCTGCCTAACTTACAGAACACTTCAAATCTCCCCCGCCCAAAAAAAGTAAGGAAGTTTTACTCCTATAGGTCCAGGCTTTCTTTTCATACTTCTTTCAATCAAGTAACTTCCAAAGTTAAAAAGAAATTACATAATGTTGTTTGAGGGATACATAGAACAATATACCAAGTCCTCTACCAGGACAAAAAGCAAACGGAAGTCCATATCTGTTGAAGAACCCAAATAACATCGAAAATTTGTTACTAAACAAAGTTAAAGAGTAAAAATCAAAGATCTAGATCCCAACCAATGGTACTGGGGAAATCAATTTAGAATCAGCCATTATATTTGCTCACTGAACTGTCATAAAGAAAACAGTTCTAACATGTAAGTTTGGTGCAAGATAGTCCACACGCACTTGAAGAGATCCTAAAACAATATAACCCTTAACTCGCAGATGTGCAGAAACCATACCGAACAAGCATTCTAAGAGAGAGTTGTTCTTTTGTTGTTCCAACTAAGATCAATCAATAGACAAATATCAGTGTATTTGTAACCCTTCTCCAAATATGCAGATGCTTTTATAACGTGCTTAAAATTACTAACAGTTATGTTTTGGTTCTTGAAAGGTCACATAGTTTTTTTCCTTTACCTTCGTAACAAAAAATGGAAAAGAAATTCACTACAAGGCTTATGCAGATTCATTCTGCAAATTCACTACAAGGCATAATATTCTCTCTTTTTGTCATCTGCTCTTTTTCCTCTCACAATAAGCATTCTTAATGTTTCCTTTTGTTCGTGTACCCATAGCTTATCCATCATTAGAGCAATAATCGAAGCCTCACTCTAATTCTCAAACTTCAAAACATCCAATGCATTCCTAAAGATATACTCATTGTTCCTACATTACATGCTCGTTCATGTTCTTTCCAACAAGGAATTAAGTGTGTAACTTTACACTCAGCTGAAACAAACGACTATTCATGACAGGGTAACTAGAAAGATTAAACCTGAGAAAAATAGTAAAGGTCCTCTTGATAAGATCAGAGGTTGAAAGGAAAGTTGATACGCCAGATCAAGAGAGTAACACTTACTGGGATCATTAGTTAAGCGGCTGAGTATCCCAAATTCTAACGTCAGCGTCCCTCCACCAGCAGTTGATGTTATCTAGGCACCCAAAAATATGGCTTTAGTATAGGGTGATAATGTGTGTGCCTGTGTCAGGCAAGAAAGGTTGATTAAGAATTAAAAGCAAGTAGAGCATCAGACAGACATCTATAAAATGTCCATGGCATGAACAGCACATGTAAGTTGAACATACATGGTCCTCCAGACAAGTAAAACAGAAAATTTATATATATCACTTTCCATGACCTAGTGTCAAGTAGATTATGTCTTCTCCTATCGTACAGGTTCTCAATTCTCATGTAGGCCATCAACCAGGTCAAATCTTTTAAAAATAACAGTAATCCTTTATTCAAAAATGCCAATCTGGCTGTTTTCTCTAGCCCCTTTCATGTCTGTCGGATGATTAAAAATGATCATCCCAAGAGGGTCTCTGCTGTTCTCTTCTTGACCCCCTTTTTTTTTTTTTTTTTGTTGGTTGGGGGGGGGGGGGGGGGGGGTGTTGATGAAGGAATAGGGCAGCACGATGCTAACACAAGATGTTTCCATCTTCAAAGATTGTGAATTACAAATAGAAAGAAAAAACACACATGTTGTCACAGATTTCTTTTCTGATAAATTCATCTGAAGCAAGCTTGAATAGAGAATGTCTGCTCCACCTCACCCACTGCCAGACAAGACATAATACTACAATAGACGGAAGTCCTATACAGCACGCCAAAGAGGAAAAGGAGAATACAAAGAGGATATGCCTTGCTTTCATTTTCATCGACTCCATGCAACAAATTTACTGATCCAAATGGAATTCCTGCAGCAAAAGTAATTCAGAACATAAGATAGGCAAGATCTTGTTAATAGGACAGGAAAGGGTTAGATTCGAATTCACACTTCAAAAATCTTAGCAAAAATCTTAGGCTTTTATAATAACATCCTTGCTTGGGTCATAAAAATATCCTACAAAACCAAGTAACAGATAATTCTACTCATAGATCAACTTTGGTGCTGCAACTGGAGATTGTCGTGAGTTGGATAACCTCATGGCAATCTAAAATCAATTACCATGAGATGGACAAGCCTAGGATCTTTATCAGGCACCTCAAGCTATAATATCTAATTAATGGAGACAGCAATCTACTCAACGAATGTTGAATACTCTAACCACCAGTGCATGCCGAGGATTGGACATCGGAAGCATGCATAACATAAAAAGGAGGCCCAACATTAGTATGGGACTGATTCTGAAGAACACGGAAAATGTTGACAGAAAGCTTAGCTTAATTATTCCGTCAAGCTATTAGGTGTTTAGATAGTAGTTTACACCTATCTAAAATATGAACCAAATCGAAGTTACACAATTACAAAATGATCTCCCTAGTTGATGCACAACTTATTTACAATACAATAATTACACAACATTCTTAACAAGCGTGATTCTAGCCGACTGATATCTATTATCGCCAACCACGAGGGATACCTGTAGGAGTATCAAATGCTGGCAACATTCTCCGTGCCAAGTCCTCGGCCAAGTGAAGCAATTCATCATCATAAGAGGGAATCCTCATGCCCTGCAGTTCTAGAAAGAGCCTGATTAAAATATTCTGCAGAAACTATCTTAGAGTATTCCACTTGGTAAAGTTAACATACATAGAAGACGTACTCTGCAGTTTCAGAAAATAACACTTTTTTAAAGGACACAAGGAAAACATAAGATATGAATATTCTACCGTGTTATGGTCACTTGCAATGAGATGAGCAGAAATTAAACCTCCAAGGATACGGATTGTAGTCTCAAATATAGATACTGTTTTGTTCTGCAAACACACAGTAAAATTCATAAACTCAGGAAAGTAGTGTACAAGATATGCATCCTCAGAAAGCATGACAGAAATGGAAATGGGAAATAATTTCACAAAGAGGCCAGGCAAAAGCTTAAAGTCAAACATAAACCTTCAAAATCAGTAAATCAGATTGAATGGCCAAAATTTCCTTTTTGCTCTTTTCTTTATTCAGATGCTTGTTAGAAGTATTAATACAAGGTAAAACCTCTTCAGGAAAGTAAAAAGCAGAGTACATGGGCAAACGTTTTTTCTTGCTCTTATCTTAAAAACTTAAATTCTTGTTAGAAGTATTGATGCTCCGAGCTAAACCTTCTTCATGAAGATACAAAGCAGAGTATGACAAGGCGGACAAAGGGCCGTTTGCTCACCTAAGTAAAAGTAGAATGCACCAATAGACTTTCTAGCTCAACAGTATTAAGTAAACTAGTCATCAAACGATAAACATATTGCAATAATGCAATAACAATTCCTACTAAATGCTATATTATTTCAAGTAAACGTTCACTAATCACTCAAAACTATGAACAGTCACATGGAACCCAAAATGTGATTCCTAGTTGAGGATTTTAAAATCACTTCGGCCTCTTGTATAAGGATTTAATTTTGATTGGAATTTAATTGTTGTCAGTTAACGATTCAATTGATACAAGTTCGTTAAATCTAAATAGTTATAAACACGCTAGATAGTACAGTTACCAATTTCAAAAAAAATAAACACGCTGGATAGTGAAGAGACACTCATGATTTGCACCTTAGTTTCACGTCAAATTGGCACTTCAACTTTGTTCTGAATTATATTGTGATTTACATAACTTTTACAGGTCAACAACTCAAAATGCAGATTTCAGATTTTGGTGTATTTAATTTTCACTTTTATTGAACATAACCAAAATCTGCAACAAGAGAAGTGGGCAGTTTAAATTCTAAATCCATAAAAGTGAACAATTATCACATTTTCACCATTTTTCTAACAGATATCAAACATTGAAGCCAGTTTCTAATGGATAAATTCTGGAATGAGCCGTGAAGTATGCAAAAGAGACTGCTTCTATGTGAACAAGCTGTAAACAGCAAGCAGCAAACTCTAAGCTTACCATATAGTGCTAGCAAATACTAGTAAAATGACTTGTTTAACATTCTCAATTTATTAATAACTTAAACTTACACAAGTCTGTTATTTGCTGAATTGACCAAAGCATCAAATTTAGATAACTAGACAAAAGTGTAACCTCGTCAAACTACTTGATGGTTCTTAATTTTGATTTTGTCATACAAGTTGAACACAAGGCCGCACACATGAAAGCTTGTCTATTCAACAATAGAAGCATTATGGCCACCAAAAAGTATCTGATTTCCCAAAAATAGACAGGAACCATTATGGTCATATTGGAGACCACCTTTCCATGGCACTCAAAAGAAGTTAATGGGGACAAAGAACTTTCAAGAACTCAGATGAGTGTGTGCTTCTAAATCCAACTTCAACAAGTTAATGATTTGAAGTTCATATGGCAATGCCTATTAAAGAGTAAAATCATCACTCCTAAATTCATTATGTTTTTATACAAATTCCATACTCACAATATCAAACCGAAGATTTTTACCAATCCATTCAACAGAAGTAGTAAAGCGCTCTCTGTCACCAAGCAAAGCCAAGGTGTCCAATGAATCTATCTGCAAAAATGCACACGATCTGAGCATTAACTCTATGTCTACATGTTTACCAAGCAAAATTAGTAGTCCAGCAAAAGAAGTGTCTTGTTACCAATGTTAGGGCATAGCCACCAAGTGTGTCTTCTCCTCCGCAAGATAAAGGCCTTAACTCATCACGTGGAAAAGCATTGTCCATGTATCCGTTAAATGCATGGTAGAACATCTCACGCACCTAAAAAGTTAATGAATAGATCACAATTATTTAGTCATGTTAGAAAGAAACTGGAAGGGAAGGCAAAATAGAAGAAAATGAAGTCACTTTTTTTTTTCCTTAACCACCTACTACCAATCTAGTATATCAAGGCAGGATTAATACTAAAAGCAATTATAAGAATGTGAGTCTGGAACGAACGCGAAATACTTCTTCCCCTTTACAAAAAGGGTACCAATTGTTTTGCTTTCCAAACGAGAAAATAGACTAGCATGTTCAATGGTAGAACCTTCAACATCAACATCATGCCACTGTCATTCCTACCTCTTAAAACTTATTCATTTCACGTTTCAAATGCTTTGATCTATTCTGTAACCATTCCAACAGACATCTTAACCACCCCTCCCCCCCCACCCCCCCCCCCCCCACACACACACAAAAACAAAAACAAAAAAAAAAAAAAAAAAACAATTTTATGAAACTTGAGATATTCTCCCTTATTTCAACTTTAAAGTTGCTATTGAATTCTCAAAACGATAATCTTAAGTAAAAATCAATACACAAGCCACTTGTTACATGAAATAAGTGAAGTAATGGCCATCATATGAATCCAAGAACACTTTACACAACTACATTTAAGAAAGAATACATTTTTCTTTATAATTGACATCTGCAAAGTTCCAATTTTTTCAACTTTAAAGTTCCAATTTTTTTGTTGTTCGGTAATTACTTTAAAGTTGCTATTGAAGAGCTGTCAAATTGATTCCCAAAACAATAATTCTATGCAGAGACCAATACACAAGTCACTTATTATGATAAAATAAGTAATAATAACTGAACTTCAATATCAAATTTTCAAAACAATTGTGGATCTGATTTTGAACAATTGATAAAAGAGGACAGTAAAATAAGGTGACCTCATCTCTGAGTTGTTTGGCTTCATGAGGAGTGACGCCATCTGCGAGGGATTTGCGCATAAAAAAGTCGCAAGGAATCACCAAAATCAATACCAATAACTTAGGAACATCCATACTCTTTCACTCTTCCTTCTCTCTTTCCGCCTATATATTACTACTTAATATAAGAGGGAATGTGAACCTTTGTGATAATTTTTCAATTTTTTAAAAAAATTTAATTAATTACTTTTATGTCACTAATTTTATTTATTTAAGTATTTTTTATTTTTAAAGTCTTCGATCGCCACAATTTTGGTCCTCACAATAATTTTCAAATTTTTTTAAAAATTTTAATTAATTACTTTTAGGTCCTAATCTTATTTATTTAAGTCAATTTTTTTATTTTTTTATTTTTAAAGTCTACTTTTCAAAAGCTATCGAACCTCCTACTTCATTTTTCACGTTCTTTGATTTTCTCTCGATTGGTGCTCGATATTCACATTCGAGCCCAATTAATCCGTATAATTCGCATCGCATCGCGCTATCCTCCAAAGATTTTTTTCCATATCCACGTTCGAACCCCTAATCCCGATTAGTTAGGAAAGACTCCATTCCGTCGTACAAGTTAAATTATGTATTTGTCTTAAAAGTTCATTAACTATGTATAGATTATTTATTTAGAACTAAATAACTTCGAAAATTAAGATACATAAGTTATAATGTCAAATTCGTTCCAAATTTGATTTTTAAATAATTTCATCAAAACGAAAGTTAAAATATTAAAAGAGTGGAATGGAAATTTTGCTTTCATATAACTACCCACTTGCGACTACAACTATATGGTTGTTGTTGTTGTTGTTGTTGTACACTTGTACTAACACAAATTATATTTTTTGAGTTAAAATATCTACTTTTATATCTTGAGTTTGGGCCCGGGCTTAGCACGGGCCTCACATAACTAGTATATATATATAACCGTGTGAATCTAAATTTACTAGTATTCGAGCCACAATTGGCCCTCAAACTTAACGATATTGCATTCTCTCTACTCTATCCACCCATGCTTATATTCCTCTGTTTCAATTTACATTGAATCTATTTGATTCCACATGTACATGGAATTTAAGAAATAAAAGATTACATAGCTATAAATTATTGTATAAAGTTAAATTATTTTTAAATATAGAAAGTGATTATTCATTTTTGCACGAACTAATAAGGAAATAGGTTCACATAAATTGAAACGGAGAAAGTAAATAACATGTGCAATGTTTAAAACTCATTAAATAGAGTTTGGTCTTATTTGTATACGGGTAAAACTGAGAATATGGATATCCTCGGTTTTCCAACATGGAAATTATGCTCGGTCGGGATCAGACCGAACTTATCAGATCCCGGGTTCCAAGCTCGAATTGGGACGAGACACTGAGACAAGATGAGGAGGCAGTTAATCACCATAATGAGGAGATCGAAATATCCGCCACCACCAATCTCGCCAACAGATATTGAGGGATTCTGTTCCTTATTTAGAGTTGTACTAGGGTTAAGACTCCTCTACTATATAAAGAGGAGGCCCTCATTTATTTTTCTCCAGTTTTTCTCAAGCATAGAGAGCGTACTCGTGTATTAAGCAAGCAATATAATCATCAGCGTTCATTCATCTTTTAAGTCTTTCACTATTGTTCAGTATTCGTTACTCGGCCATCATACTTTGGCCTCGGTCCCCGGTATTCGAGGTTAATCGGTATCCATCACGGTTAAATATGTTATCTTTGCTTCATCTTATTGTCTGCCACATAGTCTGATATTGTTTTAAATCAAACCACATATCCTTAGCACCGCATACAAATTTAATTGTTATCCATTTTCGAGGTAAACAGTTTGGCCCCCACTGTGGGGCCTAGGATAATATTGGTGGTTTAATACAAGTTTGATAACACTCGATATTTTTACACTTGCTCTTTGAAGTTTGATTTCAGGTTTACCCAACATGTCAGACTCTCATTCTGTCAATTTTCACGTTGAATCAAGCCACCACGAAGAAAACGACAATGGGGTACCTAACAACAACGTACCCCCAGTCAATCCTAACCAGATCGGGTCATCAGTAGGTGACGTGCCAGTAGGTGGAGATAATGAAGCTACGCTGCAACAGCTCCGGAACCAGTTGGACATGGCTATGGCCCAACTACAAGCCCAGCAGGCGGTTATAAAGACAATTGCAAAATCAAAATCGAGCACCGATCTTTGCTCGTCCCATCCGAGCGGACCGAGAAAGCCGAAGAAAGGCACGTTGCTGCGAACAACGGGAACAATCTCAGGTAAAATATCGAGCTGATAAGAATGCTTGAAGAACTGAAGAAACGAGTCGAATCAGGGGAAAAGAAGATAGAGGCAAACGATAAGAAGGTGGAGAACTACAACGCAAGGGTCGATCAAATTCCTGGAGCACCCCCGGTATTGAAAGGACAGAATTCGAAGAAGTTTGTTCAGATGCCTTTCCCACCTACCGCCGCACCAAAACCGATCCCAAAAAGGTTTCGCATGCCCGACATCCCGAAGTATAACGGGACTACTGACCCAAACGACCACGTGACCACATACACATGTGCCATTAAGGGCAACGACCTCGCAGATGATGAGAGGGAGTCGGTGCTACTGAAAAAATTGGAGAAACCCTATCCAAGGGAGCAATGATATGGTATCACAATTTAGCCGAACATTCAATTGACTCGTTTGCTATGCTTGCAGATGCCTTTATCAAAGCCCACGCTGGGGCCATCAAAGTTGAAACAAAAAAGTCGAACCTGTTCAACATCAAACAACGGGATGATGAAACTCTACGGGAATTTGTAGCCCGATTTCAGATGGAACGAATGGATCTGCCACCAGTACAGGATGATTGGTGATACGCTCAAATTACACGTGTTAATGGTATAACGCGGACGTTGTCAAATATAGTAACCCAACAAGGTTGGGGTCAAATCCCACAGGGAATATGGTGTGAAAAGGTTACTAAAGTCGCAGGATGCTTAATTTAGGTCTAATGTCTTAATCCGATGATTTTGATAAAAGTTGGTTTTTTATGACTAATTGCTTTGGGTTGTAATTTATGGTAAAAGAAACCAAGCTGGTTGTGTTCCCGTTAGATAGAGTGTATGATCATGGGTATTGATCTAGATATACTTCTAATGGATCATTATATCAATGCACTTAACCTCTATATGAATCTCTACTATTTCCCAATAAATAAAGATTATCTCTTTCTATGATTTTCCCAAATATAAGAAAGTAACTATGAAGAACGATTAATGATGCTAAGTAAATTCTTCTTATTCCTAAGTGAATTTATTGAACAAAGTTTAAAGCTTTGAGTCTTTGTTACTTATTCTTACCAACCCTAATTATTTTCCCAAATAAATCAAGGTTTATGGCTTTAATTAATGTTTGCAACCATTAATTATGAATGAAGAATGAAGAATGAAGAATAAATAAACCCTAATAATCCATTATATGTATATCAATCACAAACCCAATCACAAAACAACCATCAATGGGTTCACAACCCTAGTAAGGAAATTTAGCTACTCATAGAAAAAGAAGAACAATTAGAAATAATTGAGATCATAATGCTTACGAATTGATTGCTTGGTATTGAGGAGAAAGTAATTGCAATTGTTTGTAATCCAAAAGACTTCCAAAACTATGAGTATTTAGTGCTAAGAAGAATAAAAACTGAAATCTGATATGTATCGTACAAGAACCCTATCTCAGGTATTTATAAGACCCTAAGTCGCGAGAAGTGAAAAGACAAAATTGCCCGCCGGGTCCATTCTACGGGCCGTAAAACCGTTATACGGCCCGTCAAATTGCTATCCTTCAACCGTCAAACAGTCTCCTGCGTCATTCTACGCTACATTTTGACGGACCGTCAAATATTATGCGGTTCGTATAATTGTTCCGCAGGATGGATCTTCGATGCATTGCTTACTGTGACCATTATACGATTGACGCTCTTAATGTTTTGCGGCCCGTCCAATTGCTCCGTCCGCTCTCTTCGGTGATCTCGTTATTTTCTCCACTTCTTTCTGCATTTTCACTAATTCTCCAACTTTTTGCCATCAAAACACTTCATACCTGAAATCCAATAAAAAACACATAAAATCACATAGACTTGCTTAAAAACAAGTAAAACTTATAGCCAAAAAGCATTGATTGTGGCGTAAAATCACGCCGCATCAATTGGGCCGTTCAAGCCTTTACCCAAGGTCTCAATCCAAGAAGCTCAATCACATCTTTGGAGCTGAAACAGAACTTGGTGGAATATCCGGCTATCGCTTGGGCCGATGTGCATAATAGGTACCAGTCGAAGATCAGAGTTGAGGATGATAAGATTTTGAGAACGACATCAGGGTCTTGGCGCTCCAGCAAAGGAAACGATAGATTGAGAAGAACGACGGATCGAGAACCAAGGCATTCACTTGACAGGTATCAGCCGTATCCGCCCGATCGAAGGGGCAACGTACGCAACGGTGATTCGAGCAAAAACGACAGAAAGAATGATTGCGGTCCGAGTCATCGAGGATTGACGAACAGAAATGTGATCGACTGGTCTTTGAAAAACAAAGAGGCGCCGAGGTTATCCGAGTATAGTTTCCGTATCGATGTGGCAACTATTGCAGCGACCGTCAACCGCAATCGGGAAACGCATTACCCAAGGCCCATCCTGTCAAAATCGGATAAACGGGATAAGAACTTGATTTGCAAGTACCATTACACTCACGGTCATCGAACCGAAGACTGTCGGTAATTAAGAGAAAAGGTCGCTCGGCTGTTTAATTTCATCTTCGGGAGTTCCTAAGCGAATGGGCCAAAGATCATTTCAAGAACGTGGATACCGGTAAGCAAGGTGGACAGGAAGAGCCTCACCAAGTGATCCACATGATCATGGGGGGGGGGGGGGGGGGGGGGGGGGACCGACATTCCCTAGGAGTCGATAATAAAACACACCAAAGTTTCCATAATGAGAGAAAAGCATATTTGAAGTTATGACCCCGACGGTCAATGATGAGGATATAGAAGGCGTCATTCAACCCCACAATGATGCACTGGTAATATCTATCCTTGTTAATAAATTTAGAATTAAACGTGTGCTAATTGATCCAGGTAGCTCAGCTAAAATCATCCGATGGAAAGTCATCGAGCAGCTGGGACTACTAGACCAGATCGTACCAGCAGTCCGGGTCCTCAATGGATTCAACATGGCCTGCGAAACGACGAAGGGAGAGATCACCTTACCGATAAACATAGTTGGAACTACGCAGCAGACTAAATTTTATGTGATAAAAGGAGACATGGGATACAATGCATTCCCCAGGAGCCGATAATGAAACACACCAAAGTTTCCATAACAAGAGAAAAGCGTATTTGAAGTTATGACCCCGACGGTCCCATCTCGTTCAATGATGAGGATATAGAAGGCGTCGTTCAACCCCACAACGATGCACTGGTAATATCCGTCCTTGTTAATAAATTTAGAATTAAACGTGTGATAATTGATCCAGGTAGCTCAGCTAATATCATCCGATGGAAAGTCATCGAGCAGCTGGGACTACTAGACCAGATCGTACCAAAAGTCGGTCTCAATGGATTCACATGGCTGCGAAATGACGAAGGAAGATCACCTTACCGATAAACACAGTTGGAACTACGCAGCAGACTAAATTTTATGTGATAAAAGGAGACATGGGATACAATGCATTGTTTGGAAGACCATGGATTCACAACATGAGAGCAGTTCCCTCAACTCTACACCAAGCATTGAAGTTTCCGACCCCAAATGGGATCAAAACCATTCACGGTGAGCAGCAAGCAGCAAAGGAAATGTTCGCGGTCGAAGAAGCGGTCACGACGACCACGGTACCATTATTAAAGGATGAAAAGTCGAACAAAGAAGAAGAAACCAAATAGCAATCACAGGCCCCGATCCCGGTATCCTTGGAAGGCTGGGTTCAGAACACGTCAGATGAAAAGATCGACTATGGAGTCCCGAGGTCTTTTGTGGTACCCGATGATTCAGATGCCACTAGGTCCACGGTTGAAGAACTTGAGCAAATCATACTGTTCGTTCATCTACCCGACGGGAAGGTATATCTGGGCATGGGGTTGACCCCCAAGCTCAGGAAAAAGTTTATTGAATTTCTTAAAATTAACTCTGATTGTTTTGCTTGGTCCCATTTAGACATGACAGGTATCCCACCGGAGGTGACAACATACAAGCTGAGCTTGGACCCCAGTTTCCCTCCAGATAAACAAAAGAGAAGGCCACAACCCGAGGTTAAGCATGGGTTTATCAAAGACGAGGTATCTAAACTCCTTGAAATAGGATCCATTCGAGAGGTTAAATACCCGGACTGGTTAGCTAACGTTGTAGTAGTGCCTAAAAAAGGAAACAAATTTAGAATGTGTATAGAGTACAAAGATTTAAATAAGGCATGCCCGAAGGATTCATTTCCTTTACCCAGCATCGATCGCATGATCTATGCCACGGCGGGCCATGAGACTCTGAGTTTTTTCGATGCCTACTCCGAGTACAACTAAATACGGATGGACCCAAAGGACTAAGAAAAAACCTCTTTTGTGACCAGGTTCGGCACATATTGTTATAATGTAATACCCTTCGGGCTAAAAAATGCTGGTGCCACCTATCAGCGGCTAGTAAACCGTATGGTCGAACACCAAATAGGAAAATCAATGGAAGTTTATATAGATGACATGGTTGTTAAATCCCTGCGAGCAGAGGACCATTTAAAGTATTTGCAGGAAACCTTCGACATACTAAGAAAGTACAACATGAAGTTGAACTCGGAAAAATGTGCCTTCGGCGTCGGCTCCGGTAAGTTTCTCGGATTCATGGTATCGAATCGAGGGATTGAGATCAACCCGGACGGTACGAAGGTTTATATGAAAGTTTGAAGATCTGATGAAGGTATGAAGATATGAATGTATGACGATGAAGATATGCGTATTCAAAATGCACGAAGGTAAAAACTTTTTGGTGAAAATTCTAAAAGTGAAAAAGTGGAAGGAAAAAGTTAGCTTTTATAGAGAGGGGCCAAGACGATTTGCATTCCGTAACCGTTTTCTCGCCCAACCGGGTCGTGACGCGTGGCTGGTGTCAGAGCGATGCGACGGATGGGACTTTGATCTTATCTATCCATAGGAAGCGTACAGAAGAAGAAATCGGATCATCCCACCGAGTCAACGAGGCTTACATGAACCTAAAAGGTCAGAGCCACAGTTACCTTCGGTTCTCGGTTAAAGTTACTAAAACTCTTTTTATAGATCGAAGGCCCTGTAGCCAGGACTTCGACGCGGCCAAGGTCGAGCATTGGTGCTAATACAACCAAGATCGGGTATGATCGGATAAAGCCCCCTTTCGACCACAAAAGATAAAGGTCCGAACCGACCAAGGTCGAACGTGGAGGAAAAAATAAACTAACGTGGGGGTCGATGAAGAGGCATTTTAATTTTTTATGCGGCAAATCAAGACAACAATAGATCGTACGTTTCAAAGGCATAGATAAGAATGCAAGTTCAAATAGGAGAAACAAGTTAAATGCATGTAGTAAAGCCCAGTATGAGACCGACCTGCAAAATTCTATTAAAATTGCTCCACATGACAAAATCTCGATTTTCTCAGATACATCAGTCCAGCAGGAAAAAGAAAAAAAGCCCTACTTTACGACCATAATCTGAAAACAAAAAAATAACGCCCCAAGTCGGCATAGTGAACCAAAGGTTACGAACTTCGGCCTATACTTTAGGATGCTGCAACGGTACATGACACCTTCTAAACGACCCCAGGATTTTCCTCGGAAGCAGATGAACCAGGGATACTCGGTTCCAGCAAATCTTCCTTATCAAGAATTAGTGTCGATGAGGGTTCGCTGTGAGGCATTTCCCGCCGAGTCTCCATGATATGGCGCGTTCGAACCCGAGAGCCAATCCCCGAATGGCTAACCGGGGTACTTGCAGTGACTCGATGACTGGATGTCCTCACCGACACCGATGTTTTTTATAACACCTCGTGCATTCGGGCTAAGATTTGACTCGTAAGACGAGGGTATAATGAACCCAATTTTAGTAGTGTATAAATGGTGTTTGAAACCCAATCAAGACATGAGAAGAGTCCTTGAGCAAAGCAAAGTCGGAAGCTATCCTACGGAGCGTGTTTTCAAGTAAGCTTGCACCATGTCTCAATTAAAATAAGTATACAGAAAAATATGGAAGGAATTTTGGAAAATTTCCTTCTTAAAAGTTGTAGATCTTTGAAATACCTTTCCAACGGTATATTATTTTGGTCAAACGGACATATCCGTACGGAAAGTTATGCCCGTTTTACTAAAATAAGTTTACGGTGGATTTACGGGGGCAATGCGGCCGTACAAATTATACGGGCCGTAGATTTGGGCCGTAAAACTGGTCCAGAAAGCCCAAATCACTGTAATTGATTTACGGTGGGATCTAAGGACCGTAAAACTTTTACAAGCCGTAAAATGGGGCGTAAAACAGGTCCGACAACAATTTTAAAACTTCGTTTTAAGGCTTTTTCACTTCATTCTTCACATCCCTAAGCCCTAGAACGACGTCCTACCCTCTCCCAATCATCAAGAACACCAAGGTAAGCCTACTCTAATCATTTCAAGTCAATTCTAATATATATATCCTTGTAATCTAAACAAGAAATCATCATTCCTAACCTAGGGTTTTCAAGAAAACCCATCTCAAGGTTCAAGATTCAAGATTTTGAAAATCTTCTTCAAAGTTCAAGTCTTTAATTCAAGTTTTGGAGCATTACCAGGTATGTAGGGTTGCTATCTACGTGTGGGAACATCATTGTTCTCCACGCCTCTTCTTCCATAAAAGTATGAAGCTTTACAAAAACTAGGGTTTTTAACCATGTTCATGATAACCCTAGGTCCATGTCCCATGATTATATTATGTATTGAATTATTATTAATTCTTCATTGAGTTCTTGATATTTCATTATTATTATTGAGAATCCGTCCGAAATCCATGAAAACCCATACTTTGCATCCCATGGGTTCCTACATGCAAGTTATGAATCATTATGTTATTTTCAAGAAAACACTCTACACGATTTACACGTTTTCATGCAAGTATATTATGTAACTATATTGTTCAAATCCATGTTTTACAAGCTATTTGATATGAAACCGTTTTTATGTTATATCACTTCAGAACATGCTTACAAGTTATTTCATGAGACCATGTTACAAGTCATTTCATGAAACCACGTTACAAGTTAATTTCGTGAAATCATGATTACAAGTTATTTACAAGTTATTTCACGAAAATCATGGGCTTCTTAGCCAACTATATCATGTTCATGTTTTTGGAAGTTGCTTAATTAACCGAGAAGGCTCAGTAAAGCCTGAAACTACGTAGCCACCGTGAGATAAGGGTTGTCGCGGAGGCAACACCTTCATTATGCGATTTGGATCCTTACATGCTTATTATTATTTAAATCTCATATCCTTGGCAAGGTGTGAGTGTTCTGCTGGTAGGATCCAAGTACCAGATCATGTTGTCGGTTATATTCAGTTTTAGTTCATGTCTTATACCTATATTATATATATCTATATGTAATTATGTCCATGTCAGATACTCATGTTCATGACCAGGTTTCAGTTTCAGTTTCAGCCCTTATCATGTTATTTCATGTCTCATGTTATTTCATTCAGTTTCTTTACATACCAGTACATTCAATGTGCTGATGTCCCCTTTTATTACCCGGGGCACGGCTTCACGATGCAGTGTTGATTTACGGACGACGCATCTGCCGTAGGACAAACGTTCGTATCGACTTATTGGTGAGCCCCATCTCATTCGGGTTTAGTCAACTCTTTTATTTTATGATTAGCTATGCATCTAAGGTATGCTGGGGGCCTTGTCCCAGCGAGTATGTTTTCCATGTTCAGACTTACGTTAGAGGTTTCATAGACTAGACAAGTCAGTTATGTTATGTCAGACTTTCGGAGTCTTATAGCCATTTTGGCTTATTCATGTTATTTCCGCACTTATGTTTAAACAAGTATTTTGATTAAGTATTATGACTTATTGCCTTTTATAAAGGCTCGTCATGCATTCACGTTATATTCCGCTCATGTTAGGCCTCATGATGATTCAGCAAGCCATATGGTGGATGATTCAGCAAGCCATGTGGTTCGCTCGGTCACATGCAGTAAGGCACCGAGTGCCGTGTTTTGCCCAAGCCATGGTTCGGGGCGTGACATTTTTCTTCCCCGAATGGCATCTTCAATAATAGTTTTTTCCTATGAGGATTTTCGTGTTGGACGTCCTGAAAGTCGAAGACACGGGGTTAAAATACGATATGGAAAAATGAAAATCAAACAAACGGATTAGGAATTACCATGGCTTTTGCCTTTCCACCCTTCGGGTGCCATCCTTCTCCAGGAACGACCCAAGTTACGAGAAGCTCCTAACAATGCGACCACCCATTCAAAGATAGTGATGATGAGCTCAGGTTCAATCGGATTCGGAGTGGGATTCCATATCTCCGAAAAATCGGTGGACAATGGGCGGTGGAGTTGAGCTGTACGTATCATCACAAATCGGTGGAGCCACCCCCTGTCGTAGTCATCTTTGGGGTCTATAAGGCCTCGAGTTCCTCGAGAAAGTAGGTGAACTATCCCACCTCGGATCACCCGAGGTACATATATATGTAACAAGTGATCAAGGGTGAAAGGGATCCCGACTATGTTAGCCAACATCTTGATGCAGTATATAAGTCTCCAAATCTGTGGGGCGATTTGACCAATACACACTCGATACCGGCAGCAAAAGTCCTCGATCACTCGAGGTATGGGGAGGGAGAACCCGATGGCAAAGGGATAGGTGTAGACCATCGAGTAACCAACGACGTGGTGATTCATCTTCACCCCATTTTCAACGGGTAGCACATCGACATCCGCACCAAAGTTACAATCCTCCCTGACTACGGGAATGGTAACGTCATCAATGCAGGACTCAAACCTCTCCACAGATTCAAGATGATGAGAGATCTTGCAGTCATTCACGTATTTGAAACCTGATGGAAGAATATCTGCAGCGAGAAACTCTAACTCCTCGCTGGGACCGGTGACCCCCGTTGGAAACAAAGGTGGCGAATGGGGAGAGACATAGAATGGCATTCACCTTGGGTTAACAATGGAAGAGAAGCCATGGCCGTGCTTGACGTATAAAGCCAAACAATGAAAAATCACGCCCTAGTAGAAGAAGGTTCAGAACTTGGAAAATGGTATAAACTTGATATGGGGACAGAGTAGGATTTTTGGAAAATTAAGGTTTAGGTTTAAAGAATAAAGATACATGGGCTTTATATAGAGAAGAGTACAAAAGGCTTTGTAGTGGATCAAGAACCCTGACAAAGGGGCGATTTTCCAAGAAAAATTTGGCAGTAGAGGTAGGGGTGGGCACGGTACGGTATCTACCGATTACCATACCAAAACCGAAATTTTTGATACCGCGGTTTCAGTATTATGGTATTTGGTATGCATTTTTGTAAAGTTTGGTATTTGGTACAGTATTCAGTATTAATAAAGAAAATACCGAAATACCGAATACCATACCGAAGTATTCCATATAGTTACATATACAATTCATATATATATAAAATACTAACAAATATATAATTAGTATTAGTACGAACTAATTGCTTAGACGTTGGAATTACTTGTAGTTTCTTTTAAATATTTTCACATATGTAAGATGTTAGTATGTATATACACGTTGGAATTGCTTGTAGTTTCTTTTAAATATTTTCACATGTGTAAGATGTTAGTATGATATAATTGATTGAAATGCCCTTTTTGTGTACCGAAGTATATATATCTTGATTGAAATGCTCTTTTTGTGTAATTGATTAACGAAGGGCATTGCTTGTACTTTCTTTTGAATATTTTTACACGTGTAAGGTGTTAGTATAATATAATTGAGACGTTTCTTGAATAGCCGAAGTCTTAATTCTTTATTATATGTATATATGTAAGTCGTAGTCGAACAAACTATGGTTATCGAATTACCGTACCCATGAAAATACCGAACCCGAATTTAAAAATACCGAACCATACCAAACTAATTTGGTATGGTAATGGTATAGTGTTTTTAAATACCGAAATTACCGAACCGAAGTTTCAAATACCGTACCATACCGTACCATGCCCACCCCTAGGTAGAGGTAATAATGAGCTGACATCGGGCAGAGTGCGAAGAGTTGACAAGAATGTCTTATCCTAGGTAGGTTAGTACGGCCCACTCGGCTCTGTCTGGATCCATTTGGGGGGACTATCTGTATACGGGTAAAATCGAGGATATGGATATCCTCGATTTTCCGACATAGAAGTTATGCTCGGTCGGGACAGACCGATCTTATCATATCCCGGGTTCCAAGCTCGAATTGGGATGAGACACTGAGACAAGATGAGGAGGCGATTAATCACCATAATGAGGAGACCGAAATATCCGCCACCAGCCGGATATTTCGGCACCAATCTCGCCAACAGATATTGAGGGATTCTGTTCCTTATTTAGAGTTGTACTAGGGTTAGGACTCCTCTACTATATAAAAAGGAGGCCCTCATTTATTTTTCTCCAGTTTTTCTCAGGCATAGAGAGCACACTCGTGTATTAAGCAAGCAATATAATCATCAGTGTTCATTCATATTTTAAGTCTTTCACTATTGTTCAGTATTCGTTACTCGGCCATCATACCTAGGCCTCGGTCCTCGGTATTCGAGGTTAATCGGTATCCATCATGGCTAGATCTGTTATCTTTGCTTCATCTTATTGTTTTCCACATAGTCTGATATTGTTTTAAATCAAACCGCATATCCTTAGCACCGCATACAAATTTAATTGTTATCCATTTTCGAAGTAAACATTATTAAAATTACAAAAATACTTTTATTTTTTTTAAACTATTCAAAATTCAATACTAAATATGTGTTTGGCCAAACTTCTAAACTCTGTTCATTTTTAAAAGTACTTTTTATTGGAAGTGTTTTTTGAAAAAATAATTTTGGAGAACAACAATTGTGTTTGGCTAATCAGTAGTATGAAAAAAGTACCTTTGTCTATATTAGAGCAATTTTTTGTGCTTAACCAACATTTCAATAGTGCTTATGGGAAAAATTATTTTTTGGCTACTACTCAAAAACACTTATTTTTCCGTAAAAGCTTGGTCAAACGGGCTATTAACCTCATTTACTCAATTTTTCTGAAGCTCTCAACTCTCATTTCTCATTAGTCTTTATATTGCTCTCACCGCAGTACTTCTTAGTCTTTATATTGCTCTCACCGCAGTACTTCCCTCGTCAGTCCCCTATAGCTCATCCAACGACATCACAGTTTGTACTAATTCTTCACACCATAGTACTCAGATAATAGATGCTCCAAAACTGAAAATTTAGTTTTTTTTTTTTTTTTTTTTTTTTTCGTATTTTGAACTTTTATAGGAGGAAGTATTTGTTATCTTTCCTTATTATTTTGAAGAGAGGAGGAAGTGAAATGGCCTTGTTGAGTCTTGGGCTTTGTAGTTGGAGAAGGGTCATTTGAAGCGGAGGAAGTGAAATGCATGTGTTGTGTGTTTGAATGTCTGTATTTTGGGATGAACTAATAAATTCTGGTTAATCTGCTGCATATTAACTAACTTAGTGGAATATGAGGACTGTTTAGTTTAATGTTATTTTTGTTTGTATTTGTTAATTGCTTTTAGTTATTTTGTGTAAGTAGATAAAATGAGTAGATTTAATTTTGTGTTGGTTGGATATGTACCTTAAGTTATGTGGATTGTATATAGGTTGTATATTACCTTGTAATGTGGAATTTTCTGTACTGAACTGAGCCACTCAAATGGCCTTGGTTAATTATATAAGTACATATAAGATGGAATGAGCCAGAGAAATTATCAATTGGCATAGAGATAGTCAAAGGGCCCAACTAAGAAAAATAGGGGTCATATTATTAATAACAATAAATATTTTAAAAGCTATAAATAAGTGGAATAAGATTTGGGTATAACTAAGAGGTTCGTAAGATATTTTTAGCTTTGATCACGCGGTCTAACAGGACGATAACAGTAGATTATCTCTGGTACAAAATTCTTGTTTTACTTCTATTTATCTGAATCCTAAATTGTACATAAGACCACAATTGTGTGAAGTATGCACGTGCACTGAAGGTGAAAGGAGTAGTCAAAGTCAAGAGCTTTAAGAAGTCTTTGACTTCATATTGGGAACCTTATGCGTGTGTGTTTCTGTTGCAGACCACAGTCTGACTTCGAAAACTTCCTAATTATTTGGCATGTGGTTTAAGAAGTACTACAAGTACAAAAACAACTTCCTAATTAATTTCACTTAATTAGTGACCCTCTAGATTATTAAATTGTTTGATTTAGTGTAAGCACCGGCGCAACTAAATAATTTCTGCAAATTAAGACTCAAAATAAACGATGTGAAACTTTGGTCCTACTCATATTTTTCTTCACTGCACATGATCAAACATAAAACTCTGCCATACTTCGGTGGTGGTTGGTTTGAAAGAGACCTTTTGGGTTAGTATAAATGAGCCTTCAAACATTTTCTGATTTGTGAGACATGCGAAAAATACCATGGTCATGTTGACCATTGCAATATCTGGTTATTAGGAAGTCATTGTTGCATGCTTTAGTTCACCGATTCTTGTATGAACACAACACAAGAAATCATGAAATTTACTTCATTCATTTTTCTTTCTTAACGAATGGGAGCTATATATATTAGATGCTAGCTCCTAAGAATATAAAACAACAACAATAACTACGCTTCAATAATCTCAAATAAGTTAGTATCGGCTACGTGGATCCTTACCAATCATTTTTGTCACTTTAATTCATCTCAAATGCCAAAACTTATACAAAATTAAAAAAAATGAAAAATATAAAAAATTCTATATAGGTCTTCCCTTCAAGACCCGTCACCATTGTACCACGAAGAAACAATATCTTTCAGCCCAACTTCCATTACTTTCCATTGAGTTTCATCAAATTCTTGTCCTCCATCTACAACCTTAATCTCCACCAACCATAGCTTTGCTGCCATTTCCCATATTTCCACCAACAAGACCACTCTCCCTTTTACTAACCCTATTCCTCCGCCTTTCGTTCTTTCCACTCTATATCCTTCTTCTTTTCCAATTTTCATCACCTTCTCTTCAACACTCCCTACCTGAACACTTGTAGTAAACCTCAACTCTTTCTTCTTCGATCTACCTCCGAATAACCCCGATAAATCCAACCCGCGCGACATTGATATTATATCAAACGCATTCATTAATCTCCCCGATTTTTCACACTCCTTTTCAAGTATACCTTGTCCAAATAGCTGCTGCTGATTATTTGACTCTTCCCCTTTCGTTGCAGATCTCTTGAACCACGACATCTCCGTTAATTCCTCAATGCTTAACCTCGTGCTCGGGTTAGGATCGAGCAACCGGTTTATTACACTCCGAGCAGGCTTTTGAACCCAATCAGGAAACTGATACTCGCGACGATGTTTCGCTAGATGCAACCTGGTGTAGCTGCTGTCATCGAACGGAAGTTTTCCTGCGAGGAACACAAAGAGAATAACCCCACAAGAAAAAGCATCTGCTTTAGAACCCTCATATTCTCTTCTGTATACTATCTCTGGAGCCGCGTAAGCTGGAGTACCACAAGCCGTTTGGAGTAGGCTGTTGCTGAGCTGTTCATCATGAAGAGCGCTGAATCCAAAGTCGGAGACTTTAAGCCGACCTTCTCCATCAAGGAGAAGGTTCTGTGGCTTAAGGTCGCGATGAGCCACGCCTTTTTGATGGCAAAAGTGTAGAGCTGAGACAAGTTGATGGAAGTAATACCTAGCCGTGGAGTAAGAGATTCTGCCACGTCGGTTGAGCTTGGAGAAAAGATCGCCACCTGGCGCGAGTTCCATGATGAGATAGATTTTGGACTTTGTGGCCATCACTTCATTGAGTTTGATGATGTTTGGGTGACTGTTAAGGCGATACATGGCAGAGACTTCGCGTATGATTAACCGTTCCATGGTGGCGTCCACTGTGGTATTTTTGTCCATAACTTTGATGGCAACGATAGTACCATCGTCTAAACGGCGTGCATGATAAACTTTCGCGAAGCTGCCACGTCCAAGAAGATGACCTAGTTGATATTTGCCTAGAATTATCGGCCCACTGCCACCACCACTGTTAGAACTGGTTGTTCTTCGGATTTTAACGGTGGAGGAAGGTGGCGTGGGCCGTTTTTCGTCCATGCTAAATGGACGAAGGAGAGAACAAACAGGAACAAAAAGCAGGACGGCAAAAGAGAAGATGTTATTTTGTTGGTTTTATATGAAATATTAGTAGAAGTTAGATAGTTGAGTTGGGCTGGAGTGTCCTCTTTGTATTATATAAGATTAAGGACTCTTCCGTTTTTGTTCCTTCTTTTAATTTTAGAATGATTAGGATTCTAAACCTAAAGATAATAGAATGATGTTAAACATTGCGGCGTTCAAGTGTCTTTACTCTTTAGTAATTAGGTTTTCATCAAATTAAATTATACACCGCGTTTCTATTTCCGGGATTATTAATGAGTAGTACGTCCAATCATAGAACGATAATAATAATAATAATAATAATAATAATAATAATAATAATAATAATAATTTTGAGGACAAAGTATTTAGACGTTTTACCTTTTGAAAAATACAATCCATGTAGATAAACATGTGCATATTTAGAGATAATTTAAACTTCTCATTGTATGCTTAATATGAAAATTTATAACTATACAAATACTGTATCTGTTGTTTGTTCTATACTACATATGCAATTTTGATTCTTCTATTATTGGACTGAAGCTTAGCTACGCACAATTATTAGTTATAGAATTCAGACTGACAAGTGCTCAGCAATAATATTTTAGTTTCGCTAAGGTCAGTCAACGAAAAGAGCAGAACTATTTAGAAAGGGAAAAGAGGTTTTAAATTTACTTTATTTATATAAAGCTAACATATTAAATGGTTCCATTGTTCTCCAAAAACTGATTAGTGGTGAAGGTTTCACAGTCGTATTGGCCTCTAGTTGTTCATGACATAAAAATATGATGGTTCTTTTTTTTTTTTTTTTTTTTTTTTTAATCGGATTTCTCCAAAGGGACAAATTTATGTTTCCTTTGGGAACGCTAAAACAGACAGAATTAGATATTCATGTCAAAATTATCAAGGTCTTTTACCTTTTTAAAAGGTGTGTTTGGCAGCGAATAAACTGGAAAAAAAAAAAAAGAATGGTATTTTTTCAATTGAGAAAAGATAGAATGGTATTTTTTCAATTTTTTTAATAGAACCTCTCACAATGATTATTACACTCGCTGTCACAAACAAGTCATTGCCACTGCTGTATTTTTACCAACATATCATTTTTTATTTTTCTGTTATTAACTTTTTCTTTCTCTTTCTTCTTCTTTCTCCTCATCCTCACCCTATTTTTATCAACCATTTCATAAAAGAAATCACCATCATCTTTAACCCACACCCACCACCACCACCATCATCTCCCCACCAAATTTCATCAAATTCCTTAAAAAAAAAAAATCACCACCACCATCTTTAACCCACATCCACAACCAAGACCATTTCTAGCAAACCCATTTCTTCCACCACCATTATTAGCAAACCCATTTCTTCCATTTATTAGCAAAACCCATTTCTTCCATAACTTTATTTTTGAAAGAGAATAAAATACCCACATCCACAACCACCACCATTTCTAGCAAACCCATTTCTTCCACCACCATTAGTCCCACTTACACTTAAATTCGACAAATTAGTTGTTTCTTATTAGTATATATAAAAACCCATTTCTTCCATAACTTTATTTTTGAAAGAAAACAAAATCTAAATCAAAAACAAAAAAATGGTGAAAATGAAAAGAAAAAAATGATCATAGAGAGAAAAGGGATTAGAAGAAGAAGGATATTTGACGGGGCCGAAGAAAAAGAAGAAGAAGCAAACTCGTGGCGGGGGGGGTGGGGGGGCCGGGTGGGGGGAGGGGGGGGGCCGTGAAGAAGAAGAAGAAACAAAGAAACCAACCAAGAAGCCATGGAAATCCACCCTCTCTCCCTTTCTTCTTCAATCACATTAACACATCAATGATGAAAAGAAACCAACCAACGCAAATGGAAATTTTAGCTATAAGTCCACTTTTTTTTATTTTTCACTCTCTTAATTTTTTATTTTTTTTATTTTTTTTGCCACGTATAAAAATAATTGAAACGTAAGTTGTTAAGGGGGGTAAAAAATAGAAGTTAAGTTTAGTTGCTAAAGTGAGTTTTCTGCCAAGTTCAGGGGTTAAAACATGTCTTTTCCCTTTTCAATTTGAATAGAACCAAATGATTCTACAAACAAGTCCTGTATTTTTTACGAATTTTTCTGTTAATTCTTACCGATTTCATATAAGAAAATCATATGATATACTCTCTCTGTTTAAATTTATGTGAACCTATTACTATTTGGGGAGTCTACGAGGTGGTTCTTTGACATCTTTTTTCTTGCATTTTTTTTTAAATTATTTGAAATATAAATTATCATGGCTTATAGTAATTTTTATGTAGTTTCTAAATATATAAATTTTATTTAAATAAACTTGTAAAAACTATGTCAATATCTATGGTCAAAGTTATAAAATTTGACCTTCATACTCCGAAAGGTTCAAATAAATTGAAACAGAGGGAGTAAATAATATTCGTATTGAAACACTGTATGGGTAAAAAATGTACTTGACATGTGGACTAATATGTAATCGACACACGTCAGTATATTCAATGATGTACAAATATCAGACGGTAATGCCGAGCATAGCGTTTACGGAAAGACAACTAATACCGGAGAATTGGTCAACGTGAAAGAACATCAACGGAACAACATCAAAGACCATCTTTACTACGCATTAAATGGAATTAATGCAAAGAACGATAAAACAGCTTATAACGGCCAGAATCAAGGAATTAAATGACAATCATTAATTCAGAAATTAATGATTGCCGTTACTTACATACAACGGGAAGGGTACCAAATATATAGGATGATATACCTATAAATAAGATTTTCACTTGTATATAGGGGCATCCAATATTGACTGAGAAAGATACTTCTACTGATTATTATTTTTACTTAGTCTCATCATCATTATTCACTGATCATTAAGTTTCTTGCTAATTCTTGGAAAGGAGAAAGTTCATTACTACTATTCATCACAATTGACATAAGTTTACTCTTTTTTTTTCTCTTTATTTACGTATTCCTTGTCAATTATTAATAACGTACTTGTGTTAACTCTTTCATTTATATTGAATTACTACCAACTGTGGTTAACCTTAGAACAAATTTAACTATTTGGGTAAAATTCAAATTTTGACTCAAACAGTTTGGCGCCGTCTGTGGGAATTCTGCAGTTAGCTTTGTAGTTTGATCTCTATCCTATCTCTGTTTACGCAAGCGTTATTACGTTGGTATTTTTTATTGTTTTTACATACAGATTTCACCGCGATTTCAAATGAAAACAATCTAAGAGCGAATAAGAAAATCATCACCAACAATTGCCGCATCAGCAATTTGAAGTTATATCATGTCAAACACCTAGACACATTTTACGAGATGTACCCTTTGACCGGGATTAATCCTGATTGAATTTTACCATGGAGAAGTTGTGAAAAGGATATGCGAGAATGGCATATATGCTATATTGTTTGAGTATTAATACTTCACAGGGGGCTATGAACAGGGACTGTCAGTCTGCATGTACACTCTAGGGACTATAAGTCATTCCAAAAAAATTGCAAATTACTTTTCAAGCTACAATACTTTTATCTCAGCATGCTTTCAAAATCGCACATCGGAGAACATTGTACAAACATGATCCCGATTCATAGAGCGATTGTATCAACCCTAGTTCCAGTTATTTAAAAAATAAAAATAAAATAAAAAAATCTTCTACTTTTCAAAGAGAAATTCAATTCCACGCCATTGTTTAAAGAGACAACGAAAATGAGAAAACACTCTCGTAATATGACTTAGGCAAAAAGTTTATTCAAAACAGGGAAAGCACCATAAAAGGATACTCGGAAATACTAGAAGTATACATGGATCAACTCTTCTACTTAAAGATGGCAGGAATCTAAGAATCAGCAATGGTGATCAAGATTGGAATTATCAGATGGCACCACGAACCAAATCAGCACACATTTTTTCAAGATTCTTAACGTTTTTGGAGGAGAGAGTGATTCTAATCTTGGGAACCATCTCCGGAATCTTCCAAGTCTTTAAGGGATGCTGATGCAACACGAATCTCATTGGTAGCAGCTTAAAGAGATGCGGTCAAATTATAACTTGGAGTAAGGAATTCTTCAAAAGCCTCTTTCTGAGATGTAAGGATGTCCACATCGCGTTGAGGGGGCAGTAGCTTACACCGGGAGTAGCAGCGTTCACGAGACGCTTCAACGCTTTTAAACCGATCTTGAAGGTCCGCGTAAGATGTGTTCAACACTTGCATAGCATTATCCCGGTGATGTAATGCAAAAACGACATCCTCTAGGCGCAACATCAAAGCAGCTTTAACAGAGTCAGAGTCCCGAAGGTCAGACTTAAGCTTTTTTTATTTTTGACTTAAGTTGTTCGTTTTCTTTTCTCGTTTTAGCAACATATGTTGAAGAAGCCGTTGCGAGGGAATGACCTTGTAGAAGCATCTCGGATAAGTGACCCAAGGATAATTTCGCGTTGCCATGGGGCATTCTCAGTAAAAGGAGGGATCCCGAAGAGCTTTCCTGTCGGAAATGGTTGACACTCTTCGGAGAAACTTCTCTCAACAATATATCGGGATTATACAAAGGAGGAGAAACGGAATGACGAATATCAGCTTGAACCTCCTCGTCATCATCCTTTATTATTATTATTATATCCCTCTTTCGTTTTCTATTTGAGGGTCCGGGCTTTTCTAAAGGAATGACTGAGGGAAGAAGCCTTAAGATCCTCCAAGAACGAATAACATCCCGAGAGGCTCCCAACAAACTCGTGATCCAATCAAGAATGTCAGCAATTTCATTTGGATGGACAGGATTAGGAGTTGGATTCCAAGTCTCCGGAAAAACCTCATCGGAAGGGCGATGGAGTAGTTCTGTTCTAATTTTTACAAACCGCTCTAAACAATACACGTCGCCGGAATCGATAGAGTCAATTAAGTTGCATTCTCCATAGGGATACAAATGGATCAAACCACCCCGAAAAACGAAAGGGATGTATAAATGGATCAGATGATCCAAGGTAATAGGAATTTTAGCCTTCATGGCTAAAAAATGGAGGCAATAAAATAATCGCTAAGTATCAAAAGCTATTTGGCCAACACACACATTGTATCAGCGACAAAATTCCTTAATGACAAGATGAATGGGTAACATAAACCCAATAAGAAAAGGAAAAATGGCCATCAGTGTAAAACCATCAACATGGTAATGGAGTTTTGTTCCGTTGTCAATAGCTAAAATAACATCAAAACCCAAACCACATTCCTAAGCAACTGAAGCAATATCTTCAGAAGCAATAGAGGAGCCAATATCTTCTATGGGAGAAGAATGTTGGAAAATTCCAAAGTCGTTAGTATAATCGGAACGATTTGGAAGAAAGGTAGTAGCAAAGGTTTCTAATTCAAAAGGATTAGATGGAATTTTAGAAGGATTTTTACAAGAAGAAGAAGACATGTTTTCATAAAAGATATGTAAAGTTTGCAGAGAATAATTCTTACTTTAAGTGAAATATGAAAAAAAGGAGACGATGAGAAATTTGATCAATGATTCACTTCTTTATATAAATTCAAAAGAGGAATACAAAGGGTTTGAATTGATGGTTCCAATAAAAAGCAGCCTTTATGGCTAATTATGAGACGTTACGCGAATTGAAGAGGATCATCGGAAAACTAAACTGTCTTATTAGTTTTAGTCATATTTTCCCGCCAAAATTCAGGAGAATCCACGGGAACCGAACCGTTTCGCCGAGAAGAAAAAGGGATTATATACATGTATGACTACAGTTCATACAACCAATATCAATGCGAAATGTGCAACGCCATAACGGCAAAACATTAAATACAAGCGTTACAAAAATTATTCGTTATAAGAGAATATTGCAATTAAATTGCATGATGCCCCTTCAAATACCAAATACGGCAAAAGATTCCGATCTTTTGATATTCCCGAATCTGCTAATATCATGCCTTTTGAATTCCGATTCATAAATCTAAGCTAGGGACTGACGAGATTACATCAATGAGACATTATTTCTAATAACCGTAGAGGAAATCTTTATCTCCAGATCTTTTGAGATTCGGGTAGATGTAAACTCCCATCGCCAAAATCATTAGGAACTTAAGGTATCTTTGCTTTTTATATTATTTTGTGATTAAGTGGCAAATAAATTGTTTAAACCTTATCTTTCACAAAGTAAAACAAATTTCTTAATATGAGAGATGCCCTCTTTTTCGGCATTACGAGTGAAGAAATTTATTCGCGATGAATAAGATGTCTAAACCATCTACTCGAATATATTTGCGGCAAAATTACAAATATCCTTACAAGTATTTCGAGGTCGGAATTCTGGAACGGACTGATCACCCGGGAAAGGTTCTAACCAAAGAAATCTTACAAGAGATTTACCATAAAAAGGGAAGTTTAATTCATTACAAAGTCAAGCACAAAACAAAAACTCTTACAAAGCAATGGCTAAACCCAAGCGGAGCAAAAGTAAGAGAAACAATCAAACAATGGAGGAAATAGAAATGTAGGAGCCTCTGAAATGAAATAAGTGTGATGATCTTCAGATGGAATCTTCTTTTCAAAAAGCAAATCATCACTTGCATCTCCGAAATCACTTTCCTCCTCAGCCTTCTCTTCATCAATTTCTTCTTCAACATTATCATCTCCGAACATGTTACCAAAAAGATCACGAGCGTCTTTTAATTTTTGCTCAGCAGTAGCAAGAGCGTCGGCATGATCAAATGAGAAAAGATCAAGTCCTTTCAAAAAATTGAAGCGGGCCTTAAGAACAGCCAGGTTAAAAGCATTTTGCTTTTCCACGACATGGGATTCTTCCAACCGCTTGACTTTCAGCTTATACTGGTCTTTCCGGAGCATGAGTTGTTTCCAGCGCTTTTGCAAAACCTCTAACTTTCTCAACACCTTAGCAATAAATCTATTTTTCTTCTCCAACGAAGCTTTCATCTCGAGATCCTTCTCAATGTACTTCTCCTCAATCGCAACTATGTCTCTCTTACTTTGGTTTAAATCAATTAAAGCTCTAGTTAGATCCCCAGAGTCTTAAATGCTCTTAACTTGTAATGATTGAAATTTTGCATCAAGCTCGGCAAATTCGGCATCCCGAGAGGAAAATCTATCTCGGAGATTCTGGATATCCTCATTGGCTTTTTCAAATTTGGCCTCCGTTTGAATGAGTTTCACCCTCAAATTGCCAATGGTCATATCCTTCTCGGAAATCTCTCCTTTCAGTTTCGGGAAGTCAGATACCTGATCTTGAAGACGCTTCAACTCTACTTTATATACATTAACTTCCGCCTTGGCTTCTTTTAATTCTGCATCAGAGCAAGATTGCTTTGCTTTCAAAGCCGATAACTCCTGAGTTAGAGCAACATTATCTTCATTGAGTTTGTCAATGTGTTTTGATTGACCCTCAGAACTCTCCAAACTCCCCTCCAAATAAGTCTGAGCCTGCAAGCAAATTATCAAAAGTTATAACAAATTAAGAAGAATTGGTGGAGGAAAATTTATATAGAAGAAGGTGAAAAGAAACATACCTAGACCATAAGCCCTAAAGCAATCATGTTCATCTGATATGTGGGCATATCCTTTAGAACGGCATGTTCTTTTGGTCCTATGAAATTATTGGCAAAAGTACTCATCACATGAGGATTAGCCAATAAATTCACCTCATCAGATAAACTGAAAGATCGGGTATGATTAATAGTAAGAGGAACAAAAGACTGCATCCATTTGATTGTGGGATCATCAGCCCGAAGAGATTCATCACCAGTATCAATTTCACGCGAATCCTCGTGAACAGGTCTTTTTCTTTCTGCATAATCAGAAGACCCCAGAAGGAGTTGCAGTATCGCACGGGAGGGTGTCAACTTTAGGAGAACCATCAACTTCAACCCGAGAGGCATCAACTTTGGGAACATCGGCAATCTCTAACCCGACAATGTCAATCTCGGTTATATTAACAGCGGCAATTGTGCTTTGGAAAGGCACCTTGGAAGCATCATCAATGATTATCACTTCAGGGAGAGTAGCCGGTAAATCTTCTTCCCGAGAAGGAACTTCAAGGATGCTAGATAAATCTTCAGAACCCTTCATCGGAGATGCCACTGGGACATTTGCCACATTAATAAGAGAAAGGTTAGTTCTTCTTCTTTTCCTCAAAATTAAAGGCATATCTTCCTCGGAATCTGAACTTTCAGTGCTAAGCCTACCTTCAGTCTTCCCCATCACGGAAGGTCCTGAAGAGGATTGCTTCTTCAGTCTCCTCTTCTTGAGAACAGGTTTACCAACACCCTTTGAACCTTCCACCTCCGCACTCGATCTTTTTCTGACAATAGAACGAATATTGTCTAGTGTTGAGTCGTCATCATTTGGAAGAATCAAAGCTTTTGATGATGATCTCTTTTTACTGGAACGACCTGACAAAATAAAGACAATAAAGACAATTGTAATCAGGAAAAGAAGGTTAATAATATCTTTATTCTTTCCGGAATCATCCAAAGTGCGAATGCCCTATTGCACCGCCATTGATTCCCAAGTTCTAGCACTTGCCGAAAATCGGATCATTGTTTCTGTAAATGCACTAATATTCTCCGGAATATTTAACTCGAGATTAAAAGCTCTTGCATTCCACTTCTCCGGAAAGGACTCGACGTCACTACTCACTAACTGATGAGTAGGAATAAACACAAATTCAGTAAACCAAAAAGGGTCATGGCTATCTTCAGGATCCTCGAACAATTTATTCAAGCCTCTGGCCCTAAACATTATCATAGAACCCCTTATGAAACGAAGGGAGTTCAAATATAAAATATGATCCAAGGTAAGCTATGCATTGGCAAGACGAGCAACGTGTTGATATAATTGAATCAAACGCCAGACTCCCGGTGTAAGTTGAGCAACACATACTTGGAGACGGCGGCTTAATTGATCAATCAGCGAAGTTAACGGTAAATTAAACCCAATAGTAAAGGGGTAAAGATACACTGTGGAAAACCCGGGCAAATGAGAAGTAGCGCGCCTCTCCGATTCAGGAACAATAATCTCCACATTGTGATCCTTCCAATGACACCTTTCAATGACGAAAGGGACAAGATTTTCGATAATATGGGATTTAATCCCTGACATCATTGTCGTTCTTTCCCTATCAGATTCATATTCGTTTATCTTCACGTTAGTAGTATGAGAAGAATTTTTGGGGAGAACGCCATCCACAGAAGGAGGATTTATCTTTCCAACTTCAACAACACCAGCACTACCATATAAAGAAGAAGACCCAGTAGATGCAGCAGCAATAGCATCGCCCATCAATTTCTTGGAAGGCACTCTATTTTTAGGTTTTTCAACACCTACATGAGGAGGAAAAGCATCAACAATAACGGTCTTTTCTGGCAAAATGTTCTGAGAAGATGAAGGAGAAGACATGATTATGAATTCGAGGAAACAAAGAAGGAAAGGAAGCAAAGGAATTTAAAATTGAAGAACTTAGGAGCAGAAAAAGTTGGGATGAAATAGTAGAAAAAAGGTAAAATTTGAACTTTTGTAGAGAATGTAAAACCGCCATCATTACCTTGGGAAACAGCGGGAAAACGAAGGGCATGGTTGCAGCCAAGTGGCCCACGCCTGACTTCATCATTTAATGCGAGTCCTTTCAACTTCTGTGATTATACCACGTAGTCATCACGACAGTGGGCCATAATCCGCCATCAGTTAAAACGTTCCCTGTTCCATGGAAAGAAGAATTCAACTGTCTAATTAAGAGAGGATTAATGAAGATCGGCAAGACAATTTCTCGAAAACATTTTTGTGATGAACCCGAAAAATTGAGGGACTATCTGTATGGGTAAAAAATGTACTTGACACGTGGACCAATAAGTAGTCGACACACATCAGTATATTCAATGATGTACAAATATCAGATGGTAATGCCGAGCATAGCATTTATGGAAAGACAACTAATACCGGAGAATTGGTCAACAGAAAGAACATCAACGGAAACAACATCAAAGACCATCTTTACTACGCATTAAATGGAATTAATGCAGTAACGATAAAACAGCTCATAACGACCAGAATCAAAGAATTAAATGACAATCATTAATTCAGAAATTAATGATTGCCGTTACTTACATACAACGGGAAGGGCACCAAATAGGATGATATACCTACCTATAAATAAGATTTTCACTTGTATATAGGGGCATCCAATATTGATTGAGAAAGATACTTCTACTGATTATTATTTTTACTTAGTCTCATCATCATTATTCACTGATCATTAAGTTACTTGCTAATTCTTGGAAAGGAGAAAGTTCATACTATTGTTCATCACAATTGGCGTAAGCTTACTCTTCTTTTTTCTCTTTTATTACGTATTCCTTGTCAATTATTAATAACGTACTTGTGTTAACACTTTCATTTATATTGAATTACTACCAACTGTGGTTAACCTTAGAACAAATTCAACTATTTGGGTAAAATTCAAATTTTGACTCAAACAACCACAAAACTGAATTTCCCAGCTGAAAATATACTAAGGAACCATCTTTCAACGACTCAGCGGACTTCTAATTCGATGACACAATGACTTGAATTATGAGCATTGTGAACTCTCAAGTGCAATTGTGCGAATATGGAGTAACAAAGTAGAGAGACTTAGATCACTGTTACTCTTTAATAATGGATTAACAGATGACTTTTTAGGCAATCACCTAGGGTTTATAAAAATTTTATTCTATATTTTTTCAATTTAACGTGATATTGTTGGCGTTATTTGACTAAAAAAGCATAGCAAGTATAAAATACTTTAGTTAGGAAAAAAACGTACTTTATAATTGTATACGTTGAAAACCGGGGTCTAAGGTCTCGACCCGATGACCGAAGGTCCGGAACAATAACAAGGAGCAATAGGTCAGTATGGGCTCGACTGGTCGGATAGAAATGTTTCGGACTTAGTCATCCGGACGCAGCAGGATCTGAAGAGTTACGCTTCAGTTGATAAGAGTCCGAGAAATCAGGCCCGTTGCAGATTTCTCTCTGCACGTCACGCCACACAGCTTCTGAACCTGAGATTTAAGGAATCATTATCCCCATGATTGATTTAGTTCCCATGTATAACACAAACACTTGTATTATAAATAGGGAGGTGGACCCTTATAAGGGATCATCGCATCTTTTCTGCATACATATACGAAAAGCCCTAATTCTTAAGCTCTGTAAACATCAAAGGCGATATAATTCTATACAAATCGGTTCAAGTTTGAAGCTCTTAATCCCAATCCGGACCAGTCGTTGTGCTGTTCTTCAAGTCCACTGAGACTATCTCTTTACTTTCTTGTCATTTATCTTTGTTCATTGTTGTTATTCCTTTACTTAATTAACGAATCAAACCGCATATCCTTTAAACTACATACAAATTGAATTGTTACCTTTTTTAAGGGGTAAACAGTTTGGCGCCCACCGTGGGGCTAAGGATAATAGTGGTGATTTGTTTGTAACACAACTTTCACTTGTTCCTTTGCCTTTTGTGATTCAGGGTTAGCTTCGACATGTCGAATCTCAGCCACTCTGTTCACTTAAATAATGCTGAAAACAACAACCACAATGAGAACCTTGACAATGGGGTACCGTTGAACATTATGCCTCTAGTCGACCCAGTCGATGATCCTCCTGTTGATCCAAGTGTTGTCAACTCTAATGTAGCCATTAACGACAGTGGAGCTCCGCCCGCTAATAGGGCATCTGTTCGTAAGGTAGGCAAGAGAGGAAGAGGAGATTAACTTACGTGTGATTTATAATTTATTGCAGGAACATCAGGTAACTATGCTACAACACCAAGCAGTTATATCTCAACTCCAAAAGAACAACAACGAGATCGGGGTAGCGGAACCAAACCCAGTATCAGTGCCAGCTTGTAGGGAAGTTGAGATAAGTAGTAATCGTGAACGGCCGGTGCCTAACGAATCGTCCGAGGTGATAAAGATGTTGGACGCGTTGTCTAAGCGGATTGAGTCCAAGAAAAAGAAGGTAGAGGATTATAATTACCGAGTGGACCAGATTCCGGGGGCACCTCCAATTCTGACCGGGCCAGAGACCAAATATATTATTCGGAGGCCTTTTCCACCAAGTGCGGCTCCGAAGTTGATCCCAAAGAGATTTAAGATGCCGGATATCCCGAAATATGACGGGACAATGGATCCACAAGAACATATAACCGCTTACACCTGCGCCATAACGGGCAACGATCTGGAGGATGATGAAATTGAATCGGTGATGTTGAAGAAGTTTGGTGAGACATTGACTAAGGGAGCCATGTAGTGGTATTGTACGATGCTCCAAAGACTCTATTCCTTCCTTCGAGCCGGGTCAGGCCCTTGTTGGGCTGGACTCGGTCCCAAAAAAAAAAAAAAAAAAAAAAAAAAAGAGAAAACTGAGGCCCGCTTATGTATATATACATGTGGTATACTAAACGTATACCACTGTATATGTATGTATTATCGGGAAAATTTGCCAATTAATAAATGGCCAAAAATTAAAAAAAGGTTAATTACTAAAGCATTTCAATTATAACCAAATTAAAAACTAATTAATCAATTAATTTAAAACACGACCAATTTTATAATATAAACCGAGTTTGCAAACATGGCCTTAATTGAACCAAATCATGAGATTGATTATTTCAATTATGGCCTCAATTTGACTAATCGGTTGATGATTTCAATTGTAGCTGTAATTAAACACTCAATAAGCAGATTCACAAATATAACCATAATTAATTATTTAAATCAATTATAATTAATTTGAGAATTGTCAATATGATTTGATTATGCAGAAATTAAAGTTGAGGGGCAAAAATGATTATTTATTTTAATTAATCAATTTCCTTGAATTAAATGGCGTAAAATACTTGCTAATTTGGGCAATTAATTAAACAAGATAATAGTTATAAATTGCCTTTAATTTTAACAAATACTATAATTGTTGAAATAATATGTAAATTAATTTCCAAATGAATTTATAATATTTGTATAAATTATTTTAACAAATGAGAATGGTAAAATATTATCTACATAATCATTTTGACTTCTAAAAATAAATATTTCACTCCGTTTAATATTCAAGGACTCTGGGTAATTAAAATAAAATGAGAGGTCAAAAATTAGGTGTCAACAAAACCTCCGCTAATCCAGCATTTATTTGTAGTGCTAAGTGACTTTGGTGAAAAAAAGTAAATAGTTATGTGACTTTTGTATTAGAAAACATAATTAAGTGACTTTGGTGAAAAGAAGTGATAGTTAAGTAACCATTCATGAAATTTATCTCTATTTTGAACCATTGGGTTTTTATTTTTAAGTCGTGCGGATGCAAAAATTGACAGTTCTATTATCCTACGCAGTTAATAGCACTCACCGCCTATTCCCAAGTTCCGTGAGATATTTTCTTGTAAATGCAGGAGTATACATTGAATATACAAAAATTATTAATTTAGTTAGAACCCTGTAGAGTCTAACTTTTTCACTTTTTAAATCTATCAATCTTTATCTACTTAGGGACCTCATCATACTCAACAACAACAACATAACCAGTGAAATCCCACAATGTGGGGTCTGGGGAGGGTAAAATGTACGCAAACCTTACCCCTATCTCGGAAGATAGGGAGGCTGTTTCCGAAAGACCTTCGGCTCAAGAGAAAACACAACGAGAAAGGTTAGATAAGCACAAGCAGTTCAAAGCAAAATGCAAATGAAACTGAAGAAGCGAATAAGTCAAGATAGAGCAATCTGAAAAAAGGAAGCAGTAGCTATCATAGATAAATAAGATAATTGAAGTACAAGAAACAACATATAGTAGCAAGAATCAAAGGACAATAGAATATAGATCGAAACAGCGACTACCTACTAGCCTTCTACCCTAATCTGAGTCCTCCATAACCTCTTATCTAAGGTCATGTCCTCGGTAAGCTGAAACTGCGCCATGTCCTGTCTCAAAGACCTCTCCCCAATGTTTTTTCGGCCTACCCCTACCTCTTCTGAAACCATCCATAACTAACCTCTCACACCTCCGCACTGGGGCATCTGTGCCTCTCCTTCTCACATGCCTAAACCATCTCAGCCTCGCTTCCCTCATCTTGTCCTCCACTGATGCTACTCCAACCTTATCCCGGATATCTTCATTCCTAATCCTATCTCGCCTGGTGTGCCCACACATCCATCGCAACATTCTCATTTCCGCAACTTTCATCTTTTGGACGTGAGAGCTCTTGACTGCCCAACACTCTGCCCCGTACAACAAAGTCGGTCTCACAACCACTTTGTAGAACCTGCCTTTAAGTTTTGGCGGCACCTTCTTATCATACAACACTCCTGAAGCAAGCCTCCATTTCATCCACCCTGCACCAATACGATGTGAGACATCATCGTCAATATCCCCATTTTCTTATATAATAGACCCAAGATATTTGAAACTTCCTTTCTTTGGGATGGCCTGGGTACCAAGCCTCACTTCCACGCCAGGCTCATGTGTCACGTCACTGAACTTGCACTCCATGTACTCTGTCTTGGTTCTACTCAACTTGAACCCTTTAAACTCTAGAGTTTGTCTCCAAACCTCCAGCTTAGCGTTCACTCCACTGCGTAGCTCATCAATCAAGACTATGTCATCCGCAAATAAAATACACCATGACACCTCACCTTGAATTTGCCGCGTCAAACAATCCATCACTAAGGCAAATAAAAATGGGCTAAGAGCTGATCCCTGGTGCAACCCCATCTCCACTGGGAAGTGCTCCGAGTCTCCTCCCACTGTCCTTACCCTGGTCTTGGCTCCCTCATACATGTCCTTGATCGCCCTAATGTACGCTACAGGTACACCTCTGGCCTCCAAGCATCTCCATAAAACCTCTCTTGGCACTTTGTCGTAAGCCTTTTCTAGGTCGATAAAAACCACGTGCAAGTCCTTCTTTCTCTCCCTATACTGCTCCACCAGTCTCCTCACAAGATGGATGGCTTCTATAGTTGAGCGCCCCGACATGAATCCGAACTGGGTATCTGAAATGGACACTTCTCTTCTCACCCTCATCTCCACCACCCAACCACACTTTCATAGTGTGGCTTAGCAGCTTGATCCCTCTATAGATGTTGCAACTTTGAATATCACCCTTGTTCTTATACAAAAGAACCATCATACCTCATCATACTCAATACTCAAAATTTTATCGCTTTACTCATTCTCTTCTCTCTACTCCAAAAGAAATGGCAGAAAATGCTCCTAACGGAGAAGTTCAGCCAAAGTTGCCCAATTTCCTTCTCTCTGTTACACTTAAATATGTAAAACTTGGATACCATTACCTAATATCAAATGCAGTTTTTCTGCTCATCGTGCCAATGTTTGCTGCCGTGGGACTTCATCTTTTAACCCTTACTCTTGAAGACTTCATGAACCATGTTGTCGCGTTGAAATCTTGTTCAGCTCTTATTGTTTTCTTAGCCACGGTATATTTCATGAGTCGTCCAAGAATTGTTTACTAATTAGTCAACTTTGCGTGTTATGAGCCATGAACGTTTTATGATATCCAAACAACGTACACTAGAAAAAGGGTCAAACATCTTTGATGAAGAGAGTTTATTGTTTCAAAAGAAAATCTTTGAGAGGTCAGGTTTAGGTGATAAGACTTACATTCCGACAGAATCAAGTTGTACCCCTTTTAAATTTAACTTTAGGAGTAACCAAAATGAAGCAAAAACTGTTATAATTGGTGCCATAAATGATCTCTTGGCGAAAACGGGAGTGAAGATTCGAGAAATTAGGATTGTTATTGTCAATAATAGTGTGTTTAATCCAACACCTTCTCTTTCTTCCATGATTGTCAACCATTATAAGCTTGGAGTCGATGTGATTACCTATAACCTTGGCGGCATGGGTTGCAGTGCTGGACTCATTTCTGTCGACCTAGCTAACCGGCTTTTACAGGTTGGTAAATCTTCATTCTCACCCTTTAAGCATTTTTCTCGCAAACTTTAGAGTTAATTTTACGCATTGTCACTAGATTTTATTGGTTGTAATAGAAAAATGATGAAATTATCTTTTATTACATTAAAGTAACTGAATTTTACAAACTATAATAGTGAAGTCATAAAATTATTTTTCTGTCACTTTGAAGTAAATGAACTTTACTCGCTAAAGTCAGAGTAAAATCACCTTGAGGGTTGCTAGGTTTTGTTGTCACAATGGGTAAAGTATGGTGGCTTTACTATGATACTGGGTAAAATCGAGTTACTTTAATGTGATTTATTTGAGTTACTTCAACGTAATGGACAAACTTTAGTGACTTTACTATTATAATAGGAAAAATTCGATTACTTTAATAAATTAAAAGATAGCTCTGTAACTTTATCATTATGGTGGATAAAGTCTGATACGATATGAAAAATATTGACCCTACAAATTTAGTTAAGATACACAAACACTTCTATCTCTATGAAGGTTACAGTAACTTAAAAACTATTCCACTAGTTAAAGTCCCAATATCATACGAGCACTTAAGTTTTCCATTCCTTCTGGTGGTCAAAATTGCTAATATATGAAATCACATAACAGGGGCAAGCCAACACCTATGCACTTATAGTGAGCACAGAAATAGTCACAGTGGCCTTCTATACGGGGAAGCAGAGATCAAAGCTTTTACCAATTGTCTTTTCCGGATGGGTTCATCCGCTATTCTACTTTCAAACCGTTTCTCTGATCGTTGGAACTCAAACTATCAACTGATGCACGTTGTCTGCACCCGTAAAGGTGCGGATGACAGAGCTTTCTGATGTGCCTACCAAGATGAGGATGAGGATGGAAAGAGAGGCATATCATTGTCAAAAGACTTAATGGCAGTTGCTGGGAGGCCTTAAAAGCCAATATCACAACTCTTGGCCCTCTAGTCCTCCCCATGTCAGAGCAGCTCCTTTTTTTTCGCCTCCTTAATCGCGACAAATGTCTTTAAGAGGAAAATGAAACCATATATCCCGGATTTCAAGAAGGCATTCTAGCATTTCTGCATACATACAGGGTGAAGAGCTGTGTTGGATGAGCTTCAGAAGAAGCTTGAGCTCTCGGAATCGCTTATGGAGCCTTCAAGAATGACACTTTACAGATTCTGGAACACTTCAAGTAGCTCAGTGTGGTACAGTTTGGCCTATTCGGAGGACAAAGGGTGGATAAAAAAGGGTGACAGAGCATGGCAGATTGGTTTCGGATCAGGTTTCAAATGTAACAGTGATGTATGGCGTGCCCTGAGGACTGTCAACGCAGCCAAAGAAAAAAACGCTTGGACAGATGAGATTCAGGATTTCCCTATTCATCACCCATGTTGATGCTTATACGTATCTTGTTCATGTACTAGCTAAATGTATAATGGTCAATAACTGAAACTCGTGTAAAAAGGCAATCAAAATCACTCTAGTATATGTATTTTGCACCTAAAATTACAAAATAATTTAAGTTAGGCAAATTCACTTTTGCATTAGATCCAATTGATGGCATCCTTGTTAGTTGTTACTATCATTTATATGGAATTAATTCAGCAGATGTCGCTAGCAATTTTACCGAGTCAAATTAATAATGGTCTTCAAGTGAATGGAATGGAACCTTGCTCTATAGTCTTTACTCTGTTGTGGCAACAGAGACGAGTTCCTACCAGGGAATGGTGGGGATCGACCCGGAGAAATTGTTCCCCTTCTTCTCTATGGAGTAATATCTACTATCAGAAAAATGAGCTCTCCGATTTACTTGTTGATTGTTGGGAAAACGAAGAAGAATTGTAACACTTGGTACTTACCAACTGCCGATTTTAATATCTCACAAATGATTTCGTGCGAGCTATTTCCACTCGAAATAATGGAAGTATAATACAGGTTCTTTTCCTAGTTGTAACCGGGAAATCAAACATACCACAGTCTTGATTTTTCTGCCTTTAGAGAAGGTTTTATATATAGTCGATCATCAGGTCACCTAAACTCAGTGCGTGTTTATGAGAGCGACATACAGAAAAAGAGAAAAATATGGCACATAATAGTACTCATATTTTTGCTTTTGATCATTAGTATAATCTATGATAACCGTAAAAACTTATTTGCACTGCTAATTAACACCAAAGGAATAGATATACGACATCTATTTGTACACACACTTCTATCGCCTTAACCGTAATTAATTAATGCATATTTTCACTAGATTAAATCACTCACTATAGTAAATTAAATTGGTATATATGGTGTAAACACTCAGTACAGGTAAGTATTCCTTGATTGGAATAACTAATAAGTAAGCAAATATTCAACCAGAAAGAGGCGTGATTGCAGGGACATGAACTGGAAAGTCCTGAATCTCATCAGTCCAGGGATTTTTCTGCATATCAGGATTAATAGTCTTCAGGGAATGCCAAACGACACTGTTGCATTTGAATCCTGAGCCAAAACCTATTTGCCATGCTCTGTCACCCTTCTTTATCCTCCCTTTGGCCTCTGAGTAGGCCAACTCATACCAGACTGAGCTACTCGATGTGTTCCCAAATCTATAAAGTGTCATTCTTGAGGGCTCCATATGCCATTCTGTGAGCTCAAGATTCTTCTCCATCTCATCCAACACTGCTCTTCCTCCAGCATGAATGAAGAAATGCTCGAACGCCAGCTTGAAGTCCGGTACATATGGCTTGATATTCTTCATTTTGAAGATTTTTCTAGCGATTAAGGATGCAAAATATAGAAGTTGTTCGGACATTGGAAGGACCAACGGCCCCAGAGTTGTTATATTAGACTTGAGAGTTTCTCCGGCTACAACCATTAGGCCTTTTGAAAGGGATACACCAATATTTCCCTTTTCATCTTGTTCTTGGTATATGCTTTTGAAGGCTTTATCATCGGCTCCTTTATGTGTACGCACAACGTGCATTAGTTTATAGTTGGAACGGCGACAGTCTGAGAAGCGGTTGGAGAGGAGAATGGCAGCTGCCCCCGTGCGGAAAAGACAGTTTGATACAAGCTTTGATTTATCATTGCCAAGATAGTAACCAGAATCGTTGCTTTCTGTGCTAAATACCATCGCATACGCACTGACCTGTGTCTGTTTTACAGTTTAAATAGTAAAATGAATATATATAATCAAGTACTCTTCCATAACCAGTAGGCTCGACAGAAAGAAATAAAAAAAAATATTGGTAACATCATAATCTTTTACGCTGACATTAAAGACATGTATTACTATACTCATTGGACAAAGTTATTGGTAACATTCTCTCAAATAATCAGGAAAAAGTTAATGGTGTTGTAAATAATATTTGATAGTGAATGTCCATGTATCATTCAAGTACTTTAGTGATCACCAAAGTAAAGTTATCTTTTAGTTAGTGATCACCAAAGTAAAATTATCTTTTAGTTAGTGATCACTAAATGTATTACTAAATTAGTTTTCCTATAAATAGGACCACTCATGTCCTTTGGAAGACAGACAAAAGTGAAAGAAATCATATCAATTTTCAAGTCTCTTTCATATATATGTTCTCTTGCATTTTAATTTTATTATTTTATAACACGTTATCAGCACGAGACTCTGCCTTGAGCACTTAATTTGAAAAGATTGTGAGATCTGGAGAGAGGACAACTCTAATTATCCTCGTTCCAAACCATTGGTCTGCACGGTAAGTAGTACCAATTTATTGTATTTATGAAGCTGAAGCTTATACCTTTTATTATATACGGTGGCCTCGGGGTGGTCTCTCTTTGGCTTACTGTTTGCATTAATATAAACGAAGTAAGCTAATCCCACGATTGGCTTAACTAAGCAAAGGATTCAACAATTCTCAATATTTTACACTTTCATATATTTACTCGACATTAATTATTTGGTTGAGTTGGGCAAATGAAAGTCTACTAAAAATCTGGTTGGATTGTCACCATGAAGAATTTTTCACAAAAGGTTAGTATTTCTTTTAAATCTTATGTTTGTTTGTCCTTGATTCTAATGGCACGACGTTGGGTCCAGGTAACCTAATGTTTTCCTTGGCAGTCCATGCCTATAGTTCGTGAAAAGGGATGATGAATTAATTCATATCCATTAATGGTTAATGCTATTTACTTATTGCTTATATATTATATTTGTAAAATTGGATACACATCTCACATAGGGGATATACTTGAACTCCTGCAGAGTTAGCAAGTGATATACAAACCACCAGTAGTGGCAATCTTTTCATAATTAAGTTATGTTATGGCTAAATGATATTTACGTCTATAACCATCGGAAGTGGTAATATTTTCATAGACTTGTTGTGATTACAACTGAAAATGTGTTAGAAAAAAAAATTACATCATATCTATGCCTCGATTTGCTCCTGAAGTAGCAATATTTTTAAAAAGGTTATAAGCTATCCCGATTTGATATGACGCTTAAGGCACGTTTAGATAATTATATTTTATTCCTGAAGAATGAAAACTTTTGATAAATGTTGCAAATACAGATCCATTCTCTGAAGTGAATGTGATAGTATGCAGTAAAGCCTATAAATATGAATGTGCATTTGATTGTGAAAATATCATGATTCATCTCCAGAAGAGGTAGAATAATTGAGAAGAAATATTCTTAATATTGTACTATACTCATAAATTTGCTCCTCGAGTAGCAAACTTTGAACTCTACTCCCGAAGTAGTAGAAAATTGAGCTCTACTCACAAAATAGTAAGATTCTGAACTCTACTCCAGAAGTAGTAGCACGTTGAAATTTACTCCTGAAGTAGTAAGACCTTGAAATTTATTCTCGAAGTAGTAAATCTTCAAATTTTACTCTAGAAATAGTAAAACTTTAGATTTTACTCTCGACGTAGTAAATCTTTAACTTTACTCATGAAGTAGTAAAACTCCGAAACTTTACTCCTGAGGCAGAAAGAACTGGTAAAATACCTGAGAAATATTCTGGAGCAATGTCTTCTTGTGCTTGAGCAAAATAAAGAGTTATCGAGTAACGTCATATTGCAAGCACAATTGAATAATCAGTTTCAAGTAAATGAAAAATACCACGACCTATCTCTTGAAGAGATAAAATGACAATGGATATACATGTTATTTTTGTGGTATGAAGTTCAGACATTGCTACACGTACCTGTCGTACATCGAAATATATTAAAGTATCATTCTAAGGCAAAAGGAAGTAGAGTAGAGTGCTTTCTCCTATAACCACATTAATACATTATGGTTAGTTGTTATTGATTTCCTTGAAGGAAATAACAATTAATGTATCTCTTTATGAAGGATGTGATTATTATGTGATTGACGCTTAGATACAAAATATTCCGTTAATGATGAATCTCCTTGAAGGAGATGTTTGAAATATTGAAGTTTAGAATTTAATGTTTATTTCGTGACACCAGTAGTGTCGAAATTTGCCTTCATGGTACCAGAAGTATTTAAGAAATATTTGGTAATAGAAATTAATGATCAAAGGCTCCAAAAGAGCTAATTATTTATTTACAAGTATCATGACACTAGCAGCGTCCAAATAATATCTGATTATGATAAATAAATTGAAGTTTCTTGAAGATGTTATGTATGATAATACCATCCATCGTAGATCGTAATTGGTACGATCGGAACACTTTAGTAGACCTGAAGTTTACTAACAATAAAAATGGTTATCATACTGAGACTACAAATGATCGGAATATCAAATATTTCCAAGTTACTACGGGTAAGAAATACACATGTGAAATGTTACCTGAGCATGATGAGATCACATACCACGATAAACCAGAAGTTTATTGATATACCTTTTTTATGCAATAGTAAACCAGAAGTTTATTAAAATAAATAGCACTCATCATGGTAAACTTGAAGTTTACGGGTACAGACAATTTTATCAGTTGACAAGACCATTTTGATCGTCCTGATTTAAATCTGATGTGCTAATTGAGTATTAAAAACATATTAAAGAACTAGAAGATTCTTCAAGAATTTGTTTGCGTTACTTGTTCTGATGATAAGTTGATTACACCAGCTAATGTTAGGATTGAATCCCCAAAATTCTGAAAAATATAAAAGGTGAATGTGGGCCCCTTCACCCACAATGTGATGTCTTAAATAGATGTATCTATGAGACGGTCACATATACATTTATTGTCAACTAGAAGTTTGACATTTACAAAGTTACTTGCTCAAAATTGAATTGGAAGCACAATTTTCAGAATATGTAATCAAGACAATTCATTTTGATAGTGTTGGATTATATCTAAGCTGGTTTGGCATTGGATGCCTCCATAATATAGCTAAACCATTGCTTATGAGAACAGGGCTTCAGATGTTGGTCTGAGATATGATATATTGCATACAACAACACTTGTATGTTTCAGATCAATAAATTTTGATAAATTCTCCCCTCATATATGGTTCAGGGTCAGGAACTAGATATTTCCATCTTATAGCATTTGATGTGCTGTATATGATTAATGGATATACCATGATGCAGACAGATGAATTTTCCCAAAGAAAATGGGGACATATGTCACTAAAATAAGGGGGAGAGAATAAGAAGCTAAGAAATATGTTGTGAATTATCATCAGTATGATCCTCAGATAATTCAAGTCAAATGCTGGAAGCATTTGTTGACCCAACTATTTCATATTTCATCAGCAAAATGCTTCTAATGTCCCTGAAAGGACAGAGTCTACAGCATGCATGGAGCATGGTAGACCAATCGGTTCCAAATATAATAATCCTTGAAAATGAGAGGAGCAAATGATCATAATAAGGAGGCAATGTGCTCTTGAAAAGCTACGACATAACACTTCATAAACGTTATGAGAGGTTCAGGTACCTGAAAATAATGTAGTGATGAGATCTCAGTAAGTTATGTCGAATTGCGAACCGATACAAGATGATATCTCATCGACGATATCTTTGATACGATATGGCGCGCAATATTGTATAAGATTGTGAGGATATGAGTTCTACGTCTCTTAAAGCATGCTGATGTAGAAATAATTACCAAGTGATATGATGCATCTTGGTAAGCGATTGGACCTGTAGTCCAGACATTAGAAGATGACACAATTTATAATGATGGAAGTTATCACAGCCTATATGGCTTACTTGACAAAATTTATACGAAAATTTTCGAAGGATCCAAAATGCTTGAAGCATATACAAAGTCTTGGGAAACTGATTTATAATCCTTAAATGGATTAAATGAATCAAGGTTGATGTACTGAAATCGCCTTAATGTATATTCATTGACGAATGGTACAAATATACTATGTTTATCCTTGTCTCTTTATGATAGTCAGAATCTTTCATATGAATATTATTGGAGCTCTTGAAGAGTTTACAAAAGCGACATTATCTCGAAAGAAGTTAAAATTAGAAAATTGAATTGGTCCTGAAGTACCATATCTTTATGCAATTGATGCACTTATATATCTTGCTATAACTACGAGCATGATATAATTTACTCCTAGATGGAGATATTGAAATAAGATCAATTGCATATTGCTAATGAAAGTATGGCATGAATGTGTTTATCCTCACAAATATTGTCAGGTGTTTTGGATATATAGGGCATTCATCTGATCGACATAAGAGTTCAATCCAAATATGTTATCTCTTTCCATGAAGGATTACTGTCAAACCATGTTATTATACATGACAGTCAAACCGTAGAATGATAACATCAGATAGATTATGAAGCAAGTCAAGAATGTACTTGACGTGATTTTAACAATATTAAATGGTGATGATGCAACTCTATCTAAGGAATGAAGATGCAGATTATCAGTCAGGTCGTTTGACATATCTGATCACAAACACATTACCAACCTCAAGATATGATAAGTTGGTATATACAAGATCGGAGTACATCATCTTCAAGAATTATGTGATACTTTAATCAGGGGGAGCAAATACGCGCTGTACCCTTTTTCCCTTGAACAAGGTTTTGTCCCATTTGGGTTTTCCTGGTAAGGTTTTTAATGAGGCAGCTATCAAAGCGTATTACTAGATATGTGTACTCTTTTTCCTTCATTAGGACTTTTTCCCACAGGATTTTTCCTAATAAGGTTTTAACGAGGCACATTATCTATTAATGGACATTCAAGGGGGAGTGTTGTAAATAATATTTAATAGTAAATGTCCATGTATCATTCAAGTACTTTAGTGATCACCAAAGTAAAGTTATCTTTTAGTTAGTGATCACCAAAGTAAAGTTATCTTTTAGTGAGTGATCACTAAATGTATTACTAAATTAGTTTTCCTATAAATAGGACCACTCATGTCCTATGGAAGACAGACAGAAGTGAAAGAAATCATATCAATCTTCAAGTTTCTTTCACATATATGTTCTCTTGGATTTTAATTTTATTATTTTATAGCAATTGGTAAGATTCTCTCAAATAATCAATTCCATATAGAGAGAGTCTTGAAAAGAATTCTTTTAGTATCATGCCAAACGGGTAGAAAGCTATCATTTTTAAAACAAACATTTCCAGTTAGTTTATTGATTCAGACTTATAGAGCTAATTGTGTTGATTGACAAATAAAGGAGTTTATCGATAGTGACATATATCCATGTTGTGTGTCAATTGTTCCTATTGATTAAAAAGAGATAGGTATACTAATACGGAGTACTTAATTATATTTTGGTTTTTTAAAATAACAATTATTTTGGACCATCTATTTTTAGTAGGGACAAGTAAAATGGACCGAAGGGAGTAGGTTTTTAGGATGAATAAACTCTCCCACCTAGCAAACTACTTCCGCCGTTCACTTTTACTTGTCCACTTATGACTTTGCACGCTTCTTAAGAGTTAGTAAATGAAGTATATAATTGACAATAATACCCATATTAATTGGTGTATAGTCTCAATAGACTTGGAAAATGATTTTGAAATGAGTAATTAATATTAAGGGTAAAATAAGAAAAAGAGTTTTCTCTTTCTCTTGATATGCTAAAGTGGACAAGGAAAAAAGAAAATTAATTTTTAGTATAATGAACAAGTAAAAGTGAAGGGAGGGTGTAGTTTTTTTGGGTTGGGTTCTCCTATTCTATAACGACATGTTAGGTCGTTTGGACTATTTTACCCCTGTTGACCTTTTTCCTAGCTTCGTTTGAGTATATGTGATTAGCGGGATTGGTCGGTACGGTTCCCGAGGTAGTTGGATGCGTTTGGTTTGGGGAAATGAGATTTTTGAAAACTCTTAAGTGTTTGGTTGACTAAAGTCAACATCGGGCTTAAACACGTCTTTTTGAGAATTCCGTCGATTCCATTAGCTCCGGAATGTCGATTATAGGCTGGTAGTGTATTCGGTTCAGTTCTCGAGAGACTCGGGGGGTGTTTTAGTCATTTGGTTGGAAAGTTGGTTTTTGACCGTTCGGGGTTGACTTGGTTAACAAGACCTCTTTTGGGATTTCCGAGTGTACGAGTGAGTTCGTAGCATGTTTTTACATAAGTTTGCATGTTTGGTTTGTATCCGGGAGGTTCTGGATGGGTCTCGGAATTTCGGGTTGAGTTGGTGAAAAACCAAATTTTTGCTGGTTCTGGTCTTTCCGCCCTTGCGTGCATTGATTCGCCCCTACGGAGTTGCTCCTGCGGAAAGAGGCTCGTAGGAGCGAGACTTGGTCATGTTTATTGATTTCGCTTCTGCAAAGGTTTTCCCGTAGAGGCGAAGCCGCCCTGCGTGGTATGGTGCGTTGGTGCGCATAGACGGGTTTCTAGTGAGTGCGCTTCTGCGAAGGATTTTACGCAGAAGCAAATGCGTTCCTAGGTGCGAAATGTCGCTGAATCAGAATTCTAATTTATGCTTCATTTAGACTTAGACTCTCATTCTAAAACCTAAAGTGTTGAGAGCGTTTTTGGAGAAGAATTGAGAGATTTTCAGAGAGAATCAAGTGGGTAAGTCTTCTAACTTCAAATTATGATTATACATGAGATTAGTTTATGAAATCCATGCTTGGAATGTTGATTTGAAGAGATGAAATTGGAGGGTTTTGAACCCTAGTTCTTAGTTTAGTGTCACGACCCGACCTACGGGCCGCGACGGGTACCCGAGGCTGACCACCGAGCACCCCTCATTCTATTGCTTAACCTGTCTTTATGCATTTCTCTTATCATTTATAATCATAGAAAACGACTTTCGTATAGAACATATTCACTTAGTTAACGTAGGCCCTTTGGGCTATCGAAACAAGAATAATATACATAGGCTTTCATTTGCATAATGACTATGGGACAATACTATCCACACATACGTATCTACGAGCCTCTACTAGAACACTGAACATATGGACGGACAGACCCCGCCGTGCCCAAAATACATGTGCACAAAATGATGTCTCGAAATAGCACCTCCGAATAAAGGAGGGCGTACGCAACTCCGCCGAGGCTACCGTGAATCGGCACCGTCTCTCGTCTACCGTGGCATGAACACGGCGTCCAAGAGAAAACGGACGTCGATTAATATTGTACCGAGTATGTAAAGCATGAGCAGTAAAGATGGAGAAACATAACGGTATTATATGAAATGACATAAGATGGAAGACATTATCATGCTCTTCATAGTACTTACCTGCTTTCCGTAGGGACGTTCCATGTTCTATTTCGTGCTCGTGTTCATACATTCATATCTTTTACTTACTTACCTTTCATATCTATTCACTTGTCATGCTCATGCTCGTGTCCCGTACTTTGCATATACATAGCCCTTACTCGGCACTTACATGGTATTAGCATATCCGTACTCTAATCGCTGTCGTATACATAGCATAAGCGTACTCGTAAAGATGTCATATACTTATCTCATTCGTACTCACATGAATGTGATGCATATGGTATCATCATACAGGTAACACAATCATACTCACCTAGATATCATACGTGAAACATAGTCGTGCTCATATAAGCGTCATGCATATAACATAGTCGTATTCATAACGGTATCATACATGTAGCATACTCGTATTCATATAGGTTGGCATCATTCGTACTCGGCCCCCTTCGGGCTCGATAGATCGCTAGCATACGTACTCGGCCTTCTCGGCTCGATGACATTATCGGTATACGTACTCGGCCCTCTTGGGCTCGATGGGACCATTGGTATACGTGCTCGGCCTGCTGGCTCGATAGGCTTGAGACATTCGTTCGGCCCTCTCGGGCTCGATGGGCTTAACAGTATCCGTACTCGGCCCTCATGGGCTCGATACATACATATATACATATACATCACATGGGGGTATCATGACCTTAACGTATCTAGTCATCATCTTGCATTCATCATACACATTCATATACTTATCATAATGTCGCATCTATTTATACACATTCGATCATTATCCGTATTCGGCCTCATAGGCTCGACAAAGATATCGTATTCGGCCACGAGGGCTCGATCACATCACATATATCTCATATCGTCATAATACATATATTTGTGTATACATACCATATACTCAACATCGTACATCTTGTAGATTTATGATTATGGATTGTCTTATAAGCATATCATGGTTCTATCGTAACTTAACATCACTATCATATATGCATAACTGTAATAACTGCCCGACCATATAGGTGCGGTATAATAATCAATAATATGCTCATCATAGTATGCTTACCATAACATGCGCATCATAACATGCTTATCATAGTATGCCCTTTATAACATGCTTATCATAATTCATCATAAAGACTCTTAGCTTACTATCATCATTTTCGCATTCAACTCATATCTCTTGTTTCGTATAGCTATTCGTGAGTGAGGACTCTTGACTTTCTTGGAGATGGGACATTCGTAGTAAAGAGAGATTTCATGCCATAGAAGTCATGCCTTGGAAAGAAAGGGCTAAGCTTTACATACCTTTGTCGTTTAGCTTATTCTATTGCTTGCTCGTTCTCCTTTAATGCTCTCGTTTACCTTCAATGGAATTCGTATCAACATTAGCTATATAATCGTGGAATCATACTTACTAAGGCTATAGAAATTTGGGCAAGATCTCCTTTGTTTATACTACTTTCCGCCATATTCCATATCAACTCCCAACATTCATAATAATCATCATGATATCATTAACAATAATCGTAGTTCATTCACACGATTCGCATTCCATAATTTCACCTCAATTTCCCATAGTTATGACTAAAAATCCATCGTCGTATTCTTCCGTATCCAATACTTATTTCATGTCCTAAAGGTCATTCATAACGTATTTATATCATCAACATATTCATTTCCATGATTCAATCCAACTACTATTTCAGGATGACATTATTCTTCCATATCTAACCCATTTGCTATACACTCTTTCAATTCATATGTTTCAACATAATAATACTTCAATTAGCATGTAATAAACATGAAATTTACCTTGGATGATGGAGGAACAAGCCTTGGATGACAATTCACCTTTTCCACCAAAACCCTACTTTCTCTCTCTTGGGATTTCTTGATTTGTATGACTTTTGATGGGTTTCTTTCACTTGATTCTCTTGATTTCTTGTTGTTGATCTTTGATTTCTCTTATTTTCTTGTGCTTGAGGTGTATGGAACTCTCTAGAGTTTTCTTGAATGAGAGAGGTGAAGAGATGAAGTGAAATGAAATGAAAAAGGGTCCCTTATATAAAATTGAGTTCGGCCGATTGGAAATATACGGACCAACATACGGTCCGTATAAAATCTATCGACCGTATGTTGGACCGTATATCTGGTCCAGAGAGTTATGTCTTGGCGGGTGGATCTACGGCTGGACATACGTCCGAGATATTTTATACGGCCGATATGTCCGGCCGTATGTCTACCCGATTTCCGAGTTTTGTTTCGTCGACTCGTTTGATCTCCGATCCTTGTGGAACCTCCTTAACACTTGTTCATCACTTCAATACCATTCTAAGGGACGTTATAACTCTCCCTTGGAGCATCATTCATACGCCATTAACTCAATGCTCGTACTCCTTATCCGATACTCTCAACTTACAACTCGTTTCTCTTAACAACTTTCTTTCTTCAAGTCTAATGTCTTCGAAAATCTTAATTAGGGTCATCACATACTATCCCTCGCTCATCTAAACCTCATGTTCATCATGTCCCTCATGAGTCTATTCACCTGTACGCTAAGGGGAATTTTCCGAGGTGTAACATTTAGGGATTTTTGAAAATTGTACTCGAATTAGTGGATAAAATTGGGTGATTCTTGATATATGAGCTGATTTAGACTTGAAGATTATGATTTTGGGTTAAATTACTGTTTTGCCCTTTTAGGTCCGGAATCCTAATTTGGGGCTTTATTTTGAAGTTTTGATTTTATATAGCAATATGGGTACCAATAGACTCGTGTTCTAACGTATAACTCATATTTGACTAGCTTGGTATCGTTCGGAGCTTTTGAAAAAGGAAGAAGGTCGCGTGGAGATCGTTGAGCTTCGGGCTTCTACGTTTTATAAGTTGGTATTTTCCAACTTATTTCTTCTTTAATCTTAGACTTTTGGCTTGTTTGATTGAGAAAATAGTGCATTTAATATCGTTTACTTCCATTTTATAGGTTTTACATACTTGAGAAGTGATCGGAAAGAAATCAAGTGAAAAACAAGTCAAAAAGAGGTCATATTGAAGAAAATGAGAAAATTGGCAAAAAGTGCAAAAAGTGGCTAGAATTGCAAATCTGAAAATCTGAAATTTGAAGGCCATTTTCGTCACTTTTTATTGGGGAATTTTTGGGAACTATAAAAGCAACACTTGATAGATTTTATTTTCATCTTTGGCACAAAAACACAAGTTTGGGAGGGTAGGGTTTTGCTCCACACTTTGGGGTTGAAGATTTGAAGAATTGGGTTGAGAACTTTCTTAAACTTTTCTCCATTTTTTGATTCCTTGCTTTGTAATGAATATCTAAGCGTGTAGTATTTATTTTCTTCACTTGAACCTTGTTTATGGAAATATTCTATGATTAAAGTGTTGGATGAAACTCTTGTTTTGCTTATGTATTGAATGATTTTTATTACCATTGAAGTGGGTCTTTGTTGTTATTAATCTTGTCCTTTAATGTTTCTTAAGCGATTAGCTAACCCTAAGACCAGCCCATTTACTTCGATTTGAGCTCGAGAGAAGAAGATTGAGGTTGGGAAAGATTAATTAACAAGAATTTGGGTCATTAAATCCATCTAATAACTTGAGCTAGAGATAGGAAAGTTACTTAAGATTATATTGATTGTCCTTAATATCACACTCTAAGGCTTGAGAAAGCTTAGAGTGAAATTCATTGATTTGGTCAAGAGACTTTTGATGAGATTTTAGAGATCATTATCTAATTAGCATAAACTCACTCTTAGTTATAAAATCGTGAAATACATTGGATCGTTACTTGAGCGTAATTTCCTTTGTATCCATACTTGTGGCCATTGATCATTTTACCCGCTTTCTAGTTAGTTTTATCTTTGTTAGTTGTTAAACAAAAAATCAAATATTGAAAAAGTGTTTGGCTTAGCTTAGTTGGTGATAATTCCTTACTTGTTTAAATCGCCTTTATATTGTTCCCTGTGGATTTGGCCCCGACTCATAGTTGGGTAAATTATATTGCGACGACCGTGTACACTTTCTCTTTGAGGAGTGGATTTAGACGTTATCAACTTTTCAGGCATGTTGAGACCTTGCACTCCTTTTAGAACATTGTGGTTAACTAAAATGAACCTAAATAAGAGGGTAATGGGGTTACTAAGGGGGTTCCGATACTTGGGAGGTGACGAGCACTAGTATCGGATACCGGTCATCATGTTTGGGTATTTGTGCTATTTCAATTGTATAGTTGATCTGAATGCCATGTCTGGGCACTAGCTGATAGAATAGTACGATCCTTTGGATCTGTGATTGGGTTCCGATGCCCGTACTTTATGTCTCGTATCATTATTATTTGCCCTTGTCTGTTCGTGTGCATGTCACTCATACATATATCCTCATTGAAATGAAAAGAAGTAAAAAGGTGAAGCCTTCATGGTATTATGAACATGGGAATGAATCCATGCTTTTATACTTGTTCCTGACTTGATACATGTCATATTCATGCTTTACATGTATTCATGCATACGATTTGAGGATATGATTGTGAGTCCAATGGGATCTTGTTCCGGATGAGTGATGATGTTTTGGCACGTTCTATTAGTACTTGAGCCCGGTTGGCTAAGAGACAGGTTATTGAGATATGATGTGATTGAGGCCGTGATTCGAGGAAACTATCGGAGCTATATGGGCTTCACGAGCCCCTCATGGGCCACGATTCGTTAATAGTCGAACGTGTGTATATCGGGAAGTGGAAACAAAGGCCTTGCATTACATACATTTTTCATTGTTTGATTCATGTTGATGACTGCTCTTGATCGCTTATTTTGAATGTTGTTGTGATTATTCATCTCTTATGATTATTGTCGTGTTCGTCACTTATACATACATTCCATGATATACTTTTCATGACATCGTGATATGGTTTCAATGGAAAGATTGGTGGAAATCCTAGGCCTTTTGCCGGATTTATGATTATCTTGATGGAAAGATTAATGGAAAAGGCTGTGGAAACGTATGATAAGAAAGTGAACGAAAGAAGTCAGCTCTGGCTATGTGCGGAGTGACTAATATTGCAAATCATATCATATCATTGATTCTTTGATTGTGATTTACTTGAGTTGTTGTCTGATTTACGCTTAAGTGCAAATTTGTGTTATGTGACGGATAAAAGAGTTATATGCTCATAGGCTAACTACATGCTGAGTGATGTTAAGATGATTAGAAGCTCACATAGGCTTATAACTTGAGGTTAAGATGATTTATTCGATTAATATTACTATGGACTAATGGCGGTTAAGTTATGTGATGACGATTCGTAGACTAGTCCTCGTCTCCGTTCTGGATCAGGTCGGTTGATGATGCATGTTGAGTGCCCGTTGATTTTGTACTCACGCTACATTTGCTGCACCTTTTTGTGTACAGGTTCAGTATCCTTGCTGACGACCTTTGAGGATGCTCGGCCGTGGGAGGCGGAGACTCATTTTGAAGAGTCCGGCGGAGGGCACGCGCGTATCCGTAGCACCGATTCTCTTCCATTTTTATTTCGTCTTTTCTATTCAGACAGTGTATTTTGTATTACTTTAGACTTGTATCGAAACTTAGAAGTTCTTGTACTAGTGACACCAGGTTTTGGGAGTTGTATTACTTATTCACTTTTTCATGATTATAAAGGCTTAAATTCGTATAAATCGATTCGTATGCTTATTTCCGTACTTAACACTTATTTACCTGCTTTAAATGAGGTTTTGGATGGCTTACTGACTCGGGGGAGTTAGTGCCTTCACGACTTGTAAATTGGTTGTGACATATTCAGTCTATAATAAGGATGACAAATGGGCGGAGATAGGCTAACTAATGAGTCATAACCAATCCATCCAACTTCTACAAAGTTTTAATTTTGCCAATTGGTATTGTATCCCTTTCTAAATTTATTTTTAGTTGGTCTCTTTTACAAGGGATATTTATTGCTCCCTCCGTCTCAATTTAAGTGTTTTACGTTCCTTTTCAGTTTGTGTTTGTTCAAAAAAAGTGTCTCTTTCTATATTTAGTAAGTTTTCCAATTCCAACATTCTACATGGCAAGTTTAAGTCCACAAATTTAAAAGACTGCACATATCTTTAATTTAAGACCACAAGATTCAAAAGTCTCCCTTTGATTCTTCAACTCTATCCCTAGTTAACTAAGACGCTTAAATTGAGAAGAAGAGTATTTTTTTTTTAACACATAAAATATCTTAAAATAACACACAAGAAATTTTTGCTGGATTATTTCTACATTTAAATTGTAAGAAGCTATATTGAACCATTTCCACCTAAATATTTTTCCACCCTAGCTAGTCTATAACAATTGGTATCAGAACAAATCAATTAATGTTTGAGGTCGGGATTCAAAGTGGTGACTTGGTAGTTGGACCTTGGACGAGTGTTAGTCGTGAGTCGTGACAATTGAGCCCAAAAACAAAAAGAAAGAAAAAAGAATGAGATGTCAGCCCTGACCAATTGGCTAGCATGGGGCCAGAGGGATGCAAGGAGTGGTAACCTGAATAAAAGAAAATGGTGCTAGTCGTGACCAACGGGATTGTTTGGTTTTCAAGCTAGGACGGTTGTTGTGTGTCAATAGTCTCTTAATAATGAAAAAGAGAAATATTAATGGAGATAGTAATGGATTTATAGATAAATAGACTCCCCTACAGGTAAACTAACCTTTTTGGGTTGGACTCTCGTTATCCCTTTTAACATAGCACATACTAATCAATGAGAGAATTAATAAGGATGTAGCAATTTAATTACAAAAACTGATCCTCATATGTCTTTTTTTGTCAGGTCCTCTATATACTATGTCATTCGTTTGGAAACAGTTTTTGATATCTTGCAAAAAGTTTTTCAAAAATATAAGTCTTGATGAAAAAAATATCCGACAAGATATTTTTTTGAAAGAGTGTTCTTCGAATTTTGGAACAAAAAATAATTTACTCACAAGACACTTGCTCCCTCTAAAAATCTTCAAAAACTATCACAACTACTCAACATGTTTTTTTTTTTTTTTTTTTTTTTTTTTAAAAACTTTTGCAAAAACTCTTTTCCCAAAAAAAGAAAGAAAAAAAAAAGCATTTGACTGACCTGCAAAAGCCGATTTGCAAGGTCTATAGAAATGAGTCCAGCACTACATCCCATGCCACTGATATTATAAGTGAGCACATCGACTCCAAGCTTGTAATGGTTGACTATCATGGCAGATAGAGAGGGTGTTGGATTAAACAAACCAATATTCACTATAACTATCCCAATCTCACGAGCCTTAACTTTTGTTTTCGCCAATAAATCATCTATGGCTCCAAACATGACTTTTTCTATTCCCTTCCTCGACTAGTTAAACATTAACGACTTTGCGGGGAGCCTTCTGATGCTTTGTGGAAGATACGTTTTGTCACTATAACCGCTTCTCTCCAAGACTCTCTTCTGTAAACGTACAGCCTCATCTTCGAAAGTTGATGACATTATGTTTAAGAGTTGTTGTTTGCTCATCATATCCGCCTCGTCTGGCTTGTAACATGCAAAATCGACCAAGTAAACATTTCTTGGACGACCCCTGAAGTAGAGAGCAACCAAGAAAACAATAAGAATAGACGATGATTTCATCATGGGAATATGGTTCTTCAAGTCTTCGAGGGCAGTAAGGGTTAAAAGGTAAAATCCCATAGCAGAAAGGACTGGCATGATAAAAAGGTAAGCGACGTGAGAGATTAGAAAATGGTATCCAAGTTTTAAGTTTTTAACACGGAAGAATAAAGTTGGTTGGTTTTGCTCGACAACTATGGGAGAAGTATTTTCTGCCATTGCTATTGAAAGAATATTGTCGAGTAAAAGCTTTGCTGTCCTTAAATATTTAGAAATGCTAAACTGTTTTCCCAACAATACGAGGAGCAAACTGAATTGAGAATTTATTTTACTTTGAATATTCAAAGAAAGTGGGACAAAGACGGTGGCAATATCTTTACTAGCAAGATGTGATGTGTGTGGTGTGGAGGAACAAAACGTGTTCTATCTATTTATAAGCGCTCAATACACTGCTGTAGCTAAAACAAAAAAATATCATGACTTAATTGAATTGAAAATGTTTCTTGGGGATGGTTTTTCAGAAATAGCAGTAAGAAATTATTTGTGAATTTCAATGCAATAGGTGTATTGATAAAGCTCATTAATGGAGATTTAGACAAAGGTAAACAAAGAAGAAATTGAAGAATCATAACGAGAGAATGAAGAACACAGTGGAGAGAAAAGAAACTCTTTCAATATTCATGAGAGGAAAATATCTGTGCAATCTTTTTTTTTTTTTTTTTTTTTTTTTGATGTTAAACCAATTCCACATACTCCATTGTCTATGGCCGTTGGGGGTTTGGCATTGACCCCTACCTTGTTAATAACACATTCACAGATATACATGGGAGGAGGGCTACGCCATGTCTCCCTCTTTTACAAAAGTGAGGACTAACCTCTCTTATTACTTGCCCCTATGAGCTAGGAGAACACTACTAATTAGATTACCTCCAATTAGTTATGTTCTCATTACAGCAGCACCTCATGGGACATCATAACTATAATACAAAAACAACCTACTCATTTTACATGGGACTTGCAACACATTCCTAGTGAAGTGCTACCAATAGTCCAGCAAAAAATGACTAACTTTTTGTCCAAAAAATCTTGTTCCCTTCTTTGTATTTGACTAATATCTTCCTTCTTCTTCTGCCTGCTGCTCCTCCTCTTACTTTTCTGATTGTACTTCATCTTCTTCCTGTAGTTCTGATTCTGAAATTTGCTAGTTGAGCCTTATCCATCCTTACTGCCCCTCTAGCCTGCCTTGGCATTTCCTGCATTGAGTTATACAAGTTAGCTATCAAACTAAACTGATCCTTACTACCAAATTTAGCTAATGCATCCGCTGATGTGTTTGCTTCCCTGAAATAATGTTGCACTTTGATGTTTCTTTTGTCAATGATCCTTTTCATATCTTCAACTTCCTTCAAGAATTCCCAAGGGGTGCCATATGAACCATCTAGCCGCTTAAACACCAGCATTGAGTCGACTTCCAAATACCATTGTTGATATCCTTATGATCAAACCAATTGACACCAAAGCTTGCAGCTTGAATTTCATCACTGTTATTAGAGCAAAAATTAACTGCTTTGGCAAAGGCCATGATGATGTCTCCTCTAGAATTTCTGGCTATTCCTCCAATTCCTGCTTTGTTGCTATGAAACATACTGCTACCATCAGTGTTCATCTTGATGACATTTTCTGGAGGTTTGTTCCAAAAAATAGGTAGGCTAGTTAAGATAGCTTTATGAGCTTCCATGCTACTGCATATCCTGCTACAATTATCTCTTAAGTCAATCTTGTAACCTTTTTTAATCAAGATACACTTCACATGCTGATCCACTTCATAGCAGATCTTAGCCTCAGAGTACTTCTTATTTCCATACTTTACAGAGCTCCAAGCTTTCCACTATTCCCAACAGATAAGGACAGGTATACACTGGTATGCCACTCTTAACATAGAATTCTTAGTGTGAAAGTTCCACCATGTTAAAAACCTTGCAAGAGTGGTTTGATTCTACATAGTGATTCCCAGAGACTGACCAAATAATCCCCAGACCTTCATAGCTAAGTCCCCTTCAATGAACACATGGAGAATAGTTTCCTCCTTAGGCTGATTACAGCAAATGCACATAGGATCAGAATTATCAGAGAAATTTTTAATTCTATCATACATTGGCAGCTTATTCTTAATAATTCTCCAGCTGATAAAAGCCATTTTAAAAGAGTTTCCTTTATTCCATATGCACTTCCATAGCTGAGATTAAAGAGCTTTCTTTCTCGGGGCACGGAGGCACCTTGCACAAGTGAACTTTCCTGATGGATTATCAATCCAGATGGCACGTCCATCTTGTTCCTTTGCCCAATATCCACCTTCTGAATGACCTCACATATATCAAGTGGAACCAGTATTGATATATAATCCATGTCCCAGTTGTCTCCTTGTAGAGAGTCTGTTACCATAAAAGTACTAGGATTAGAGTGGTGATAAATAGCTAGAGGACCAAGACCTGTCCAATTGTCCCACCAAAAGGAGATTTTTGCTTCATTAATCCTCCATAAGATATGAGGTTCAGTGTCAGCTTTGATTCTCAGAAGTTCTTTCCAAATGAAAGATTGATAACCTTGAACATTTCTTGCAACTATATGACCTCTTTGGCAGTGTTTTGCCATCATGAACTGAGACCATAGGTTATTTTCTACTCTCATCCTCCACCATCTTTTAGAGGCAAATACTTTACAGATGTCCTCTATGGTTTTGAAACCTGTACCTCCCTCAGATTGAGGGTAGCACATATTTGCCCAAGAACTCCAGTGATATCTCTTTTTGTTGTCTGTCTGTCCCTAGAAAAAATCTGCAAAATACCTTTCAAGTTGCTTTATTATCCCTTTAGGAGGGGACATTGCTGCAAGAGTATAAAGGTTCTGGGACTGGAGTACATGCTTAATAATGGTTGCTCTTCCTCCAGATGAGAGAATGTTACCATGCCATCCTTGAGCCTTGTTCATGACACTCTTAGCAATATCAGCAAAATAGGATAATCTTTTCCTTCCAGGAAAAATAGGACATCTTAGATACTTCATGGGAAAAAATTGATGTTTGTATCCAGTGATCCTACTAATCTTCCTTCTTCTATTCTCCTGTGAATGAGTTGCAGTTAAGAAAACACTTTTGTCAATATTGATCTCTTGACCAGATTCCCTCTCATACTGCTTTAAAATTCTAGTAATCATTTTGATGGTTCTCTTGTTTCCAGATGAGAAGATGACTATGTCATCTGCATAACATAGATGATTGATCAAAGGCCCCTTCTGTTGCATAGTGTACCCAATGTACCTTTCCTTGTTGTGAAGATTATTCAGAGCCTTGGACAAAGTTTTAGCTGCCAATACAAATAGTCCAGGTGACAAAGGGTCACCTTGTTTAAGGCCTCTAGTAGAATGAAAGAAACCATGTCTCACACCATTGATCATGACTGAGTACCAAACCTCAGAAATGAGTCTATGAATGACATCAATAAAAATTTCAGAAAATCCCATTTTTCTGATAGAAACTTTGAGAAATAGCCAAGAAACTTTGTCATAGGCTTTGGCTATGTCCAGTTTCATAACTATATTCCCATATTTGTTATTCTTCTTGATGTCCTGGACTAATTCTTGAGTAAGTAACACATTTTCTGTAATCAATCTACCTTTAATGAACCCAGTCTGATTATGAGAAATCAGTTTAGGTAACAGGTTAGTCAGTCTATTGGAAATAATTTTAGAAATGACCTTATTAGAGAAGTTACTCAAACTAATAGGCCTCATCTGAGAGAAATTACTGGGAGAGTCCATCTTAGGTAATAAGATCAGGCAGGTATGGGTAAAAAAACTTGGTGAGTTTCCCCCCTCTGAAGAAATCCCTTACCATATTATGAACATCATCTTTGATAATCTCCCAAGTAGCTTGATAAAATCTTCCATTAAAACCATCAGGTCCAGGGGCACTGTCAGGGTCCAGGAAAACAATAGCTTGGTAGGTTTCTTCCATACTAGGGATAGCCACAAGATTCTCATTATCCTCATTAGTCACCTGTTTCTCAATATTATCCAAGATCTTGAATTCAGTGAACTGATCAGGCTGTGAGAACAATCTATTGAAATGTCTAATGGCAAAGATCAGCAATTTTAACATCCCCTTGGATCCATTCATCAAACTTATTCTTGATCCTGTATATGTGAGCTTTTTTCCTCTTATGTCTAATAACACTATGAAAATATTTAGTGTTACTATCTCCATTTTCTTGCCACTTAATTCTGGCTTTTTGTCTGATAATAGCATTCTCCTTGTTCATCCAAAGTATTTGTTCAGCATATTTAGCATGAATCTATTTTGGTCAGTGTTCTAAGAGGTGTATAGATTTTCTGCTCTTTCCACTTGATCTTCAAGATCTTTCACTTTATCAAAGACATTGCTAATGTTTTTAGACCACTGGCTAAGACAATTGCTAAGTCTCTTCAGTTTCTGTTGCATGATCCATATAGGATTACCCCTCACTTCTATTTGCCAAGAATTCTTCACTGTTTCCAAAAAGTCATCCTAGTCAGTCCAAAAGTTCAAGAACTTGAAATATTTAGCCTTTGGAGGTTCCATGTTACCACATTTCATAAGGAGGATCCTATGGTCAGATCCTGTCATTGGAAGATGCCTCACATTAACAATAGAAAAGTTCTGAGACCACAGGTCATTATACATGACTCTGTCCAGCCTCATAAGGATCCTCCCCCTCAATCTTCTAGCTTTAGTCCAGGTGAAATTATCACCAGAGTACCCAGCATCCATCATGTTGCAATCCTCCATACATCCTACAAAATCTAGACTTCTGCTTAGTCTATGCTGTCTTCCCCCTTGTTTCTCTTCTGCTTCCATGATGCTATTGAAATCCTCCATGATAAACCAAGGCTTGTTAATATGACTATTCAGAGTTCTCATATTATCCCATAATCTTTTCCTCTTCCTAGCTGTAGTTTTGGCATATACAATAGTCACAAAAAAGGGGTCAGTATTACTGATGTGATGGACCTCCAAAGTGAGTTGTTGGTTGTGGTCACTAATCACCTTGCAGGAGAATTCAAGCTCCCCAAAACACCAAATTTTACCATTCTTGTTGGTGACTGCATTTGCAAATCCCAACTTTCTTCTGTATCTTTGGACTTTGCTCTTGTTAATAATAGCATTGTGAACAAAAGGTTCTTGTATAGCCACAAAAGTGACTTTGTGAATCTGAATGAGTCTCTTGAGTCTGTCAAAGGCTCCTTTGGAGCCTATCCCTCTTATGTTCCATATGATTGTATTAATCATAAGGAACATTTCAGAGTTGTTTCTTTGATCCTCTACCCTTACCTCTGGTAACATGGCAGGGGTTGAGGTACTCACTTTTTTGTTGCTTTTCTTCTTGGGCATATCAGTTCCTCTGGGAGATAAATTCCCTTTCTCCACAGCTTCCTTGATCTGGTTCTTCACTTCAAAAGCCATGTCAGGTTCTGGTGAAAAAGCACTGATGAGACTATCTGCTGTTTCTTCATCTGATAGCTTTTTTGCTTGATCATGATCACTTTTCCCATCTCCTTTGGATTGCATGTTGTCCATGTCTACTTTTTTGTTGTTACTTGATCCTGCTTCTGAGTTCTCAATAGGTTCCTTGGCAGTACTAGACATCATTTGTTTCTTCTGCATCACTTTCATTTGGCTTTCTCCTGGAAAAAGATCCTCAAATATAGTGTTCTCATTACTCTGCACCTGGACCTCCTCATCTTCAAACTGCCCAGTATCATCAGCGATACTCTCAAACACATTGTGTGTCTTGAGAGGGGGATTAATGGGAACACTTAATTCTTGATTACTGAACTCCTCCTTGTCACTAGTGGTGATCACCACCACAGGTTTGTGAACTTGATTTTCTGTAGGTGTTTCTTGTTGTTCCGCAGATATGTTATCATTCTCACCTAGAGGATTCTTCTCCTGATTGCTATCTTTTTCCTGATTTTCAGCTTTTTCATCAGGGATAGTGTCTTTATTGAGGAGTTGAATGGTCTCATGATCAATATTAACATTATTGGCCTGATTCAGATTCTCCTTTTCTCCATCTTTCCTCTGCTTCTTTTCCTTGTTCTTACTTCCTTCTTGACCTTTTTTGTAACAACTTTCAGAGTATTTCTTCTCCTTTTTTGTTTTCTCTTCTCCCTTTGTTTTTCTCCATTGGTCTTATTATCATGTATTTCAACAGCTTTTTCCTCAACCTTTTAGTGTCATTTTTTTCCTCCACTTTGTCTATCTCCCCACTTTCATTATTCCTACTAGTCACAGCTTGATCATCACCCTCTTGGATATTCTTATCATTTTTCTTCTTAGCAAATCCACATTGAACTAAAGAGTGTCCTAGCTTTTTGCAATGAGTACAAAATTTGGGACACTTTCATATTCAATTTTTTGATAAAAACCTTTGAGAGGGTGGGATTCATCCTCTAGTCCTACCCATATTTATCTATGCGAGGCTTAGTCAAATCAACTTCTACTCGAACCTTAGCCATACTTGGTCGAGTCCTATTGATTATAGCATTATCCATGATAAGAGGGGTTCCTATAGGAGATAGAATTTGTCTAACATAGTGCCATGCGTGACAATGAAAAGGAAGTTTAGGCAGCAATACCCAGATAGGAGCCATTGGAGAGTCTTCTTCAGGTTTGAAATCTGGGTGCCACATTTGAAGCCACATTTGTACCCCATTGATTTCAATTGACCTTCTAAAGTAGGTTCTTTTGCAATCCTCCTCATTTTTGAAGTCTATGAACACGAGTTGTGGTCGTATGCCCCACCATCGGATTCTCCTTCAAATTGATCTTCTCCAAAAAGCTCGATCGAATTACATCAATTTGAGGTCTCCCTTTCAAGAATTATCCAATTATGGTGTGTTTGCATTCCTTAGCCATGATTCCATAGTGATCTTTAGATTTGAAAATGACGGCGTGAACTCCGTTGTGGTGTGTTTTTCTAGTTGACACCGATGGACATCCAAATCGATTGTCCGGTAGTGGAGTAGGAGCGGGTGTTGAAATTGTGGTTGCGTATGATGGTTTTTGTATAGGTTCTTCCATGGATGTTGTCATCCCGATGTTAGGAGCTTGTTCCCCCACCGGACGCGCCGTGTGAGGGCCGCCGTGAGGCTGCATATGGATGCGCGTGATTTGCACTCGTCACTGTTGGTTGGGAGAAAAAAGTCATTAGAAAGTTACCGTTATAATTTATCTTCTTTAATCATATCTGTGCAATCTAATACAAAATGAATCTAACTACCTCTATTTATTTTTATTTTTCTTTTCTATATTAGAGAAACCACAGTTGGGTGGACGAACACTGCAATTACTTATTGTACCAAAAGCAAACTGAATAGTACTTTATAATTGGACCCATCTGTTTTATGGATAACACGTATATTGGTCTGCTTCACATCTTCATCTGCTTTAGTGCTTATTTTTATTAGAGGACACCAACGAGAGTAGAATATTCAAAGGGACCAATTTACAACATGGAGAAGTTCTGTACATGCCATGATTTTTTTTTTTTTAATCAATTTTCTTAGATTTTTTATATTTTATTATATATTATAGTACTTGGTTTGCCACCTATTCTCTATACACGTGTATTCCACTTTTACGTTACGATATTTCTTTACTTCTACACTTCATTTTATTACTCTATTATAAAAAGCACATGAAATTGTACTCTGCCGGGGACTAACATGTGTGTACATTTCGAAGCTTAACATTAATTTTACCTCTTGTGTGTTTACTTTTTAGGTTCCCATGTGTCCGCAGTGTCTCAATTGTCCTTTCATTTCCTTCATTTGGCATATACTTCCTCTGTCTCAATTTAAGTGTCTAAATTTAACTACACACAGAGTATAAAAAATAAAGATAGACTTTTGAATTTTGTGGTTCTAAATTAAAAATATGTATAATATAAAAAATAAAAATAAAAAAATCTTTGAATCTTGTGATTATAAACTTGACATGTAGGATATTTAAATTGTCAACTTACCAAATATAAAAAGAGGCAGGAATAACCAAAATAAGACAAATTTTAATAATAAATTGAGAAATTAAGGGGAAAAATAAGAGGAAAAGAAATAAAATATGGAGACTCACTAAGGAGAATCGCGGTATCCTTTGCAAAATATACAAACCATAAAGACTAACTAAAGTGAGTAACCAAATTAATCACAAAATATGAAGACTCGCTAAGGAGAATCGCGGTATCCCTTGCAAAATATAAAAACCATAAAGACTAACTAAAGTGAGTAACCAAATTAATCATGTTGGGCCCTGTGCATTGCATGAGCAAATAAAGATACACTTTTGAATCTTGTGGTTCTAAATTAAAAATGTGTATAATATAATAAACTTGACATGTAAGATATTTAAATTGTCAACTTACTAAATATAAATAGAGACAGACATAACCAAAATAAGATAAATTTTAACAATTGAGAAATTAAGGGAAAAAATAAGAGGAAAAGAAACAAAATATAGAGATTTACTAAGGAGAAACCATAAAGACTAACTAAAGTGAGTCGGTCGCCACGATCTAAGAACATCACCATGTTGTTCTTCCTATGTGAGTTAGAAATGGTAGATTTTGATGTAATCATGGGCATGGACTTATATTCATGTTATGCGTCGATTGATTGTAGAACCAAAGTGTTAAATTTCAAGTTTCCTAATGAGACTTAGAGTGGAAGGGTGATTGATACCTAAGGGTGGGTTTATTTCTTACCTCAAGGCAAGAAAAATGGTGTCTAAGGGTTATATCTATCATCTCGTTCGGGTTGGGGATTCAGCTTCCCGGACCCCAACCTCTGATCATGTTATTAATGAGTTTCCGAGAAGTCTCTCTAGGGATCTTCCCGAATCCCCCTCCCGATAGGGAAATTGATTTCGCAATTGACCTACTCCCGAATGCGAAACCTATATCTATTCCACCTTATAGGATGGCTCTCGAGAGCTTAAGGCTCAACTCAAAGATCTTCTAGAAAGGGTTTTATCCGATATCTCTCCATGGGGTGCCCAGGTCTTTTGTGCGCGAAAGATGGTCTTTGCGTATGTGCATTGACTATCGCCGGCTCAATAAAGTCGATCAAGAACAAATACCCTCTTCCACGAATAGATGACTTATTTGATCGACTTCGGGGTGCCCAATGTTACTCCAAGATAGATCTCCGGTCGGGTTACCATCGCCCAAGATATTCCTAAGACGGCACTTTAGAACCGGACATGGTCATTTCGAATTTCGTGTCATGTCCTTCGGTTTGACCAATGCCCCGGCGACATTTATGGACCTCATGAATAGAGTCTTCAAGCCATATCTCGACCTCTTTGTCATTGTCTTCATAGATGATATCCTCGTTTACTCCCGTAGTGAGGTCGAGCATGCGAACACCTTCGTATAGTTCTTGATTCTCGGGGACCGTAAGTTGTATGCAAAATTCTCTAAGTGTGAATTTTGGCTCAAGTCAGATTTCTTAGGTCATGTGATTTCTGGTGAGGGTGTCCAGGTTGACTCTCAGAAGATTGAGGCCGTTAAGAATGGGCCCAGACCCAAATCAGTTTCAGATATCCGCAGTTTCTTGGGTCTAGCAGGCTATTACCGATGTTTTGTAGAGGGTTTTTCGTCTATTTCAGCACCATTGACCAAGTCGATGAAGAAGGAAGTTAAATTTCGGTGGTCGGATACTGTGAGCGCGATTTCGAGGAATTGAAAACGAGATTGACCGCGCCGCTTTGACTCTACCGAGGGGAACCGAAGGGTTCGTGGTTTATTGTGATGCTTCGGGAGTTGGTCTCGGATGTGTCTTAATGCAGCATGGTAAGGTTGTAGCTTATGCATCTCGTCAGCTCAAGGTTCACGAAAAGAATTATCCGACTCATGACCTAGAGTTGGCAACTGTAGTTTTGCACTTAAGATATGGCGTCATTATTTGTATGGAGTGCATGTTGATATTTCACGGATCATAAAAGCCGCAAAGATATCTTCAAGCAAAGGGGCTGAATCTTAGGCAAAGGAGATGGCTCGAATTGCGCAAGGATTACGATGTGGATATTCTTTACCATCGGGGAAAGCGAATGTTGTAGGCGATGCTCTTAGTCGGCGTTCCACAGGAAATTTAGCCCACGTGGATGTAGATAAGAGAGTTATGACAAAGGAAGTTCACCGTTTGGCCAATCTTGGAGTTCGACTTTTGGACTCAGAGGATGGTGATGTGGTTGTTCGAATAGGGCTCTTTCCTCTTTAGTCGTTGAAGTCAAGGAGAAACGAGTTTAATGATCCCTACTTGTTGTAGGCTGAAAAGAGGGATTCACGAAGCATAAGACGATGGCTTTCGAACAAGGGGAGATGATGGTACCTTGAGGTATCGAGGTAGATTGTGTGTTCCAGATGTGGATGGGCTCAGAGAGCAAATCATGTCAGAAGCTCACAATTCCAGGTATTCCATTCACCCAGGTTTCACTAAGATGTATCATGATCTTAAAGAGAAATGTGGAACGATATGAAGAAGAATGTATCAGATGTTGTAGCTAAGTGTCCGAATTGTCAGCAAGTGAAAGCCGAACACCAGAGGCCTGGTGGCTTGGCTCAGAATATTGATATTCCCCGTCCGGAAATGGGAAATGATCAATATGGACTTTGTATCAGGTCTACCTCATTCAGCTAGGAGACATGACTCTATTTGGGTGATCGTTGACAGGCTTACTAAGTCAGCGCACTTTTTACCAGTCAAGATCACAGATTCAACAGAAGATTATGCCAAGCTGTATGTCAATGAAATTGTCAGATTGCATGGGACCCCAGTGTCCATTATTTCAGATCGTGGTGCCCAGTTCACGGCGAACTTCTGGAGATCCTTTCAGAAAGGATTGGGTACCAAAGTGAACCTCGGCACGACTTTTCATCCGCGGACGGATGGCCGGGCGAGTGTACTATTCAGACCCACAGGATATGTTGAGAGCATGCGTCTTGGATTTCAAAGGTAATGGGATGATCACTTGCCTCTCATCGAGTTTTCCTATAATAACGGCTTATCATGCTAGCATTGGGATGGCACCGTTTGAAGCTCTGTATGGGCAAAGGTGTAGATCACCAATTGGTTAGTTCGAAGTTGGTGAAGCAAAGTTGTTAGAACCATATTTGGTTTATCAGGCTATGAAGAAAGTCAAGTTAATACAGGAGCGTTTGAAGACGGCTCAGAGTCGCCAGAAGTCTTACACAGATGTGAGGCGAAGGGACTTAGAATTTTCAGTCGACGATTGGGTGTTCCTTAAAGTTTCACCCATGAAAGGTGTTATGAGATTTGGCAAGAAAGGGAAGCTCAGTCCCAGATATATTGGACCTTATAGAATTCTGCGAAAGGTCGGTCTAGTAGCCTATGAACTTGAGTTGCCACAAGATTTGGGTATTTGTACATCTGTGTTTCATGTGTCCATGTTGAGGAAGTGTGTAGGGGACCCGTCGTTGGTTGTTCCTGTTGATACTATAACAGTTAAGGATGGTTTGACTTATAAGGAGTTCCCCGTAGCCATTCTTGACCGTCAAGTTCGCAAGTTGAGAACTAAGGAAGTAGCCTCAGTGAAAGTCCTGTGGAGGAGTCAAAAGGTTGAGGAAGCTACATGGGATGCCGAGGAGGATATGAAATCCAAGTACCCATTTTTGTTTGAACAACAAGCAGAGAACTCTCAAGGTAACTTTCCATAACCCATGTCATGTTATGTCTCATGTTTCACGCTCATGTCATTTATCCAGCGCTCATGTTTCATGTCTCATGCCAGAGTATCCATGTTTTCATGTAATCACATCATTTCATGTCTCATGTTTCATGTCATGTTTTCTTCACATTCGTGTATTCAAGCCATGCCCAGCCATATTCTTAACCATGACCCATCATTCGAGGATGAATGATCCTAAGGGGGAGATATTGTAACACCTCGTATCTTTAACCTAAGCTTTGACCATGATCCTAGACTTAGAGAATTAGATAAAAGATGTGAGAATTGGAATTTCCCTGTTCAGTTGTAAGATGGGGGTTTACGCCCATGAACAGTGACCGTATTTCAGTATACGGGCCGTAAATCAAGTCGTAAACCGTTACCAAGGATTTCTGAACATTCTAGAATTTGACATTTGGATGTTACATTGTTAAATACGAATCGTATTTCAAAATACGGCCCGTATTTCAAAACGTATTTGGAATTTGGGAAAACTTCCTTCATGAAAGTTGTAGAGCTTTGAAATACCTTTCCAACGGTATATTATAGAGGTCAAACGGACATCTGTGCAAAGAGTTATGGCCATTTTACTGAAGAGACGCAGTGCAGTCCATACGGAATACGGACCGTATTTCAAAATATGGCCTGTCTTTCAAAATACGGCCGCACTTGCAGGACATAAACTACAATTTTCCGAACACTATATATTCGTCCACATCAGTTCAAATCATTATTTTTCATTCCTTCAAGCCCTAGAACGACCTCCTACCCTCTTCCATCATCAAGAACACCAAGGTAAGCCTACGCTAATTATTCCAAGTCAATTCTAAGTCAACTACTTTACGTCGTGATCTTCCAGAGTTAGCATATGGATCATCATAATTAGACAATGAAATTTTATACTTGATACAAAACGTTTCTGCCTTTTCTTTAAGTGAATCCCATCCAGAATGCTTTTCTAAGAGAGGATCCCATTCATTATCTCTTAAAGCTTGCAACCTTCTCTTGCAAACCTTAACAAGAATCATGGCATTTGCAATATCCTGTTCCTTTTTCTGTAATGACAAATTAAAATCATATGTGATTCCTAAAACATCAGTCATCAAATGCAACAAGAAAATAGTTTCAAACGTTTGACAACTCCTGATGCGCAAGCTCTTTCATCCGGAGTACTTGCATTTACAACAAGAGTATTAAGTACACCAACAATAGAGGCAAAGTTACTAATAAAGTTTCCAAACGACTTGTAGTGAGATCCCCAATTCTAGGCCATGACCGCTTTAATAGGCCGGTTCTTGATTCGAGCCTCTGCTCGTTTTCTAGCTTACCATATCTAACGCTTCCCGGAGTTTTTGTTTTTGAGATTCTCGAAATCCATCCACACATTTAAAAGAAGCTCTCAACACATTCAAAAAATTTGAAACCAAGAGTACAAGTTCTCCCACTTGAACACACTTTTTAGAAACCGCAACAAGCGTTAGTTGAAGTTGATGAGCAAAACAATGAACGGAATGAGTGATGTGCCGGGCATTTATGGCACATTCGAGGCCTTTTTATGAGAAGTGTTACTTGTTTTTAAGCAAGTCGGTGTCTATTTAATGTGTTTTTAGTGTTTTCGGCAACGGTATCGATTCGGAATGAAAACGGTTGAAAGTGCGAGAAGTGGTCGTAAACTCGGTTTACGGACCGTATTCTTAAACACGGGCCGTATTCCACGGGTGTATTAAAGAATAAGAAGAACCGGAAAAGGCGAGGCTGAGGAAATGGTGATTTTATTTAACAACTTTTACGGACCGTATTCCACTTTACGAGTCCGTATTTCAAAACGTATTTAACCGTTGACATCTAGCGAGGAAAGTCGAAGTTTTGGAAGTTGAAGAGGCAGTAGGGCGGTTTGGGACCGTAAACCAATTTACGGTCCGTATCTCAAGAGATTGAAGTTGCTCAAAGCTTGGAAGGAAGACCTGGTCGTAAGGTTTACGGTCGTATTTACGGACCGTTTTCCATATCGACGGGGACAGTGCAGATACGCAACTTTCTACGTTTTAAACCTATAAATAGTCATTGTAGGGTTTAATAATTATCGGTTATCATATTTTGTCTCTTGACTTGGAACATTAAATACTCTATTTTTTAAGGTTCAAACATCAATTCAAGTATTATCAATTCCTCTTTTCTTTCAAAGTAAGCAATTATGAATTCTTCAATTTCTTATTTCTTGTTCTTTGTCATGAGTAGCTAAATTTCCTTATTAGGGTTGTGAACCCAATGATGGGTGTTGTGTGATTGGGTTGTGATTGATATACACATAATGAATTATTAGGGTTTATTTATTCTTCATTCTTCATTCATAATTAATGGTTGCAAACATTGATTAAAGCCATAAACCTTGATTTATTTGGGAAAATAATTAGGGTTGGGAAGAATAAATAACAAGGACTCAAAGCTTTAAACTTTGTTTAATAAATTCATGAATGAAGAATTTACTTAGCATGATTAATCATTCTTCATAGTTTCTTTCTTTATTTGGGAAAATCATAG
>NC_081345.1:20975685-20988198 GCF_029784015.1 Lycium ferocissimum
TTTTTTTTAATACATTGTGAACAAAAGGTTTTGTATAGCCACAAAAGTGATTTCATGAATCCAATGAGTCTCTGAAGGTCATGTCAAAGGCTCCTTTGGAGCCTATCCCTCTTATGTTCCATATGATTGTATTAATCATAAGGAACATTTCAGAGTTGTTTCTTTGATCCTCTACCCTTGCCTCTGGTAACCATGGCAGGGGTTGAGGTACTCACTTTTTTGTTGCTTTTTTTTTCTTGGGCATATTAGTTCCTGGGAGATAAATTCCCTTTCTCCACAGCCTTCCTTGATCCGGTTCTTCACTTCAAAAGCCATGTCGGTGTCTGTGAAAAAGCACGATGAGACTATCCGCCGTTTCTTCATCCGATAGCTTTTTTTGCTTGATCATGATCACTTTTCCCATATCCTTGGATTGCATGTTGTCCATGTCTACTTTTTTGTTGTTACTTCGATCCCTCGCTTTCCGAGTTCTCGAAATGGGTTCCTGGCAAAGACTAGACATCCCCCCCCCCTTCCCCCCCCCCCCCCCCCCCCCCTCACTTTCATTTGGCTTTCTCTGGAAAAAGATCCTCAAATATAGTGTTCTCATTACTCTGCACCTGGACCTCCTCATCTCAAACCGCCCCGATCATCAGCGTATACTGCAACACATTGTGTGTGCGAGAGGGGGATTAATATGGAACACTTAATTCTTGATTACCTAACTCCTCCTTGTCACTGGTGGTGATCACCCCCACAGTTTTGTAAACCTGATTTTCTGTAGGTGTTTCTTGCTGTTCCTCAAATATGTTATCATTCTCACCTAGAGAATTCTTCTCCTGATTGCTATCTATTTCCTGATTTTCACTTTTTTCATCGGGGATAGTGTCTTTATTGAGGAGTTGAATGGTCTCATGATCAATATTAACATTATTGGCCCGATTCCTGCATTCTCCTTTTCTCCATCTTTCCTCACGCTTTTCCTTGTTCTTACTTCCTTCTTGACCTTTTTTGTAACAACTTTCAAAGCATTTCTTCTCCTTCATTGTTTTCTCTTCTCCCTTTGTTTTTCTCCTTTGGTTTTATTAGCATGTATTTCCACAGCTTTTTCATCAACCTGTTTAGTGTCATTTACTTCCTCCACTTTTTCTATCTCCTCACTTTCATTATTCGTACTAGTCACAGCTTGATCATCACCTTCCTGGATATTCTTATCATTTTTCTTCTTAGCAAATCTACATTGAACTAAAGAGTGTCCTAGCTTTTTGCAATGAGTACAAAATTTAGGGACACTTTCATATTCAACTTTTTGATAAAAACCTTTGAGAGGATGGGATTCATCCTCTAATCTTACCCATATTTTATCTATGCGGGGCTTAGTCAAATCAACCCCTTTACCGAACCCTTAGCCATACTTGGTCGAGTCCTATTGATTATAGCATTATCCATGATAAGAGGGGTTCCTATAGAGATAGAATTTGTCTAACATAGTGCCATGCGTGACAATGAAAAGGAAGTTTAGGCAAGAATACCCGCATAGGAGCCATTTGAGAGTCTTCGGAGTTTGAAATCTGGGTGCCACATTTGAAGCCACATTTGTACCCCATTGATTTCAATTGACCTTCTAAAGTAGGTTCTTTTGCAATCCTCCTCATTTTTGAAGTCTATGAACACAGAGTTGTGGTCGTATGCCCCAATTACTGGATTCTCCTTCAAATTGATCTTCTCCAAAAAGCTCGATCGAATTACATCAATTTGAGGTCTCCCTTTCAAGAATTATCCAATTATGGTGTGTTTGCACTCCTTAGCCATGATTCCATAGTAATCTTTGGATTTGAAAATGACGGCGTGAACTCCGTTGTGGTGTGTTTTCCTAGTTGACACTGATGGACATCCAAATCGATTGTCCGGTGGTAGAGTAGGAGCGGGTGTTGAAATTGTGGTTGCGTATGATGGTTTTTGTATAGGTTCTTCCATAGATGTTGTCGTCCCTATGTTAGGAGCTTGTTCCCCCACCGACGCGCCGTGTGAGGGGCCGCCTCGCGAGGTCGCATACGGATGCGCGTGATTTGCACTCGTCAACGTTGGTTGGGAGAAAAAAGTCATTAGAAAGTTACCGTTATAATTTATCTTCTTTAATCATATCTGTGCAATCTAATACAAAATGAATCTAACTACCTCTATTTATTTTTATTTTTCTTTTCTATATTAGAGAAACCACGTCAGGGTGGAACACCTTGCAATTACTTATTGTACCAAAAGCAGAGTGAACAGTACTTTATAATTGGACCCATCTCGTTTTATGGATAACACGTATATTGTCCTTCTACATCTTCAAATCTCGCTTTAGTGCTTATTTTTATTAGAGGACACCAACGAGAGTAAATATTCAAAGGGACCAATTTACAACATGGAGAAGTTACGTACATGCCATGATTTTTTTTTTTAATCAATTTTCTTAGATTTTTTATATTTATTATATATTATAGTACTTGGTTTGCCACCTATTCTCTATACACGTGTATTCCACTTTTACGTTACGATATTTCTTTACTTCTACACTTCATTTTATTACTCTATTATAAAAAGCACATGAAATTGTACTCTAAGCAGGGACTAACATGTGTACATTTCAGAAGTTTAACATTAATTTTACCTCTTGTGTGTTTACTTTTTAGGTTCCCATGTGTCCGTGATGTCTCGGTTGTCCTTTCATTTCCTTCATTTGGCATATACTTCCTACTTCTCAATTTAAGTGTCTAAATTTAACTACACACAGTAAGAGTATAAAAAATAAAGATAGACTTTTGAATTTTGTGGTTCTAAATTAAAAATATGTATAATATAAAAAATAAAAATAAAAAAAAAATCTTTGAATCTTGTGATTATAAACTTGACATGTAGGATATTTAAATTGTCAACTTACCAAATATAAAAAGAGGGCAATAACCAAAATAAGACAAATTTTAATAATAAATTGAGAAATTAAGGGGGAAAATAAGAGGAAAAGAAATAAAATATGGAGACTCACTAAGGAGAATCGCGGTATCCTATGCAAAATATACAAACCATAAAGACTAACTAAAGTGAGTAACCAAATTAATCACAAAATATGAAGACTCGCTAAGGAGAATCGCGGTATCCTTTGCAAAATATATAAACTATAAAAACTAACTAAAGTGAGTAACCAAATTAATCATATTGGGCCCCGTGCATTGCAGGGGCAAATAAAGATAGACTGTTGAATCTTGTGGTTCTAAATTAAAAATGTGTATGATATAATAAACTTGACATGTAAGATATTTAAATTGTCAACTTACTAAATATAAATAGAGAGAGACATAACTAAAATAAGATAAATTTTAACAAAGACTTGGAAAAAATAAGAGGAAAAAGAAACAAAATATAGAGATTTACTAAGGAGAAACCACTAACTAAAGTGAGTCGGTCACGATCTAAGAACAAAGTCTATCACCATGTTCCACGAATAGAAATGGTACTTATTTGTAATCATGGGCATGGACTGCCCATTCATGTTACTCCAAGATTGTAGAACCAAAGGCTCCGGTTTCAAGTTTCCTAATGAAGGTTGGGTGATTCGGTAAGTCTATATTTCTTACTAAGAAGAAAAATGGAAGGGTTAGAAGCCGTATATGGTCATTTGGTGTCTAAGTTATATCTATCATCTCGAAGTCTCTCGGTCATGTCCTACGATAGGGAAATTGATTTCCAATTGACCTACTCCCGAACAAAATATCTATTCCACCTATGGATGGCTCATGAATGAGAGCTTAGTCTTCAAGCTTCTGAACAAGGTTTTATCCGACCTCTCCATTGTCCCAGGTTGTCTTTTTGTGCGCGATGATATCCTCATTGACTATCGCCGGCTCAATAAAGTCACGATCAAGAACAAATACCACCTTCCACGAATAGATGACTTGACACCTTCGGGGTATGTTACTCCAAGATAGATCTCCGGTCGGGTTACCGTCGAGTTGTTATGGACAAATATTCTCGGCACTATGGTGAATTTTGTCATGTCCTTCGGTTTGACCAATGCGCAGGACCTCATGAATAGAGTCTTCAAGCCATCTCTCGGTCATGTGTTCATAGATGATATCCTCGTTGAGGGTGTCGGCGTGTTCGTATAGTTCTTGATTCTCGGAGACCGTAAGATCTCTAAGTGTGAATTTTGGCTCAAGTCCCATAAGGTCATGTGATTTACGGTGAGGGTGTCCAGGTTGACTCTCGAAAGATTGGGCCGTTAAGAATGGGCCCGGATCGATTTCGGATATCCCGCGGTTTCTTGGGTCTGAGGCTATTACCGATGTTTTGTAGAGGGTTTTCGTCTATTTCCAAAGACCATTGACCAAGTCGATGAAGAAGGAAGTTAAATTTCGGTGGTCGATACCGTGAGCCAGATTTCGAGGAATTGAAAACGAGATTGATCGCGCCGCCTTTGACTCTACCGAGGGAACCGAAGGGTTCGTGGTTTATTGTGATGCTTCGGGAGTTGGTCTCGGATGTGTCTTAATGCGCATGGCAAGGTTGTAGCTTATGCATCTCGTCGGCTCAAGGTTCACGAAAAGAATTATCCGACTCATGACCTAGTAGTTGGCAACGTAGTTTTTGCACTTAAGATATGGCGTCATTATTTGTATGGAGTGCATGTTGACATTTCACGGATCATAAAAACTGCAAAGATATCTTCAAGCAAAGGGGCTGAATCTTAGGCAAAGGAGATGGCTCGAATTGCTTAAGGATTACGATGTGGATATTCTTTACCATCGGGAAAGCGAATGTTGTAGGCGATGCTCTTAGTCGGCGTTCCCTGGGAAATTTAGCCCACGTGGATGTAGATAAGAGAGTTATGACAAAGGAAGTTCACCGTTTGGCCAATCTTGGAGTTCGACTTTTGGACTCGAGGATGGTGATGTGGTTGTTCGAATAGGGCTCTTTCCTCTTTAGTCGTTCGAAGTCAAGGAGAAACAGTTTAATGATCCCTACTTGTTGTAGCTGAAAGAGGGGATTCACAAGCATAAGACGATGGCTTTCGAACAAGGGGGAGATGATGGTACCTTGAGGTATCGAGGTAGATTGTGTGTTCCAGATGTAGATGGGCTCGTAGAGCGAATCATGTCGAAGCTCACAATTCCGTATTCCATTCACCTGTGTTCCACTAAGATGTATCATGATCTTAAGGAGATTTACTTCGGTGGAACGATATGAAGAAGAATGTAGCGTATTTTGTAGCTAAGTGTCTCGAATTGTCAACAAGTGAAAGCCGAACACCGGAGGCTGGGTGGCTTGGCTCGAATATTGATATTCCCCGTCCGGAAACGGAAATGATCAATATGGACTTTGTATCGGTCTACCTCATTCACTAGGAGACATGACTCTATTTGGGTGATCGTTGACGGGCTTACTAAGTCGCCGCACTTTTACCGATCAAGATCATAGATTCAACAAGATTATGCCAAGCTATATGTCAATGAAATTGTCGGATTACGGGACCCCGTGTCCATTATTTCGTATCGTGGTGCCCAACACGGCGAACTTCTCGGAGAATCCTTTCGTAAAGGATTGGGTACCAAAGTGAACTCGCGCATGCCTTTTCATCCGCAGCATGTACGGCTGTGCAGAAAGTGTACTATTCGACCCCTAGAGGATATGTCGAGAGTACGCGTCTTGATTTCAAAGGTAATCGATGACTACTTGCCTCTCATCGAGTTTTCCTATAATAAATGCTTATCATGCTAGCATTGGGATGGCACCGTTTGAAGCTCGTATGGGCAAAGGTGTAGATCACCAATTGGTTAGTTCGAAGTTGGTGAAGCAAAGTTGTTAGAACCATATTTGGTTTATCGGCTATGAAGAAAGTCGAGTTAATACGGGAGCGTTTGAAGACGACTCGGAGTAGTCGAGAAGTCTTACACGTATGTGAGGGCGAAGGGACTTAGAATTTTCGCCGACGATTGGGTGTTCCTTAAAGTTTCACCCATGAAAGGTGTTGTCAAGAAGAAAGGAAGCTCGGTCCCGTATATATTGGACCTTATAGAATTCTCGCGAAAGGTCGGTCTGGAGTCGGCGAACTTGAGTTGCCACAAGATTTGGCCGTCGTACATCCTGTGTTTCATGTGTCCATGTTGAGGAAGTGTGTGGGACCCGTCGTTGGTTGTTCCCGTTGATACTATAACAGTTAAGGATGGTTTGACTTATAAGGAGATCCCCGTAGCCATTCTTGACCGTCGAGTTCGCGAGTTGAGAACTAAGGAAGTAGCCTCGGTGAAAGTCACGGGGAGGGTCAAAAAGGTTGAGGAAAGGCTACATGGGATGCCGATGAGGATATGAAATCAAGTACCCATTTTTTGTTTGAACAACAAGCGAGAGAACTCTCAAGGTAACTTTCCATAACCCATGTCATATTATGTCTCATGTTTCACGCTCATGTCATTTATCCCGGACGCTCATGTTTCATGTCTCGTGCCGTAGTATCCATGTTTTCATGTAATCGTCATTTCATGTCTCATGTTTCATGTCATGTTTTCTTCACATTCGTGTATTCAAGCCATGCCCGTACCATATTCTTAACCATGACCCATCATTCGAGGATGAATGATCTGAGGGGAAGATATTGTAACACCGCGTATCTTTAACCTAAGCTTTGACAATGATCCTAGACCTTAGAGAATTAGATAAAAGATGAAATTGGAATTTCCCTATTCGGTTGTAAGATGGGGGTTTACGCCCATGAACGATGGACCGTATTTCAAAGATACGGGCCGTAAATCAAGTCGTAAACCATTACCAAGGATTTAGAACATTCTAGAATTTGACATTTGGATGTTACATTGTTAAATACGAGCGTATTTTAAAATACGGCCGTATTTCAAAACGTATTTGTAATTTGGGAAAGCTTCCTTCATGAAAGTTGTAGAGCTTTAAAATACCTTTCCAACGGTATATTATGGGGGAATAAAACGGACATCCGTGCAAAGTTATAGGCCATTTTGCGAAGAGACGCAGTGCGGTCCATACGGAATACGGTGTTCAAAATACGGCCCGTCTTTCAAAATCGGCCGTACCTTGCCGTCGGACATAAACCACAATTTTCCAGAACACTATATATTCGTCCACATCAGTTCAAATCATTATTTTTTCATTCCTTCAAGCCCTAGGAACGACCTCCTACCCTCTTCCATCATCAAGAACACCAAGGTAAGCCTACGCTAATTATTCCAAGTCAATTCTAAGTCAACTACTTTACGTCGTGATCTTCCAGAGTTAGCATATGGATCATCATAATTAGACAATGAAATTTTATACTTGATACAAAACGTTTCTGCCTTTTCTTTTAAGTGAATCCCATCCCAGGAATGCTTTTAAGAGAGGATCATTCATTTATCTCTTAAAGCTTGCAACCTTCTCTTACCGAGCCTTAACAAGAATCATGGCATTTTGCAATATCTGTTCCTTTTACGTAATGACAAATTAAAATCATATGTGATTCTGAAACATCGATCGTCAAATGCAATGAGAAAATAGTTTCGAACGTTTGACGATACGTGCGCGAAGCTGTTTCGTCGGAGTACTTGCATTTATGGTATTAAGTACACGAGCAATAGAGGCAAAGTTACTAATAAAGTTTCCAAACGGCTTGTAGTGAGATCCCCGACGGGCGGCGGCTTTAATAAGGCCGGGTTAGCAGTTAGGGGCCCCTCTGCCTCGTTTCACAACACCATGTCTAACGCTTCTGGGAGTTTTTGTTTTGAGATTCTCGAAAATCCATCCGCATTTAAAAAAGCTCTCGACACGTTCAAAAAATTTGAAACCAAGAGTACAAGTTCTCCCGCTTGAACACGCTTTTTAGAAACATGACAAGCGTTAGTTGAAGTTGATGAGGCAATGATGACGGAATGAGTGATGTCATAGGGCATTTAGCACGTTCGAGGCCTTTTTGCTGAGAAGTGTTACTTGTTTTTAAGCAAGTCGGTGTCTATTTAATGTGTTTTTAGTGTTTTTCGGGGTAAAAGGATTCAAATAAAAAATTAAAGTGGGAAATGGTCAAACCCCGGGTTTTAACGTTTTTTTTTCCGGGGTATTCCACTTGTTTTAAAGAATAAAAAAGAACCGAAAAAGGAAAAGGAGGAAATGGTGATTTACGAACAACTTTTACGGCCCGTTTTTCCACTTTACGGTCCCTTTTTTCCCTATTTAACCAAATTTATATCCAAGAAAATCGAAGTTTTGGGTTTAAAGGCAAACGGTTTTTTTAACCCTAAACCAATTTTTGGTCTTTTCTCAAAAGGTTTAAGTTGCTCAAAACCCGGGAAAGGGAAAACCTTTGGGCGAAATGGGTTTACGGTATTTTGGGGCCCAAGTTTTTCCCTATCGAAGGGGGCCAAAGTGCAAATCCCAAATTTCACGTTTTGAAACCCATTTAAATTTTCAGAGGGGGTTTTTAAAAATTACCGGGGATCATATTTTTGTCTCTTTACTTGGAACATTAAATAATTTTTAGTTTTTTTAAAATTCAAAAAATCAATTCAAGTATTATCAAATTTCCCCTTTTCTTTAAAATAAGAAAATTTTGAATTTTTTAATTTCCCAAATTTTTTTTTTTTGTTGAGTAGGGAAATTTCCTTATTGGGTTGTGAACCCCCCTTTGGGGGTTGTGTGATTGGGGTTTTGATTGATATACCTTTAAAGGAAATTTTTAGGGGTTTATTTATTCTTCATTCTTTTATTCCCTAAAATTTAAAGGTTAAACATTGATTAAAGCCATAAACCTTGATTTATTTGGGAAAATAATTAGGGGGGAAAAAAATAAATAACAAGGACTCAAAGCTTTAAACTTTGTTTAAAAAATTCACTTTAAAATAAGAAGAATTTCTTGGCTGATTAATCTTTTTTCATAGTTACTTTTTTTTTATATTTGGGAAAATCATAGAAAGAAATAATCTTTATTTTTTGGGAAATTAAAGAGATTCATATAGAGATTAAGTACATTCATATAATGATCCATTGAATATTAAAATCAATTTTCCATGACTTTCATCATCTAATTGGGACACAACCTTAGTTTCTTTCCCTAAATTTCCACCAAAGCAATTAGTTGGGAAAAAACAACTATTACCCCAAAACACGGGTTAAGACATTAGACCTAAACTTAAAACAACCCACGACTTTAGTAAACCCTTTTTACACCATATTCCCCGTGGGGTTGACCCAAACCCTTTTTGGGTTACTATATTGGGCAATCCCGTTATACCTTAATAGGTTTTAATTTGAGCGTATCAAAGAGCCGATCTACTTTCTTGTTTGATCAACGTTTGGAAAACCTTTGCTCCATTGCATATTTCTTGCCCCCATCATAACATTCCCCCGTACATAAACAAAATTAAAAAATGGTGAGAAGTACTCCAAAAATTGCTTTCTTCGGAAAATAAAGCACTAGTATCTTTAACATGAACAAGTCCAAAAAATCCTCCTCACAAATCCCCCTTTTTTCAACTATCGTAAAAAAAACCATTTTTTCTTTGCGTGACACGTCTCTAGATTCATCAATAATCGAGCAAAGTAGTCACCTTTTTAAGTTCTCTTTGCCTTAATTGTTTCAATCTTACAAGCCTCCTTATCTTTCGGATATCAGAAAGTCATTTTATTATTTTTTTGGGCTTTTCCAACATGGTTGTTTGATCACATTTACCCGCTCTGAAAGAACTTAAAAAAATTATCTTTGTTCAATGACATTCACTTCTCTGAACGCAAGTCCCAAAATTAATTCAAGGAAGTTGTACCAATATTAAGCTTTTAGGGAAAAATTATCTTACCTTTTTAAACAACTTGTAAAATGCAAAAACCCAAGGATTGTTCTTCTCGCATTCTTTTTGTTTAAAGAACACTATTTGGGGACAACGTTTAGCAAGCTACCCTTTTTCTATACCTTTTTTAAACCCCTTTAGTCAAAAATACATCCCCCGATGAATGTTTCCCTTGAAAAAAAAACAAGGAAAACAATCTAAATCACTTTAATTTCCAACCATTTAGAAACAAAATGAAGGTATTCCGAAAATATGGGTTTGGGAAACTCTGATCCTTAGGTTGGAAAGGATGTTTTTGAATGTTTTCCCTTTATCTTTAAATGTTTGGATGATAACCCAAAAAAGGGTTCTTTAAAGGCTTTAGATCATTTAAATCAAATTTTTTTTCCCGGAAAGGAGAGATGGTTTTTCGGTTGGTTGGCTTTTTTCATTCAACATATTTTTTTGGTTCGAGAAGAGTGAGACGCCAACTTTTTTTTGGTTTTTTTTCGAAAATATTTCTCCATTAAAATTGAAATAACACAAATGTGTTGCCAAAAATGTCATACAAATTACTCGGAATAGATAAAAAAATTTTAAAAAAACAAAAAAATTGAAAATTTGGGTCAAGATACATCTAAAAACCTCTGGGTTCTCTTTTTACGGGGAACAATAGAAAAATATGGGGGGAATAAAGTAGAAAACCCTACCTAGAAATCAAAAGATAGGTCAAATTGATAATTTTTCCTCACCTAGAAAAAAAAAAGATATGCAGGAGAAATAGCAATATATGGAAACCCCTAACTTTTCTTCCTCACCTAGAAATAAAAAAAATGGGTCTAAGGTTTTTTTAAATCAAATTCAACCTAAGAAAGAGGAAAACGGGCCCTAGGGTAAAAGGGGATTTTTAAAATAACATATGCATTCAACGTTCAGGAGTTCAATCCCCCTTTAAACAATTTCTAAAATAACTCAAGAATGAGTCAATTTCATTAATCAGTGAAAAAAACAATTTGGGTAAAAACCTAACTTTCAAACCTTTCTTTTCATTAACATAAATGAAAGATTAACCTAATTTACTAAATCATCAAATTTCATGATTAGATTAGACAAATCCACCAAATACCATTTAAAAAACTAAAACTCTTTTATGAAATATCAAAACCCTCTTCTCATGGGTTTATGAATTTTCTATATGGTTTCATGGTTAAGGAATAAAAAGAAAGAATTAAGCGGGAACTTCCCCCGAGAAATCACCAAGAAACTCCTCAATTGCCCGTGCTTGGAAGAAGTGAAAGAATGAGAAATAAAAGGGCTTCCTTAGCATTTTGGTTGGGTTTATAATTTCGGGGGTTGGGACGTGCACGCGTGCCCCCGTTCCCCCCTCCCATCGCGCACCCCCGGGGAATCACCCCCCGTGTGGAGACCCCCTCTCAAACGCCCCCCCTTTCTGCTAGCGGACCAAGGCTCCCCAGGGGCCCCGCATGGGGATCGGTGAAAAGGGGCCAAGACACCAATAATCTTGTTCCCCTATTAATTCCCAAAATTAAAACCCCCGGAAAACCCCCCGGAAAAATAGATATTAATCATATAAAAACATTGGGCTCCTTGCCCAAAAATTTTACGATCATTTCCCGGGCGGCCCATCCCTCCACTTTCCCCCAAAAACCCCAACCCCGTGCCGGGAACCAAAAACCGAACATACCTAAGCCCAACGAAAATCCGGACCTCTCAAAATTGACGGTTTTAAAAAATACGTTTTTCAAAATAACTATTGGTCAAACGTTTTTCACTTTAAGGCTCTATCTCACAAAAAAAATATCATAAATCTTGACCGATCATCTCGGAAATCGTACCACCCCGCGGGTCAAAAACATACTAATAAGGCTCGGGGAAGGATAAACGAGGGTAAATGGGTCAAAAGTGCAATAACTGTTGACACCTAATTTTTGACCTCCGATAATTTTATTTAATTATTCGGAGTCCCCAATGCGGATAGGATATCTTCCATAAATCAAAATTAATTTTAAAAGTTATCTCGGGGGCATTTTTCAACTACATTTGGCAAAACAGGAAAAAAAAAATGACGTTTTTACATTTTTCGTATATTTTAAGAAAATACAAAAATAGTTTATTTTCTCAAAAAGGGGGTTTAAATTTCGATTATTTATTTTAAGCAAAATAATTAGGGCCCTTAATGTCCTATAAAACAAAGTCAAGGGACTTTAATTAATTAAATAAAAATAATGCAAATTATTTTGGTAAATTAATGCCTAAATTAGAATTTAATTGTTTTTGGGAAATTTTTTTGGGTTTTTATTTAAAGACAACTTAGGCACTAAGGGCATTGTATATTTATACTTGGAATTTTTTAAAATACAATGATATACCCTAAAATAAAATATATATAATTTTAAGATATAAAAATTTTATATAGGTTTTATATGAAAATATTGGGGCCCCTTTTTTTTTAAATTTCTTTTGCCCAAGGTGCCCCCCAACCCGGGTTTTAAAAAGCACATTTTACCAAAAACTTTTTTAAACGGGAAAAAGGGTAGGGGGAAAAACCCAGCCGCCCCTATTCCTTCCTCTCTCCTTCCATTTTTCAAAAAAAGGGGAATGGCGGAATTTACCTCCCCGCCACCTTTGAACGGGTAGCATTTAATGCTCTTTGCCCCTTTTCCCCCTCTCTCACCACCCTGACGGAATCCCCCCTCTCTCCCTTTTCCCT
>NC_081345.1:20988298-21144796 GCF_029784015.1 Lycium ferocissimum
ACATTCCCCTAACTCTCGTAGTCGGGCTCGGATGGGGTCGGTACCCGTCCGTGGGGCCCGCGGCCCTTCTATGCTTACCTTTAAGCATTTTCTGAAAAACTTAATACTATTTTCACTTTAACTTCCGCATATGGATTCCTTACTCACATAAAGAGTTGTAATTATGATTTTATGAATATGATTACTCACTTATCCGTTAAGTTTGAAATAAGGAACTGCATATATATGATTCCGACGCGTAACGATGATGACTAAAGTTCCCTCTGACAAACCACGAGTAACATTTGATAGAAACTGAATTTGGCTATTGTCTGTATTCTGGAATGATAGTCTGCTTGATTGTTCTGTTAACTCTATGTATATATTTGGAGATGCGTATAGATCATCCGATTCTGCTCGTGCATGATATTGTTACTTCCTTCGCCGAGTCCCGGGCCGGTACTATCGTGCGCACAATGCGAAGTATGATGAGCTTCCGAAGTATGATGTGTCCGGTTCGCCGAGCCCCTTTGGCCGGGAACCGAGGATAATGGTGTTATGATGTGTCCGGTACGCCGCGCCCCTTTTGGCCGGGTACCGTGGTTATTTGATATGATGTGTGACGGGGATGCAGGAGATCTGAAAACTTCTGAAGTATGATGTGTTGTGGCGCCCAAGGCAGGAGGGGCGACCACGTTCCGTCCGCCGGGTCCAGTAAGGGCCGCATAGGATGTATGATATGCTACTCTGTTTGATCTGATGATGTAATGATTTGATAATATGGAAATCCGACAATATAATGAGTCCGTTCTGATGATCCGATAGTCGAAAAATATGACGATCTGATGATATGAAAATCTGATGCTGCGATAATATGATGATTCTGTCCGATATGATGATACGACCGTTCGATGACATCGCCGATCATTTTACGCATTCGCATATGATTTCCGAATTAATATGATTACGATATGTTTTGCTCACTGGCGTGTGTATATACAGGATAAGCGTTGTACAGGCAAGTTATGACTCTCCAGTTCCTATATTTGTTTTCTACGTATTCTTCTTTCCCGTTATGAGTCCGTTATTGGATTTCTTGCTTTACATACTCGGACATATTCATACTCGACCCCTTTCTTCGGGCCGCGTTTCATACCGCGCGTACACCTGTGTGAGCTAAAGATATTAGCGACGTTCCAGCGGATTGGCGAGCTCCACTTGCTCCCGAGTCTTTGCCGAGTCGGAGTTCGTCCGTGTTATGGTATCCGAGTCATGTTAGAGACTTTGCGGACGAGTCGTGTATAAGATGTCCGTGTGAGCGGCTCCATAAGCCGTAGTATTGTTATATGTAGATTTACAGATTTTGTACGATTACAAGTTTGTTTAATTTGAAAAGATGTAAAGTGTGTTTGTTCTTTTGAAAATTTTCTTTATGCATTTATGATTTGGTCGAGGCCCAATGTGAGTACGAGTATTACGATAGTCGAGGTTCGCTCGGCCCTAAGTAAGGGTCGGTGCCCATCACACCCTATCGGTAATTGGGGTGTGACAACACCCTTAATCCGATAGGTGTGTGATGGGCACCCGACCCCGACTAGGCCGAGCGAACCCGCGATTTTCGTAATACACATAATCATACCGGGCCCGTAACGTGTCAAAATGTAGAAGGAAAATTTTTCGAAAACAAACATACTTTTCGTCTTTTTCAAATCAAATAAAATCCGTAATCATATAAAATCTGTAATGTAATGCATACGATATATCGACTTACATAGCCGCTTACAAACAAATCGTAACATAATGCGTAGTAACATATGCTCCGGCTCGCCTAGCCGCTTACACAATCGACATACTATACACTCGACTGTCTGCAAAGTCTCTAACATAACTCCAGATATCATAACATTAACACTCTGACTGGGCAGCACTCCGGAAGAAAATGGAGCTCGCTAATCCCGCTGAAACATCTTCAACTCATCTATATGTACCTGCGCGGCATGAAACGCAGCCAGAGAAAAGGGGTCGATACGGAATATATCTTGATTATGCAAAGCCGAAAATATAGAAAACGAAATCATAACCGAAATCGGGAGTACAAAAAGTGAGCATCATAACCGAATACCAAAGTACCTATATCCGAAATACAAATCATACATAAACGGTCACCGGTAGAACAAATATAACCATCGAATGCCCAAAATGCTTAGCTTTATTTTGAAAAACATTTCTCGCCTCACATATACGTAAAGTAGAACATATCATATAAGACGTTAACCGAATGCCGAGGAACGTACGGCCCGATCCATAAATAGTATAATAATGCCGAGGAACGTGCGGCCCGATCCATATATAACATAGTGATCACAAATCATCAGATTATCATATCATCGAATCATCACATATCATATCATCAAATCATCACATATCATATCATCATCCCATATATACATACATATAGCGTGTCCCGGCCCTATAGTAAGGGACTCGGTGTATAGCGTGTCCCGGCCCTCTAGTGAGGGACTCGGTGTATAAACGTGTCCCGCCCTCTAGTGAGGGACTCGGTGTATAGCATCATGTCATCATCATATCATCATGCACATAGCGTGTCCCGCCCTCTAGCGAGGGACTCGGTGTATGGAGTCATCACATCATCCTATTGTCATATATCATATCAAACTTCGTATCACATCATATTTTAATACACATCATACTTTAAAATACGAAATAGTGCGCACGATAACATAACCGGCCGGACTTGGCGAAAAATGTAACAACAGAATGCCCGAGCAGAATCATGAGTAGCCAAATATAGTTTAAAACATTTTCAAAGACTTAATAGGTTAATCAAAACGAACCATCATTTGTAAGCCAAAACGGTAGTCAAATCAGATTTTCTTCCGAATATTACTCGAGAACGTATCAAACCGAACTTCAGAAACCGTAGTCACGTATCAAAATCCCATACATAAAAATCCTTATTTCAGACTCAACCGATAAATATATAATTATACTCGGGGGTCGAAGGTAGTCATATTAAGTTCCTTTCAAAAAGTCGTTAGCATTATCCAAAGAAAAGTCCGGGACCCACGGACGGCGTCAGCCCAATCCGGGCCCGCCAACGAAAATCATAGTCATCATATGTTATCAAATCATTATTACAAACTCGAAAGATAAGTAACACCGATCGTACTTGAAATCGGAATAATAGTCATATCATATTCTTTCAAAAAAAATCGTCAAAGTACATAGAGAAAGTCGCGGGGCCCACGGACGGTGCCAATCCCATCCGAGCCCGACTACGAGAGTTGGGGGAACGTTATGCCTTATGAAGTTACCTATTAGGTTTCGGGGCGATCCGGGCTCGTATGCGAAAGTTACGGGCGTTTGAAGTCCGGGAGCCTCTTTTAGTAGCAAAATTCTTTATAAGACTTTTGAAATTCAATCATACAAAGATACTGTCACACCCCGATCCTACTAGGGTGTGATGGGCACCGACCCCATATTCGGAGCCGAGCGAACCCGTCGACTCTTATTACATACATACTTTCTTTGGATTCTTAGATTAAACAAAAATAAAATACATAGTAAAACTTTCAAAATCTTTTGTCGTTTCCAATTAAACACAATCGGTAAACATAAGGGCTCCGTATCATAATGTATAATAGAAACGCATCGGCTCGTGGAACCATTTTCAAACTGACACACTAAACCCACGACTCTGTCTGCAAAGTCTCTAACTCGAACATGACATCATAGCATAGGACTCTTGACTCGGCAACTCTCCAGAGCAAATGGAGATGCCAACTCCGCTGGAACATCTTCTGTAATGGCTTCTGATCATCTGGGTGTACCTGCGCGGCATGAAACGCAGCCCTCGAAGAAGAGGGTCGGTACGAGCATTGTACCGAGTATGTAAGGCATGAGTAATATCACGAAATCATAATAGAGAACATAAAACATGACATAGGAGAGTGATATAACTCAGTAACTCGTTTGTCTACCCCGATAGATATTGTGCAAGTTAACTTTACCTTTGGAGTACTATATAGATACTACAAGTAAACCGCCCGACCGTGTAGGTGCGGTGTGTAAGCGCCCGACCATATTGGTGCGGTGGACTACCGCCCATATAGGTACGGTGTAACGCTTTACCGAGCAGACCATGGAATAAAGGTAAATACGTCATCGAGTGCCCCGCGGGGCGGATGCCATGCATGCTTGCTTTTTAAAAAAAACATGTAAATATACGTAAGTAAACTCGCCGACCCCGTAGGATCGGTGTATAATTGCCCGTCCATATAGGAACGGTGTATAAGCCCGCGTCCAGGCTTCCCGCGTCCGGGGTATAATCTGCCCACTATAGTGGTGTGTCTGCCCGGCCGCCCATTAGACGGCGCGGTGTGATACTGCCCGGCCATGTAGGCACGGTGTTATAAAAAAACATACTTAATTATAAAGCATGCATGAGAGCCCAAGTGAAAGCTACAACTCTATCGGAGTGACGTAAGGTCGGTAACCTCCGATTGCATTATGGAATAATCATAGTCATCATGTCTCACCTTGGAGGAACTAGTATTATGAGGCGAGACCGTCAACGAAGAATAACATTAAAAGAAAACAGGGAATGAAATCATGGACATCATAGACGTCGGTTCATGTGCTTTGGAATCCTTAGAAAATAGGGTCATAACCAAGGAATAGAATTAGAGATCAAGATCTAGTTTGATACTTTCATACTCATATTGAATCCTTGACTTGAAACTCTTAGTCATGGAATCATTCTTGTCATACTCATCATAGACATATTCTCTTCCTTAACATCATCGTTACCATTGTTATCATAGAATTACTCTCATTAGAATGGTTACAACACTTATCGTTTGATAAACGGAACAATAAAGAAAATTCGGGAACAATGGGCCCACCTCGGGTCTGATGAGGCGGCGTACACAATTTACGTACGTTACATTTTATGACATCACTTGTGAAAGTTTTAAGGTAGTCGGGTCCTATTTGTACAAGTTCTAAATGTTTATACAATTTTCCAACTATTCATAGAACATTTAATTCAATTCTATTGAATGAAAAAGGGTCAAATTCAATCTTAGATTTCTAGGAATAGGATCGTCCCCGAGGCCCATATCCAAACCTAATACGTCTAAGACATGCCAAAGAAGGAAGGTGAAGGCCTTACATACCTTTTCTGCTTCTTATGCGACTCCAAATTCAAGTTCCAAATCCGCCAAAATCTACAAATTGGTCACATTTACCAAATCTTAATTAGAGCATTTAGAAGTGGAATCTTAAGGTAACACTTGTCTACAGAAATTTCGGCAAAAGCATTTCCCACGTAAATGTACCATCCCAGAATCTAACTCGGCCATTTTCAATAACAATCAGAGAATGGAACTCGGCCACATTATCAACAACAATGCCAACAATTATTCTAACAACACTATAGTATTCAAAATGATCCAATCAACATACAATATCGCCCGAACCTCTCCAACCTCAATAAAAACATTGGCAACATATTTTCCTTTACTCTAGATTCATGAACCATGTCAACAACCACACATTAACAATACTACTCATGCAATGCAAGCTAATGTCGCATTAACTTCTTCAATATTCCGACAACGATTACAACTTTATTTTAAGCCATCAAACCTTCATTTTTTTTTCATTAAATTCACCACACAACAACTAGAATATCACATAGAATCAATTCACCATACTTGCCAACCCACTCACCATTCGGCCACAACAACTACTTGTATATTTTCATGAATTTTCCATCTATTTCTATACGTTACAACAACAACCAACATACTATATAAAATTGATCCACTCTTGCTACACACATAGCATGCACACGGCCAAGACCCCCATTCACCAAATTCATGATTTTCCTTCATTCCCACACATCACAATATATCAAAACATTCATAGCATATGAAAATGAAGATTGGACCTTACCTTCTTCATTCATTTTCTTCACTCGGCTAGGCTTGATATTTTGCCACAACGGATGATTTTCTTATTCCAACAACTACTCCATGTTGTAGAGGAACTCTCAATTGATAGGGAATCTAGAACAAAATAATTTTTCCTTAATTAATTTCCATGGCCAAATTCGGCCATGGCTTGGCCGAATAGCCCCTCTCCTTTTTTTCTTTCTTTCTTTCTCTCTTGTTTCTTGAATGATGAATGATATGTCTTACCATGTAAGCTCATATATATATATAGTTATTACAAGCATGTGAGGGGCACATGCCGTCACGACCCGCCTAGGGGCGCGACGAACACCGGGGGCTAACCGCCGAGCACCGCTCGCACTAACACTTTCTTAACTCAATTGACAAACATTTGTCTTTATACGAATACCTTAAATAGAGAATTTGCTTTTCGCTAGAAACATTATCTTCAGTAATACGAAAACACATTTCGAATACTTATAAACATACACACTTGTCTACATCATGGAACCACAACCCACGTCTAGTACCTACGAGCCTCTACCGGATGACATATACAATATACACAAAAGGGATCAACCAAATAGCACCTCCGGAAGATGGAGTGCTCCTCAGACCGGCTGGTGGCTTCTACCGAGCTGGACCGCCTCCTGTCTACCTGTGGGCATGAACACAGCGTCCAAAGAAAAGGACGTCAGTACGAATAATGTACCGAGTAAGTAAGGCATACATCAATAAAATAAGAGGTGATAAGGGAATAACATAACACAATGAATAACCAGTACTGCTTGCCTCTTGAGGCGGATTCATGCATGCATACTCATAAACATCATATTATATGTTGCTACGGAACGTGTAGCCCGATCCATCTGTCATCATATATATATATATATAAAAACTATGCCGCGGAACGTACGGCCCGATCCATCACCCATCTAGCCCGCGTCCGGGTATCCCGCGTCCGGGATATGAAAACATAACATGATATGCCACGGTCGATCGGTAGCTATGCGTCTATAGCGCCTCACCTTTCCCCATTTCCCTGAAAACATTTTTCATCTCATATACATACATAATATACATAGCATGCACAAGAGCTCAAGGAAAAGCTATAGTTCTATCGGAGGGACGTAAGGTCGTAGCCCCCGACTATGTTATGGATTCATCATGGTCATCACGCCTCACCTTGAAGGAACAATCATAGTAAGGTGGGACTATCAATGAACGCTACAAATATGAACGATAACTCTTTTAAGGGAAGGTAAAACAGGCTATAATCTTGTAAGAAGTCAATCCGTATGTCTTTGGGATTTTTGAGAAAACCTTGTCAGTATCCATGAATGAAATAAAAGGGTTGATAGATAGCTTGACATTCTTATATCGTCATTGAAATCATGAACTCGGAGGCTTTGAGCATAAAATCATTCTCGTAAAAACATTAAGCTCATAACTTGAGACTATCATAAAAATCATCATAACCTTCATCATTATAGAATATATCCTCAACTTTGGCTTTGCCATTTCTATCGTAAAACATGCTCATTTCTCGTTATCCCGAAGGCTCACAAAATCGTACATCTTTGGTTTGAAGAACATGGCAATTTGGGAAAACAACTATGGATTATTAGAATGGGAATTTATGCCTTGGAGACGTAAGCATTTAACTTATGAAAACGAGAGAGACATAGAAACATTTACGAAGCTATAGCCTAAGGATCATGCCTTGAAAGAAAAGGGACGGCCTTACATACCTTTGACGTTTACTATCCTTATTGCTTGCTCGTTCTTCCTTTAATGCGCTTACACATACCTTCAAGAGAATTCATGTCGTCGTTAGTTAAAAATTTATAAGAACGGACCTCTATTTCTAAGGAAAATTGGGCAGCATCTCATTTGTTTCTACTACGTTTCCCTTACTCTATTTCAGCTCCCAACATTCACAACAATAATTACAATATAGAACCCAACATTCATCGTTCTTATACATTTAGCAAAATCCACCAATTTCCTCCAATTACTCACATTTATGGCTTTTGGCCCATCATCATAATTTTGCGTACTTCACACTCATTTCATGGTCTACACATCATTTATAACATATTCATAATCACATCATACCAACACTCATGATTTCCATCTAACCACTATTCAATAGTGACACTATTCATCTTCTTAAGAACCCATTTTCCATGTTTGTACAATCTAAGCATCTTAGCTTTCCAACACCCTAAACAACATATAAAAGTCATGAAACATACCTTAGATGATGGTGAAACAAGCCTTGAGTAAGAATACTCCTCCAACAACAAAACCCTAGCTTCTATCCTTTGGGGATTTCTTGAGAGAGATGACTTCTAGATGGATCTCATCCACTTGGTTGCATGAATATTGTGTTGTTGCTCATCAATTCTCCTTGGATTTTTATGGTGGAAGTGTTTGGAGCATTCTAGAGAGAGATCTTGAGTCATGGAGATGAAAGATGAAATGAATTAAAAAGAAGGAGAGGTCCCTTATATTAAAAATACAAGCTGGCCGAGACCAATCATACGGTTCCACATACGGTCCGTACTATTTATACGGACCGTATATGTGGCCGTAGATCTGGTCCAGTGGCTGATGGTCTCTCTGGCCAATTATACGGCCAATTATACGGCTGGTATCATTTATACGGTCCGTAGATTGGACCGTATAATGCTCAGTGATTCCGTTTTCATTCTCGTCGACTCGTTTGATCTCCGATCCTTATGGAACCTTCTTGGCACTTGTTTGACACTTCAATACCAATCTTAGGGACATCTTCCCACTTCTCTAAGGCATCCTTACGCCCTCGTTAACTCGTTGCTCAAAATTCTTGCCCGATATACACCATGCGACTCGCTTTCCCTTAATAACTTTCTTTCCTCACCTCGCATTTCCTTGAAACTCGTAATTAGGGCCACTTACATCCTTTCTTGCTCGATCAACATTGCATACATTATGACCTTCTCTCGCCTACTCACTGTACATGTACGGAAAATTTTCTAAGGCGTAACATTCGTCCTCGAATGTTAAAATACTTGAGAATTCTAGAAAAATTTCGCCAGAGTTTCCCTTGTAATCTGGCACTACCATCCTGTCACAACAACTCACAATACCACTATCACACAGGGCTATAACACAGTACCAACATGTCTATGGCCACACACGACCCAAAGAGCAAAAGTAAGCATACATACCTTAAGATCCAGCCGTATCATCATGAACTTCTCCTGAGACTTGACTAAGTGCGGGTATTTAGCCTTCATATTCTCTTCTCGCTCTCGAATGTGTTTCTTCCAGTTATTATTTTACTACCAACCTTGACTCAACTATTCCCTTATTTCAAAGTCTTTGCACTTGCCCATCTAATGTGGTAATGGGTACCTTTTTTATAAATTCTTTTCTCCGTCGCTTGAGCACCATTTATTGACATGATCCTATTAGGGTCTCTAACATATTTCGGAAGTATCGAGTTATGGAGGGTAGGTCTAGTTCATGATCTACCTTGCCCCTTGCATACAATCCCGTAAGACCTACTATACCGGAGACTACGCTTCCTCTTCATCCCGTGACCTTATCGCTTTCGCCATTTACCATATCCCAGGGCTATTGTAGTAAGTGTATATCCTATACTGATGTCGTATTCTAAGTGATTGTCCTATCTGCCCTTAACAATAGTCCCCGCTCAACGTTCTAACTTAGTTTATCATATGTCTTCCCTCGCCGGAGTATTATGACCCCATTGCCCCTATCTTACCTCTTACTCCTCATCTAGTTCCTCTTTCGACTTCATTGGCGATGCGTGGATACCTACAAGTTACATAACCCTTGTGCAACGCACGTTCATACACATTTACCTATATATATACTTCTATACCCATACTCGCATTCCTAAACATACTCATTCGCATATCGTATCTATGGTCATGTTCATGTAGATGTCAATACCCTTCGCAATGACTTTTCCGCTAATGTCCTTGCCTCGGAATGAGGTAATCCCACGATAAAATCCCTGTTAATCTCATAATTCACTCTGTGTCTCAGAATAGCATGCCTTCCTCCCGTGACTACTATCACCCGTTTGAATAATACTCCCTAAACTGATTCCAACTCTTCTTCCATCATGTCGCACCAATCAGAGTTTTGCAATCTTATCCCTCATTTTGCGCCACTTGGGACCTCAAGGGACATAAATTTTCACCAATCGGCCCCATATTGCCCTAAAATTTCATCTAGGACTTGTAACTTAGAGGTAGGAAGGGATAGTATACTCCCCGGGGAACTGTGGGTCCACCTCCACCTGTCATCGGCGTTTTACCATTTGCCGACTCACGGCTCTCCTTCTTCGCCTTCTTCTTGCTTTTGGATGTCACATTACTCTACCTCCTTTAGCCAATACACTTCCCGTAAGGTTCATAATTTCAACCTTCACACTGGCATCCTCTCTATTCGCTCCCCCCCCCCCCCCTTTTTAGGGGTTTCACTCGTACCTTTGAATCTTGAATCCAGGCACTCCTGACTATACTACGCCTTACTCATACCGTTCACTACAGTCTATGGCTATAACAATTCATACGTGGAATCTCAACATACTCACTTTACAGCCTTGCGACCAAGTAATGCACCCGATGCAGCAATCTGAGCAAAACGTATTTTATTTGGCTCAACCAGTAGCTATATGTCTGTATCTGAATTTGCTCCAATTAACAACTTCCTGTCCCGTAGGGATGCTTACTTTGTAGTAGGTCTAGTTACCCATGCCCCCTTCTCTTTTACTCTTGTTTACGCTTGGCACCGATTTCATAACCGCATCGTACCACTATCGTCATTGATTATAACTCTACTCCATCGCTTCATCGTCGTACCGCAAATCCATAATTCATGATCATCTTTTCCTCTTCAACTATTTACTCCATTTACTTCCCTCCTTCTAACTCGGTATAGGACATTCGTGAGAAACATATTCTCCCTTAACCACCATGCCACTATTCTTTAGATACTCGTAGTTCATACATTTCCTCCTTGCTATATTCTCGCTCTTGCTCCTTCCTGCTCGACTTATATTATTTCCTCCCACTTTGTAATCGATCCTTGACTCTTTGTATGAGAAACCATATTCTTAACTTGACATCGCTTTTGCTCCTTAGGATATACCACCTGTATTAACCCGTCCCTTGCTTCCTAAAACTCGGTTTCGTTCCTCCCGATCATTCCGTATCACTCCCATCGTGTTGATCCTCCTCCTACTAATTGCACCTTGCTTGTCGTTGCTTGTCTTTACGGTCGTATTGGTCCTTTACGCCTAACTAACGATCTCATTCATCCTCTTAATCATACCAATCACGACCACTACTACTTTACTATATCACTTTCCTCTCGATTCCTTCTTAGGTGTCTTTGGCTATTATCACGGTCGTTGAGGAATCTCTCCGCTAAACTTTCTCTAACAAGGTTCTCCAAGCTTTCTCATCTACTGCTCCCTAGTTCGCTTACTGGTTTCATCCTCGTATTCGTGTATAGGGCTTGGCCCACCCTTAGGCATCTCTGTAACACCTCGTACCTTTAACGAAAGTTTTGACCACGATCCTAGACTTAGAAAATCAGATAAAGAATGTGGGAATTGAAATTTACCGTTCGGTTGTGATATGGTGGTTTACGCCCATGAACGATGGTCGTATTTCAATTTACGCCCATGAACGAGAGCCCGTAAACTAAAACCAAGAATTTACGAACATTACGGAATTTGACATTTTGAGGTCATATGGTTAAATACGGACCGTATTTCACTTTATGGCCCGTATTTCAAAACGTGTTTGGAATTTGAGAAAACTTCCTTCATGAAAGTTGTAGCGCATTGCAATACCTTTCCAACGGTATCTTACGGGGGTCAAACGGACACTTGTGCAAAGAGTTATGGCCATTTTACTGAAGAGACACAGTGCAGTCCGTATCGCAAAATACGACCCGTAAAGTCAATTTACGACCCGTAAAGTCAGTTTACGACCCGTAAACTGAAAATACGGCCAGCACAGTGCTGGACGTAAACTGCATTTTCCAGAACATTATATATTCGTCCATATCAGTTCAACTCATTATTTTTCACTCCCTCAAACCCTAGAACGACTTCCTACTCTCCTCCAACATCAAGAACACCAAGGTAAGTCCATTCTAATTATTCCAACTCCATTCTAACATATATCCTTGTAATCTAAACAAGAAATCATCATTCCTAATCTAGGGTTTTCAAGAAAACCCATCTCAAGATTCAAGAATCAAGATTTAGGAAATCTTCTTCAAAACTCAAGTCTCTAATTCAAGTTTTGGAACAATTAAGGTATGTAGAACTTCCATCCACATGTGGGAATCTATATGTTCTTCCCCATGCTTCATTTCCTTGATAATCATGAAGTTCAAATCTTAGGGCATTAAACCCAACATATTGGTAGCCCATATTTACGTATTTATGTACATGAATTTTGTATCTATATTCATTGTTGTATTCTTAATCTTCCATTACGGATTATTAGGAACTCCGGCTTAATCAATGAATCATGAATTCTTCCTCATGTGTTCTCATTATGTTTACATGAAACTGATGATTTTATTTAGCAAGTTACAAGCATGTTTTCAAGTCAATTATATATATAATTACGAACTATTCTTATTACTCATGAATCAAGAACATGTTTGCAAGACTATGACAAGTTATCTTATGAAACTATGTTTACAAGTTATTTCATGAAACCATGTTTACAAGTTATTTCATGAAGTCATGTTTACAAGTGATTTCATGAAACCATGTCTACAAGTTATTTCATGAAATCATGATTACAAGTTAATTCACGAAAATCATGGGCTTCTTAGCCAACTATATTATGTTCATGTTTTTGGGAGTTGCACGAATTACCGAGAAGGCTCAGATAGCCTGAAACTATGTAGCCACCATAGGACAAGGATCGCTCCGCCCGGTTAGGGACGATACCTTAATTTTACACTAAATGGATCCATCAGGAACGTTACCACCTCATACCCTGGCAAGGTATGGGGGCTCTGCTGGTCCGGCGAGGTACCAGACTCCACGTACCCACGTGGTGATATCACATGGTCGGTTTATGAAATGCTCTCCCTACTATCATGTTTTACTATGTTATATATATATATGTACTCATGCTCATGCTCATGTTCATGCCCAGGTTTTCAGTTTCAGTTCTTATCACGATTATCCCATGTCCCATGTTATTTCTTTCAGTTGCTTTACATACCAGTACATTCAATGTGTTGACGTCCCCTTTTATTGCCCGGGGGCCTGCATTTCACGATGCAGGTACGGATTTACAGGACGACGCCTCTGCTCAGTAGGATCTGCACGTACCAGCTTATTGGTGAGCCCCATCTCATTCGGGGTTTAGACATTGTCATTATTTAATTAGTTTTGCATCTAAAGGTATGCTGGGGGCCTTGTCCCGGTAAATATGGTTTTCCGGTCGGATTCACGATTAGAGGTTTCATAGACTAGTCGGTTAGTTATGTTAGACATTTGAGGTATTTAGCCATCTTTGGCTCAACTCATGTTATTTCCGCATTTATGATTTAAACAAGTATTTCATTAAATTATTATGACATCTCATGTTTTATAAAAGCTCATCACGTTCATGCTATATTTCCGCTCATGTATGCCTCATGATGATTCAGCAAGCCATGTGGTTCGCTCGGTCACATGCAGTAAGGCACCGAGTGCCGTGTTTCGCCCAGGCCATGGTTCGGGGCGTGACAAAACTTGGTATCAGAGCCTAGGTTCAAGTGTCTTTAGGGAGTCTATGAAACCGTGTCCAGTGGGGTCACTTTTATATGTGTGAGGGCCCCATACATATAAATAGTTGACCACGAAGACATTCAGGATTGTCTCACTTCTTTCATATTCTAGATCGTGCAGTTAGAGAAGTACTTTTAGGATGCCTTTCTAATTCGTGCGTGTACGTATTTTCGAAAATTCTGAAAAAGTACACCGAAGAAACTACGACCACCGACCAAGGGCTACTTGCGGAAGCGACTCGCGAAGAAGAGACCGTTCCGACTCGGACGGCGGCTCCGACCGCTCCTCGGTTACACCTCCTGCGATGATTCGGATGTTAGGAATGCTATCAATATGCTCACACAACTGGTAGCAGCTCAGACAACGTCAGGAATCTGGGTCAAGTTCAGGAAATAATGGAGAGTCTTCTAAGACTAAGGATTTCCTCAGAATGAATCCCCCAGTCTTCACGGGGACAAGGAAAGATGAAGACCCTCAGGACTACATTGATGCTCTTCGAGAAAATCTTCGGGATTATGACGATTCTGAAGCGAACAGCTACTTTTGGAGCTCATCAGCTGCAAAACATTGCTAACACGTGGTATGAATCTTGGGAATTGTCCCGAGGTGAGGATGCACCCGATGCTACATGGGATGAGTTTGCAAGTGCATTCCTAGACCATTTCATGCCAGTAGAGGTCAGGGAAGCTAAGGCTGAGCAATTCCTGAAGCTTAAACAGAATGGCAGGTCAGTTCAGGACTACTATTTGGAGTTTGTCAGTCTGGCCAAGCATGCTTCAAATATGGTACCAGACATGAGGGCGAGAGTGAGGAGGTTTGTTGGAGGACTTGATTCCCATTTGTATGATGGAGCCAACATTGCTGCACAGAATGGGGGAATGACCATCTCCAAGATGGTTGCGTTCGTACAGGGCAATGAGACAAGGCTAAAGGAGGAGGAAGCCTTGCAGAAAGAGAAAGACAAGGAGTTCAACAAGAGGGTCAAGTCTACCGGACAGTTCAGCGGGAACGGAAACAGAAATTCTTTAAGAACAGGTCAGCAGGACCTGCTCCGTCCACAGCAAGTGCCCCACTCCCCAAGTTCCGTAATGATAAGAAGCGAAATTTCGGGCCATCAAGTTCTTACTCTCGGGCTAGTGTGGGTCGGTCGACTTATATTCATCCGATATGCGGCAAGTGTAACAAGAGACATTCGGGTGAGTGTCGTGTGGTGCGATGCTTGCTTTAGATGTGGCCGGAAGGGCCATTTTCGAAAGAGCTGTCCGTCGGCCCAAACAAGGTGCGGAGGTAATGTGGCGCAGTCCACAAATTCAGCAGCTCCTCGCCACAATCAGGCCCAGCAGGGGCGTGGAACGGCAAGGTCCGAAAATACAGAAGGTGGTCAGAACCGTTTGTATGCATTGACAGGTCGTCAGGATACAGAGGCTAGAGCAGATGTTGTCACAGGTACACTCACAGTTTTCACTTTTGAAGTTTATGCCCTTATTGACCCAGGATCCACCTTATCTTATGTAACCCCTTTTGTTGCTAAGAAATTTGGGTTTGAACCGAAAAAGTTGCATGAACCCTTTGAAGTGTCCACCCCAGTGGGAGAGTCAGTCATAGCTAGACGTATTTATAGGGGTTGCCCAGTTTTAGTCTATCACCGCAGAACCATAGCTGATTTAGCGAAATTAGAAATGGTAGACTTTGATGTGATCATGGGTATGGACTGGTTAGCTTCATGTTATGCCATAGTATGTTGTAGAACTAAAGTTGTAAGATTCGAGTTTCCTAATGAGCCAGTCATAGAATGGGAGGGTAATTCAGTAGTACCCAGGGGTAGATTTGTTTCTTATCTAAAAACCAGAAAAATGATTTCCAAGGGTTATATCTATCACCTAGTTCGAGTCAAGGATTCAGATGCCCAGACTCCAACTTTCCAATCCATACCGATTGTAAATGAATTTTCGAGGGTCTTTCCGAAGATCTTCCGAGTCCCTCTTGACGGAGATTGAATTTGGAATTGATCTACTTCGATACTCGGCGATATCTATTCCGCCATACGAATGGCTCCACGGAGTTAAAAGAGTTAAAAGCCCAGTTGAAAGATCTGCTTGACAAGGGGTTTATTAGGCCCAATGTTTCGCCTTGGGGTGCGCCAGTTTTATTTGTCCGAAAGAAGGATGGTTCCTTACGTATGTGTATAGACTACCGTCAGTTGAACAAGGTCACCATTAAGAACAGGTACCCTCTTCCTAGAATAGATGACTTATTTGACCAACTTCAGGGCGCCCGATGTTATTCCAAGATTGACCTCAGATCAGGCTATCATCAATTAAAGGTTAAGGAAGTTGATATTCCGAAGACCGCTTTCAGAACCCGTTATGGCCATTTTGAATTTCTTGTTATGTCATTTGGGTTGACAAATGCGCCGAGGCATTTGCTTTTATGGATCTTATGAACGGGGTCTTCAAGCCTTATCTCGACTTATTCGTCATTGTCTTCATTGATGATATTTTGGTGTATTCCCGTAATGAGGCGATCATGCGAACATCTCGGATAATAGTGTTGCGGACTCTTAAAGATCGCGAACTTTTTGCAAAATTCTCAAAGTGTGAGTTTTGGCTTAAGTCAGTGGCATTCTTAGGCCATGTGATCTCAGGAGAAGGTGTTAAAGTTGATTCTCAGAAGATTGATGCGGTAAGGAGTTGGCCCAGACCCACTTCAGTTTCTGATATAAGGAGTTTCTTGGGTCTGGCAGGCTATTATAGATGTTTCGTTGAAGGATTTTCCTCTATTTCTGCTCCGTTGACTAAGTTGACCCAGAAGAAGGTTAAGTTCCAATGGTCAGATGCTTGTGAGCGAAGCTTTGAAGAGTTGAAGAAGAGATTGACTTCTGCTCCAGTTTTGACTCTACCAGAGGGAACCGAAGGGTTCGTGGTTTATTGTGATGCTTCGGGAGTTGGTCTCGGATGTGTCTTAATGCAGCATGGTAAGGTTGTAGCTTATGCATCTCGTCAGCTCAAGGTTCACGAAAGAATTATCCGACTCATGATCTAGAGTTGGCGGTATTTGTAGTTTTTGCACTTAAGATATGGCGTCATTATTTGTATGGAGTGCATGTTGATATTTTCACGGATCATAAAAGCACAGGTATATCTTCAAGCAAAGGGAGCTGAATCTTAGGCAAAGGAGATGGCTCGAATTGCTTAAGGATTACGATGTGGATATTCTTTACCATCCGGGGAAAGCGAATGTTGTAGCTGATGCTCTTAGTCGGCGTTCCATGGGAATTTTAGCCCACGTGGACGTAGATAAGAGAGTTATGACAAAGGAAGTTCACCGTTTGGCCAATCTTGGAGTTCGACTTTTGGACTCGAGGATGGTGGTGTGGTTGTTCGAGAATAGAGCTCTTTCTCTTTAGTCGTTGAAGTCAAGGAGAAACGGTTTAATGATCCCTACTTGTTGCGGCTGAAAGAGGGATTCACAAGCATAAGACGACGGCTTTCGAACAAGGGGGAGATGATGGTACCTTGAGGTACCGAGGTAGATTGTGTGTTCCGGATGTAGATGGGCTCGGAGAGGCGAATCATGTCGAAGCTCACAATTCCGGGTATTCCATTCACCCGGGTTCTACTAAGATGTACCATGATCTTAAGGAGAGTTATTGGTGGAATGATATGAAGAAGAATGTAAGCGACTTTGTAGCTAAGTGTCCGAATTGTCGCAAGTGAAAGGCCGAACACCGGAGGCCTGGTGGCTTGGCTCGAAATATTGATATTCTGTGCGGAAATGGGGAAATGATCAATATAGACTTTGTATCAGGTCTACCTCGTTCAGCTAGGAGACATGACTCTATTTGGGTGATCGTTGACAGGCTTACTAAGTCGGCGCACTTTTTACCAGTCAAGACCACAGATTTAGCAAAATATTATGCCAAGCTGTATGTTAATGAGATTGTCAGATTGCATGGGACCCCAGTGTCCATTATTTCAGATCGTGGTGCTCAGTTCACGGCGAACTTCTGGAAATCCTTTCAGAAAGGATTGGGTACCAAGGTGAACCTCAGCCACGGCTTTTCATCCGCGGACGGATGGCCGGGCGGAGCGTACTATTCGGACCTGGAGGATATGTTGAGAGCATGCGTCTTGGATTTCAAAGGTAATTGGGATGATCACTTGCCTCTCATCGAGTTTTCCTATAATAACGGTTATCATGCTAGCATTGGGATGGCACCGTTTGAAGCTTTGTATGGGCGAAGGTGTAGATCACCAATTGGTTGGTTCGAAGTTGGTGAAGCGAGTTGTTAGGACCATATTTGGTTTATCGAGGCTATGGAGAAAGTCAAGTTGATACGGGAGCGTTTGAAAACGGCTCGAGTCGCCGAAAGTCTTACACGGATGTGAGGCGAAGGGACTTAGAATTTTCGGTCGATGATTGGGTGTTCCTTAAAGTCTCACCCATGAAGGGTGTTATGAGATTTGGCAAGAAAGGGAAGCTCGGTCCCGGATATATTGGACCTTACGAGTGCGAAGGTCGGTCTAGTAGCCTATGAACTTGAGTTACCACAAGATTTGGGCTGCTCTGTACATCCCGTGTTTCATGTGTCCATGTTGAGGAAGTGTGTAGGGGACCCGTCGTTGGTTGTTCCTGTTGATACTATAACAGTTAAGGATGGTTTGACTTATGAGGAGATCCCCGTAGCTATTCTTGACCGTCAGGTTCGCAAGTTGAGAACCAAGGAAGTAGCCTCAGTGAAAGTCCTGTGGAGGAGTCAGAAGGTTGAGGAAGCTACATGGGAAGCCGAGGAGGATATGAAATCCAAGTACCCATTTTTGTTTGAACAGCAAGCGGAGAGAACTCTCAAGGTAACTTTCCATAGCCCATGTCATGTTATGTCTCGTGTTTCACGCTTATGTCATGTATCCAGCGCTCATGCTTTATGTCTCGTACCGAGTATCCATGTTTTCATGTCATCACGTCATTTCATGTCTCATGTTTCATGTTATGTTTTCTTCACATCCGTGTATTCAAGCCATGCCCAGCCATGTTCTTAACCATGACCCATCATTCGAGGACGAATGATCCTAAGGGGGAGATATTGTAACACCTCGTACCTTTAACCTAAGTTTTGACCATGATCCTAGACTTAGAAAATCAGATAAAGAATGTGGGAATTGAAATTTCCCTGTTCAGTTGTAAGATGGTGGTTTACGCCCATGAATGTAAATGGTCGTATTTCAATTTACGCCCATGTTACATGAAATGTCGGAGAGCCCGTAAGTTTTGAAACCAAGAATTTCGAACATTTAAAAAGGAATTTGACATTTTGAGGTCATATGGTTAAATACGGACCGTATTTCACTTTACGTCCCGTATTTCAAAATGTTTTTGGAATTTGAGAAAACTTCCTTGATGAAAGTTGTAGAGCATTGAAATACCTTTCCAACGGTATCTTACGGGGGTCAAACGGACATACGTTTGGAGTTATGGCCATTTTACTAAGAGACGCGGTGCGAGTCCGTATCGCAAAATACGACCGTAAAGTGTTTTAAAACGACCCGTAAACTGAAAATACGGCCAGTACATGCTGGACGTAAACTACATTTTCTAGAACATTATATATTCGTCCATATCAGTTCAACTCATTATTTTTCACTCCCTCAAATCTAGAACGACTTCTCTCTCCTCCAACATCAAGAACACCAAGGTAAGTCCATTCTAATTATTCCAACTCCATTCTAACATATATCCTTGTAATCTAAACAAGAAATCATCATTCCTAATCTAGGGTTTTCAAGAAAACCCATCTCAATTCAAGAATCAAGATTTTGGAAATCTTCTTCAAAGCTCAAGTCTTTAATTCAAGTTTTGGAACAATTAAGGTATGTAGAACTTCCATCCACATGTGGGAATCTCATTGTTCTTCCCCGTATTTTGTGAAGTGTGGGAATATGTGGTCGAGTAAGTAAGGATAATGTAATGCATTTAGTTTTTGTTTGGTTCATAAGGATGGCTATGGAAAACGTAGATGTGGAAATATCGGAAAAGACTAAGGGTAAAATTGGAATGTCGGAAAATGGTTTCATGATCACCAAAAATATGGACTTTACTTAGTATCTTTCGTGGGCTTGGAAAATTGGAAAAAAAAATTGAATATATAATTGTTGTGTGGTGGCCGTGTATGTGGAGGGTCCCAAGCCCAGTGAATTAATTAAATCCCCATAGTGATTAATGGTTATATACTAGATAGATTCAAGAGAAATAAAAGAAAGAATAATGGTCCAAATAAGAAAACAAGAGAGAGCAAAGAGAGAGGGGTTCGGCCAACTCCATGTGATTTTTACCCCTCAAAATCTTGATAAAGTATTATTTTCTTGTTATATTTATACTAATTCAAGGTCCCTGTTACATATTTCCTTGCACTTATTTCGAAAGATAAGTCGTTGGTTTTGTCGATTCAACACTTTGGACAAGTGAAGGATTGTTGGAAGAAAAAATCATGAATTCAATCCTTGGATTTATGAAATGAGGGTACATTTGTGTTGTAGGATATATAGATAATAGAATATATGGAAACATGCAAGGTTACAAAGTAGGTGTGCATGAATGCTTGTGGCCGTGTGGGTATATATATGTTGTACATCCATAGTGAGTTGAATTATGAGTTGTGTTCTAGTTATGGTTATGGTAACAATTATGATAGAAATGAAAGTTGAGTGAATTCGGTTGAATATGGAAATGTAGGGTGTGGCCGTGTAGTATAGAGAATTGGAATGGAAGTGAATTATCTTTGCCTAATATGTTGGTTGTAGTGTTGAGAACCTTGTAATGTAAATGAAGGAAAAATGACGTAAGTTTGTAGTGAAATGGAATGTTGAAGCTTATGTTGTTTAAGTATGATTTTATGACCTTATGATAATTAAGTTGTTAAGGTGTGAATTATGGTGATTGTTGATGAACTTGGAAGATGGAAATATGTTATGAATATGTATGTTGAAGATTAGAAGATTTGGATAAATTATGACTTTGGTGGAAAGTTGTGTATTTTATATAATTTGTGTATATATTGTAAAAATGGCATGAAGTGCTTCCAAATGGCATTGTAATGATTCTAGTTAGTAATGAATGTGAATATGATGGTATTGATTTGGACATATGAAGTCGGAATGGAAGTTATGGTATTATGTTGGAAAGTTCAAATGTTAGGTTGTTGTTGTTATGATTGTTGATGTTCTTGGTTTGTTGTTGGGTTGTTGTTGACTATTTTGAGAAAAGTTTAATTCTCGGGGTGTCGTAATGGTAGACCAGAAAGTCTTTCGAAATGTTAGCGTTAAAACTAAACTTGAAATGTCGGCTTGCGGACGTATGATGTGTAAAGATGACCATTTGCGATTTTAAAACGAAACGTTATGATTTTTGGCAATCGTGAGGAGCGGGAAAGGTATGTAAAGTTCCGGACATTCTTTATTGACGTCTTAGATGCATTAGGCTTGACTTTGGACCTCGGGGCACCTCATATCCTCGGAATCCAGGCCCAATTGACCATATTTCATTCGGTCGATTGAACTAAATATTTTGCGAATAGTTAGAAAAATTGTTTTAACCTCTAAAACTTGTATAAATGCATTTATTTGTTCAATATCCTTGTAAGTGACGTTATGAGTTTAACATATGTAATTTTTACATATCCCGCCAATGGCCTCAATTGACCATGAGTGGGCCTACTATTTCCGATTTTATTCTCTTGTGTAGTTACGATTTGTCTTGACGGCTTTCATAAGGTCATTTAACTACTAAACAAAAATCATTTTGAATATTCCATCAAGCCATCCTTTATGAAATGTTTTGATATGTACTTCGACTCGAATGTTCAGTACTTTGACCCGGGATTCATTAAGCTCGTACATATGACTACCGTCAATAATGATTTCATTGATACGCATTCTTGTTTGATATGCCTCATATTCGAGTCTACATTCAAAATATGTATGTTATTTTTATTGCATTTAGTTTCTCACTAATCCACTCATGGATGCCCAAGATTCCCCACTTCGGACAATCCGGGATATGTTCTCAAGCGTATGTCTGCATTAACAGAGCCCTGTGAGTTCGGTATATAATCAACATGGGTTACGGTGTATGATGTGCCGTGTGATATCATCGACTACCCCAACAATTATCATTGACAACGATTATGTGATGTGATGTGGCCACTTGGTATGTTATGATTTGTTTCGGAGGTTATTCCCATTTGAAAAAGACTATGATGTGTTTGAACCGAAAACTTTCATTTGCATTTTGACACGAATCCCATAACATCCGTATTACTGCATAGTTTTCGTCGCATTACTTATGACTTCGATACGCATTTTGATTACTTATGCATTTCGTTTGTATTCCGCACAATCAAGGTCTTAGCTTTATTTATTTCGGTCGATACTCTTTACATATTGGACGTTACGTTGTTAAATACGTACGAACCCACTTTCGGGGGTTTTCACTTTCGGCTAGGATTGTAAATTGCGGACGTTTGACTTTTGGATTGACCAACAACTATACTCGGCTATTTGAAGTGCTCCCAAGTTGGTTGGATGTTAGCCCATATGTTGGTATAGACTTTTTTGATGAAAGTGTTACATTTGTACATATTTATGCCATGGTATATTACGGGGCCACATTCTCCGTCAATGATTATGTTTTTGTTAAGATGATGAATGATTAATTTGTCATGTGGTGTGGGTTACTTATATGTTTTGTGAGATTTGCGTACGTTTAGGGCTTATCTACATTTGGTGACGGCCTTATCGGCCTTCGTGCGTCATATTTACTTGACATCATTAAATTATTATTTCTGCTTATTTGTAATATTTTGCTAATTTAGGTTAAGGTACGTATGAGTGCCCAACTAGTCAATGTCTAACTTATCGGAGTTAAATCGTGACATCTATGTTCTTCCCATAGGGTTTTTTCCTTGATAATCATGAAGTTCAAATCTTAGGGCATTAAACTTTACATATTGGTAGCCCATATTTACGTATTTATGTACATGAATTTTGTATCTATATTCATTGTTGTATTCCTAATCTTCCATTACGGTTATTTGGAACTCCGGCTTAATCAATGAATCATGAATTCTTTCTCATGTGTTCTCATTATGTTTACATGAAACTTTATGATTTTATTTAGCAATCTTACAATAATTTTCAAGTCAATTATATATATAATTACGATATTCTTATTACTCATGAATCATATACATGTTTGCAAAATACAAGTTATCTTATGAAACTATGTTTACAAGTTATTTCATGAAACCATATTTACAAGTTATTTCATGAAGTCATGTTTACAAATTATTTCATGAAACCATGTTTACAAGTTATTTCGTGAAATCATGATTACAAGTTAATTCACGAAAATCATGAGCTTATTAGCCAACTATATCATATTCATATTTTTTGGGAGTTGCACGAATTACGAAAGGCTCGGATAGCTTTGAAACTATGTAGCCACCATAGGACAAGGATCGCTCCGCCCGGTTAGGACGATACCTTAATTTTACACTTTGAATGGATCCATCGGGCACGTTACCACCTCATACCACGGCAAGGTATGGGGCTCTCTGGTCCCGGCGAGTACCGGACTCCGCGTACCCACGTGGTGATATCACATGGTCGGTTTATGAAATGCTCTCCCTACTTATCATGTTTTACTATATATATATATATATGTATATATATATATATATATATATGTATCCATGTGCTCATGTTCGTACCCGGGTTTTCGGTTTCGAGTTCTTATCACGATTATCCCATGTCCCGTGTTATTTCTTTCGATTGCTTTACATACCGGTATATTCATATGTGATGGCGTCCCTTTTATTGTCCGGGGGCTGCGTTTCACGATGCGGTACGGATTTACGGGACGACGCCTGCGCTCGGTAGGATCTTTGCACATACCGGCTTATTGGTGAGCCCCGTCTCATTCGGGGTTTAGACATTGTCATTCTTTAATTAGTTTTGCATCTAAAGGTATCTTTGAGGCCTTGTCCCAGCAAGTATGGTTTTCCAGTCAGGATTCACGATTAGAGGTTTCATAGACTAGTCAGTTAGTTATGTTAGACATGCAAGGTATTTAGCCATCTTTGGCTCAACTCATGTTATTTTCGTATTTATGATTTAAACAAGTATTTCATTAAATTATTATGACATCTCATGTTTTATAAAGCTCGTCACGTTCGTACTATATTTCCGCTCATGTATGCCTCATGATGATTCAGCAAGCCATGTGGTTCGTTCGGTCTCATGCAGTATGGCACCGAGTGTCGTGTTTCGCCCAGGCCATGGTTCGGGGCGTGACAATCTCCTTGCTATCCTTAACATCACAATTCTTGTCACGTGCTCATTATACCCAGATCAGAATTTACGCTATGGGGTGACAACCTTCGGATCTCGTTCGCAAGCCTTCTTATAATATAGGACGACCTCGTAAAACGGTATACTCGGTCTACTATCCTTTTGTCGGGCACATTACATTTACTATATGGATTATTAACACGTATGCCTTTACATCAATCATACAAGGGTGCTAACGATATACACGGAGCCATATCCGGGAGAACTCATAATCCCGTCGTTCGGCGAGTGCGGGGATATGATGTTGGGATCCACTGGGCTAGGCGTCCTTCGGTCTCCCTAGCACTACTTACTAGCATACGTGACCTTGGTCTCGGAGGGCGTGTCGGTGATGAAGAGTCGGCGCTACCACTCACTTCGTAACCCAAACTTTGCCTTTACCACGTAGCGAAGGGCAATCGCGCTTTACATGGCACGCCGAGCACGGGCATAACAAACATCCGAGCCCCGACGACACGGTCCCCAATGCAACTGCGACACCGAGTACATCGTGGTGCGATGATCTCTTGACTAGAACCACTCGTATCGAGAACTCGGAAGGCTTTGAGATCCGGGGTGACCTTGAGTATGTAGGTCCACCAAATCCGGGTCTAGGAAGCTGCGGAGGAACACCTCTAAATCCATGATTCGACCATGAAGATTAACTCCCTTTCTCAGGCCCACGTTATCATGACCCCCATCTTGCCGGCGAGCACGAGCGGCTACCAACCGAGTCGATAAGAGAATAAGCATGTCTCATCTCTTGAATCGAAGCATACGGCGAAGGAACGGGAGGTCTTCCGGTGCTAAGACCGAGACTCCTCGATTCTCAAACATGGACGGGGTATGGGAACATCGAGGTGGGTCTTATCTTGGAGTTCAACTTCCTCTATACCCGTACGGCCCTCGATCAAGCCTTTCTTCAACCACCCCTTTGCCCTACAGGGCGTTGTAGATCTTCCTTTCGTCGGCTTTCTTTGAAATTATAACGCACCATTAGGAAGGTATTAATCTTATAACACGGCTTTATCGCACGATCTATTAAGAAGAAGGATGGTCATATTTCCTAAATGCCCGGTAGCCTCCGTTTATGGATGTGGTGCACAACACACCGATAAACAAGACTACTACTAGACACGGCTCGTAGACACTTCCTAGGACGAAGCGCTGCGATACCACTTCGTCACGACCCGACTAGGGGCGACGGGTACCGAGCTAACCACCGAGCACCGCTCGTACTAACCCTTTCTTAACTCAATTAACAAACATTCATCTTTATACGAATACCTTAAATAGAGAATTTGATTTTCGTAGAGATATAATCTTGTAATACGAAACTTCGTTTCAAAATACTTATAACATACACGCTGTACACATCATGGAACTACAACCCACATCTAGTACCTACGAGCCTCTCTTGAATGACATATACAAAATACGCAAAACGGATCAACTAAAATAGCACCTCCGGAAGATGGAGTACTCTTCGACCGGCTGATGGCTTCTACCGAGCCGGACCGCCTCCCCTCGACTACTGTGGGCATGAACACGAACGTCAAAGAAAAGGACGTCGTGCGAATAATGTACCGAGTATGTAAGGCATACATCAATAAAATAAGAGGTGATAAGAGAATAACATGACACAATGAATAACTATTCATGCATGCATACTCATAAACATCATATTATATGTTGCTACGGAACATGTAGCGCGATCCATGCATCATATATATATATATATAAAACTATGCATTATATCATATGTTGCTACGTCGGGACGTGTATGCCCGATCCATCCGTCATCATATATATATATAGTCATCATATACATCAAAAACTATGCCGTGGAACGTACGGCCCGATCCATCATCCCATCTATAGTAAGGTGGGACTATCCGCGTATGAACGATAACTCTTTTAAGGAAGGTAAAACGGGGCTATAATCTTGTCCCGCGTTTTTTGAGAAAACCGTCGATATGAATGAAATAAAAAGGGTTGATAGATAGCTTGACATTCTTATGTCGTCGAACTCGTTTGAGCATATGCGTCTATAAACATTAAGCCTCTTACCTTTCATCATAACCTTCATCATTTCAATATGAAAACCTCATTTTTTGCCATTTCTATATACATACATAATATACATAGCATGCACAATTTGGGAAAACAACTATGGATTATTAGGAAAAGCCTTGGAGACGTAAGCATTTAACTTATCGGAGAGAGACATAGACGTAAGGTCATGCCTTGAAATAAAAGGGACGGCCTTACATACCTTTGACGTTTACTGTTATGGATTCATTATGGTCATCACGCCTCATGCCTTTTGAGATGATTGCGAAGGAACAATATTTGGACATTTTGAGATAATTGTAGTAAGTTGAGACTAATCTATGAAGTCTTGCTTGATATAAGTTGGTTATGAACGACAACTCTTTTGGAATGTCGGAAAACGGGTAAAACCAAAATATGGGCTAAGTAATCTTGTAAGAGAGAGAAGAAAGAGCCCAATCCGTATGTCTTTGGGATTTTTTTTTAAAAAGAAGAGAAGGGGGGGGCTAATTGAACATTCAAGAAACTTCAAGATTGAGAGAGGATGAAATAAAAAGAAGGAGAATAATAAATAACCATTTGACATTCTTATGTCGTCATTGAAATCATGAACTCGGATTCAAGTCTTTGAGCATAAAATCGGAAGATAAGTCGTAAAAACATTAAGCTCATAACTCTGAGACTTTTAGTGTTGTAGTATAAAAATCATCATAACCTTCATCATTAATTATATATATATCCTCGGCTTTGGCTTTGCCATTTCTATCGTAAAACGCATGCTCGTTTTAAATTATCATGAAGGCTCACAAAATCGTACATCTTTGGTTTGAAGAACATGGCAATTTGGGAAAAACAACTATAGATTATTAGAATAGGAATTTATGCCTTGGAGACGTAAGCATTTAACTTATGAAAACGAGAGAGACATAGAAACATTTACGAAGCTATAGCCTAAGGATCATGCCTTGAAAGAAAAGGACGGCCTTACATACCTTTGACGTTTACTATCCTTATTGCTTGCTCGTTCTTCCTTTAATGCGCTTACACATACCTTCAAGAGAATTCATGTCGTCGTTAGTTACGAATTTACAAGAACGGACCTCTATTTCTAAGGAAAATTGGGCAGCACCTCCTTGTTTCTACTACGTTTCCCTTACTCTATTTCAGCTCCCAACATTCATAATAATCATCACAATATCGCTAACAACAATCATCATTCATTCATATGATTCGCATTTCATAATTCACCTCAATTATGACTAAAAATCCATCGTCGCATTCTTTCGTATCCAACACCCATTTCATGTTCTATAGGTCATTTGTAACACATCTATATCATCAACATATTCATTTCCATGATTCAACTCACTACTAATCATTAATGACAAAATTCATCCATTTAATGACCCATTTGTGGTGCTCTTCTACAATCCATGAATCTCAACTTTAAAAAATACTTCAAATAGCATGTAAGGGTCATGAAACTTACCTTAAACAATAGAAGAACAAGCTTGGAGTGGTGATTCACCCTTAGCACCAAAACCCTAGTTCATCTCTCCTTGGATTTCTTGACTTGGATGACTTTTAATGGGTTTCCTTCACTTGATTCTCTTGCTTTCTTGTTGTTGATCTTGGATTTCTATGGTTTTCTCATGGGAGAATATTAGAGAGAGTTCTAGAGGTTTTCTTGTCACAAAATGATGAAAAAAAATGAGATTTTGGACGAATTGATCTATTTAAAGTGAACTGAGAAAAATTCGAAACGGCATGACATGCGACACTACATGCGAGTCGCATGTCACTCCCCGCGAGTCGCACCTCGCGTCGCAAGTCTTGCCGAGAGGAGTTACGGTGGGCACAACATGCGACACGACATGCGAATCGCGTGTCACACACGCGAGTCGCACCTCGTGTCGCAGAGATGGTGCCGAGAACTACTACCGGCACGATCTGCGATGGCCGCTCGCCGTCGCTGCCTCGGTCGCATGTCACACATGCGAGTCGCATATGGTGTCGCATAAGGTGACGGAGAGGTAATTTGCTTCGGGCTGCTTGTTGAAGAATGGCCTATGTCCATATATGGGCGACGGGTCCTTCTCGAAACTAATTCGACACTTCGTCGATTCGATAACCGCGATTCTTTCCCTTCAATTATTCGATTTAATGAGCACGAATGAAATTTGTCCGTGGTGTAACAGACGTTAGTGTAATTTTATGGTATTAAGATAATGAAGTTGTCAAAGTGTGAATTATGGTTGTTAGTGATGAAGTAGTAAGTAGAAAATGTGTTGGGATGGTTTTGTTTCATATAAGAGAATTTTGGATGGAATAAAGGAATTGATGAAATTGTTGAATATTGGATATGTAGCGTGAGATGCTCTTAGTTTATGTTTGAATGATCTTAATTTAGTGAATGAATATGTAAACGATGATATTGGTTCGAATGTGCGCTATTGGATTGGAAGTTGACATACTATGTAGTAAGAAAGACTACTTATGTTGGAATGCGTTTGGATTGGTTGTTTACCGTTGTTGGTATAGTTGTTGTTAATTTGGCCGAGTTTCATTCTCGGGTTGTTCTTGATTGAAATTGGCCGAGTGTAAATCTCGGGGATGTCATATTTATAGGGGAGATCTTTATAGAAATTTAGGTAGGCAAATACTAAACCAAAGTTGGAATTTTCAAGCCTCATGAATAGTAATGGCGGTAAAGGTGACCATTTGCGGTATTTCGACGAAACGGGACTTGAGTTTAAGCGAGCGCAAGTCATCCGTAAGGTATGTAAAGCTCTCCTATTCTTTTTCTTGGCATGTCTTAGATGTTCTAGGCTTGAAGTTGGACCTCGGGGACAACTCTACTTGTCACGACCCGACTAGGGGCCGTGACGGTACCGGGGCTAACCACCGAGCACCGCTCGTACTAACCCTTTCTTAACTCAATTAACAAACATTCATCTTTATCCGAATACCTTAAATAGAGGATACCTTTTCGTTAGAGATATAATACCGTAATTAGTAAACCCGTTTCAAAATACTTATAACATACACGCCGTACACATCATGGAACTACAACCCACATCTAGTACCTACGAGCCTCTCTTTTGAATGACATATACAAAATACGCAAAACGGATCAACTAAGTAGCACCTCCGGAAGATGGAGTGCTCTTCAGACCGGCTGATGGCTTCTACCGAGCTGGACCGCCTCCACGACTACTGTGGGCATGAACACAGCGTCCAAAGAAAAGGACGTCAGTACGAATAATGTACCGAGTATGTAAGGCATACATCAATAAAATAAGATGTGATAAGAGAATGACATGACACAATGAATAACTAATACTGCTTGCCTCCGAGGCGGATTCATGCATGCATACTCATAAGCATTATATCATATGTTGCTACGGAACGTGTAGCCCGATCCATCGTCATCATATATATATATATAGTCATCATATACATCAAAAACTATGCCGTGGAACGTACGGCCCGATCCATCACCCATCTAGCCCGGGGTATCCGCGTCCGGATATGAAAACATAACATGATATGCCCGGCCGATCGGTAGCTATGCGTCTATAGCGCCTCACCTTTCCCCATTTCCCCGAAACATTTTTCATATCATATACATACATAATATACATAGCATGCACAAGAGCTCAAGGAAAAGCTATAGTTCTATCGGAGGGACGTAAGGTCGTAGCCCCCGACTATGTTATGGATTCATTATGGTCATCACGCCTCACCTTGAAGGAACAATCATAGTAAGGTGGGACTATCAATGAACGCTACGAATATGAACGACAACTCTTTTAAGGGAAGGTAAAACAGGGCTGTAATCTTGTAAGAAGTCAATCCGTATGTCTTTGGGATTTTTTTTTGAAAACCTTGTCAGCATCCATGGATGAAATAAAAAGGGTTGATAAATAACTTGACATTCTTATGTCGTCATTGAAATCATGAACTCGGAGTCTTTGAGCATAAAATCATTCTCGTAAAAACATTAAGCTCATAACTTGAGACTTTTGGTCATAAAAATCATCATAACCTTCATCATTATAGAATATATCCTCGGCTTTGGCTTTGCCATTTCTATCGTAAAACGTGCTCGTTTCGTTATCATGAAGGCTCACAAAATCGTACATCTTTGGTTTGAAGAACATGGCAATTTGGGAAAAACAACTATAGATTATTAGAATAGGAATTTATGCCTTGGAGACGTAAGCATTTAACTTATGAAAACGAGAGAGACATAGAAACATTTACGAAGCTATAGCCTAAGGATCATGCCTTGAAAGAAAAGGGACGGCCTTACATACCTTTGACGTTTACTATCCTTATTGCTTGCTCGTTCTTCCTTTACGCGCTTACACATACCTTCAAGAGAATTCATGTCGTCGTTAGTTACGAATTTACAAGAACGGACCTCTATTTCTAAGGAAAATTGGGTAGCACCTCCTTTGTTTCTACTACGTTTCCCTTACTCTATTTCAGCTCCCAACATTCATAATAATCATCACAATATCGCTAACAACAATCATCATTCATTCATATGATTCGCATTTCATAATTCACCTCAATTATGACTAAAAATCCATCGTCGCATTCTTTCGTATCCAACACCCATTTCATGTTCTATAGGTCATTTGTAACACATCTATATCATCAACATATTCATTTCCATGATTCAACTCACTACTAATCATTAATGACAAAATTCATCCATTTAATGACCCATTTGTGGTGCTCTTCTACAATCCATGAATCTCAACTTAAAAATACTTCAAATAGCATGTAAGGGTCATGAAACTTACCTTAAACAATAGAAGAACAAGCTTGGAGTGGTGATTCACCCTTAGCACCAAAACCCTAGTTCATCTCTCCTTGGATTTCTTGACTTGGATGACTTTTAATGGGTTTCCTTCACTTGATTCTCTTGCTTTCTTGTTGTTGATCTTGGATTTCTATGGTTTTCTCATGGGAGAATATTAGAGAGAGTTCTAGAGGTTTTCTTGGTCACAAAATGATGAAAAATGAGATTTTGGACGAATTGGATCTATTTAAAGTGAACCGAGAAATTCGGGGAACGGCATGACATGCGACACTACATGAAGTCGCATGTCACTCTGCAGTCGCACCTCGCGTCGCAAGTCTTGCTGGAGTTCGTCGGGCACAACACGCACACGGCGCGATGCGAGCTCATCACACGTGCGAGTCGCGCCTCGTGTCGCGGTGGTGCCGAGAAACTACTTCTCGGGGTGCACGATCGCGATAGAGGGTCATTGCACTCCGCGATTCGCATGTCACACATGCGAGTCGATATGGTGTCGCATAAGGTGACGAGAGAGGTAATTTGCTTCGGCCGCTTTGTCAAGAATGGCCTATGTCCATATATGGCGACGGGTCCTTCTCGAAACTAATTCGACACTTCGTCGATTCGATAACCGCGATTCTTTCCCTTCAATTATTCGATTTAATGTGCATGAATGAAATTTGTCCGTGGTGTAACATTCCTCCCCCTTTTGGAACATTCGTCCCCGAATGTTAAATCATCGGGAATTCTAGAAAAATTTCGCCGTAGTTTCCCTTATAATATGGCGATACCATCCCGTCACAACGACCCATAATATCATTGCCTCACAGGGCTACAACACAATAGCAATACAAATTGGCCACACACGACCCCTATACATAAAATTAAAGCGTACATTACTTAGCTCACCCAGTAGCTATATTTCTGAATCTAAATTTTGCTCCAATTAGCAACTTCCCTCGCCCGTAGGACGCTTACTTTTGTAGTAGGTCTAGTTACTCATGCCCCTTTTCTTTTACTCTTGTTTACACACGGCACCGATTTCATAACCGCATCGTACCACTATCGTCCTTGATTATAACTTCACTCCATCGCTTCATCGTCGTACCGTAAATCCATAACTCATGATCACCTTTTTTTTTTTTTTTTTTTTTTAACTCTTTACTCCATTTGCTTCACTCCAGTCTAACTTGGTACAGGGCATTCGTGAGACATATTCTCCCTTGGCTACCATGCCACTATTCTATAGGCACTCATTCTTCGTACATTTCCTCTTGACTATGCTCTCGCTCTTATTCCTTCCCTCGCTCAACTTATTTTATTTCCTCCCACCTTATAATCAATCCTTGACTCATCGTATGAGGAATCACATTCTCAACTTAATACCGCCTCTTGCCCCTTAGAATGCTACCCGTGTCAATCCTTTCCTTGCCGTCTAGAACTGGTTTGTTCCTCCCGATCATTCCGTACTCTCTAACATGTCAATCCTCCTCCTACCAATTGCCCGGCAGCCGTCGTTGCTTGTCTTTACGGTCGTATTGGTCTTTTACGCCCGGCTAACGGTCTCATTCATCCTCTTAATCATACCAATCACGGCCACTACTACTTTGCTATATCACTTTCCTTCCGATTCCTTCCTAGGTGGACTGGCTATTATCACGGTCGTTGAGGAATTTCTCACTAAACTCTCTCTAACAAGGTTCTCCAAGCTTTCTCATCTACTGCTCCCTAGTTCGCTTACTGGTTTCATCCTCGTATTCGTGTATAGGGCTTGGCACACCCTTAGGCATCTCCTTGCTATCCTTAACATCACAATTCTTGTCACGTGCTCATTATACCCGCATCGAATTTTACGCTATGGGGTGACACTTCGGATTTCGTTCGCAAGCCTTCTTATAATATAGGACAGCCTCATGAAACAGGAATACTCGGTCTACTATCCTTTTGTCAGGCATATTACATTTACTATATGGATTATTAACATATGCATTTACATCGATCATACAAGGGTGCTAACGATATACCTGGAGCCATATCCGGAGAACTCATAATCCCGTCGTTCGGCGAGTGCATGGATATGATGTTGGGATCCATCACTAGGCGTCCTTCGGTCTCTAACACTACTTACTAGCATCCGTGACCTTGGTCTTGGAGGGCGTGTCGGTGATGAAGAGTCAGCTACCACTTCTGTAACCCAAACTTTACCTTTACCACGTAGCGAAGGGCAATCGCGCTTTACATGGCCTGGCCGAGCACAGGCATAACAAACATCTGAGCCCCGACGACACGGTCCCCCATGCAACCTGCGACACTGAGTACATCGCGGTACTGATGATCTCTTCTGACTAGAACCACTCTGCATCTGAGAACTGGAAGCTTTGAGATCTCGGGGTGACCTTGAGCATGTAGGTCCACCAAATCTGGGTCTAGGAAACTGCGGAGGAACACCTCTAAATCCATGATCCGACCGTAAGGATTAACTCCCTTCTCCAGCCCCCCGTTATCATGACCCCCATCTTGCCGGCGAGCCCGAGCGGCTACCAACTGAGTCAATAAGAGAATAGCATGTCTCATCTCTTGAACTGAAGCATCTGGCGAAGAAACGGGAGGTGCTGGGGCTAAGACTGAGACTCCCCCCTGATTCTCAAACATGGGCGGGGTATGGGAACATCGAGGTGGGGTCTTATCCTGGAGTTCACCTTCCTCTATACCCGTAGACGGCCCTCGATCAAGCCTTTCGTCAACCACCCCTTTGCCCTTCTGGGGCGCTGTAGATCTTCCTTTCATCGGCTTTGCTGAAATTATAACGCACCATTAGGAAGGGATTAATCTTATAACACGCCTATCGCACGATCTATTAAGAAGAAGGATGGTCATATTTCCTAAATGCCCGGTAGCCTCCTGTTTATGGATGTGGTGCACAACACACCGATAAACAAGACTCTACTAGACACGGCTCGTAGACACTTCCTAGGACGAACTGGCTCGATACCACTTCTGTCACGACCCGACTAGGGGCCGTGACGGTACCCGGGGCTAACCACCGAGCACCGCTCGTACTAACCCTTTCTTAACTCAATTAACAAACATTCGTCTTTATCTGAATACCTTAAATAGAGGATCTGCTTTTCGTTAGAGATATAATGCTGTAATACAAAAACTTGTTTCAAAATACTTATAACATACACACTGTACACATCATGGAAATACAACCCACATCTAGTACCTACGAGCCTCTACGGAATGACATATACAAAATACACAAAACGGATCAACTAAGTAGCACCTCCGGAAGATGGAGTGCTCTTCAGACCGGCTGATGGCTTCTACCGAGCTGGACCGCCTCCCTGACTACCTGTGGGCATGAACACAGCGTCCAAAGAAAAGGACGTCAGTACGAATAATGTACCGAGTATGTAAGGCATACATCAATAAAATAAGATGTGATAAGAGAATGACATAACACAATGAATAACTAATACTGCTTGCCTCTTGAGGCGGATTCATGCATGCATACTCATAAGCATTATATCATATGTTGCTACGGAACGTGTAGCCCGATCCATATGTCATCATATACATAGTCATCATATACATAAAAACTATGCCGTGGAACGTACGGCCCGATCCATCACCCATCTAGCCCGCGTCCGGGTATCCCGCGTCCGGGTATCCCGCGTCCGGGATATGAAAACATAACATGATATGCTAGCTGATCAGGTAGCTATGCGTCTATAGCGCCTCTCCTTTCCCCACTTCCCCTGAAAACATTTTTATATCATATACATATATAATATACATAGCATGCACAAGAGCCCGAGGAAAAGTTATAGCTCTATCGGAGTGACGTAAGGTCGGTAACCTCCGATCATCTTATGGAACAATCATGATCATCATATCTCACCTTGAAGAAGCAATCATTATAAGATGAGACTACAAATAAGAAATATCATTAGGGGAACATAGAATAAGATCGTGAGGCTCGTTTTGTCATGGAAATCATAAAAAAGCACTTTTGAACATAAATCGTTCTCATAAAAACCCCTAAGCTCATGGCTTGGGACCTTTAGCTACAATCTTCATCATTTCTAGAATCATCATGGAAACATCCTTAATTTCAACGTTGGCATTTTCTTCATAAAACATGCTTATCATCATACACGCAAAAGGCTCAAGATCAGCCGTACTCTATCGGGGTGACGTAAGGTCGTGAACCCCGATCTCATTATGGACAATTATAATCAATCGCACACCTCGAAGGGACTAGTGTATGAGGCGAGCGTAAGCAAGGAACATCATCATAAACTTATAATGCATCATTTATCTCATTTAGCTCTATATAATCTTAAACTCTTGACCTTGTGGAATATGGGGATTTCATGGAAGAGGAAAGATGTCGTTTCACAAGACCCGTAAGATTCATGCCATAGAAAGAAGGGTTTAGCCTCACATACCTTTGTCGCTTAGCTAGGCTATAGCTCACTTGCTCTTCTTCAATATCGCGTCGTTACCTTCATGAGAGTTCATGCCATCGTTAGTTAAGAACTTATAAGAACGGACTTCAATTTCTAAGGAAAATTGGACAGCATTTCCTTTGTTTCTACTACATTTCCCATATTCTATTTCAGCTCCCAAACATTCACAATAATAATCACAATCTAGGAACCAACAATCTTCATTTATACACATAGCAAAATCCACCAATTTCCTCCAATTTCTCCACCTTTAGTGGTTTTAGCTTATCATCACATTTTCTCATATATCACACTTATTCCATGGTCTAAACGTTATTTATAAATTATTCATGATCACAACATATCAACATTCATTCACATGATTCGCATTTCATAATTTCACTTCAATTTTCCATAATTATGACTAAAAGTCCATCGTCGTATCCTCTCACATCCAATGCTTATTTCATACTCTAAATATCATTTACAATGCATTCATAACATCAACATATCCATTTTTCACGATTCAATCCAACCACTATTTAAAAATGACATTATTCATCCATTTGATGACCCATTTGCCATACACTTTTACAATCCATGAGTCTTAACTTAATAATACTTCAAATAGTATGCAAAGGTCATGAAACTTACCTTGGATGATGATGGAACAAGCCTTGAATGAGAATACTCCTTTAAAACCCAAACCCTACTTCACCTCCTTTGGGATTCTTTGAGAAAGATGACTTCTACTTGAGTCTCATATGCTTTGCTCCATGAATTTTAGGTTGTTGATCATCAATTCCCCTTGAATTTCTCTTATAGATGAATGTTAGAGTATTCTCTAGAGGGTTCTTGAAGTGAAGAGTGGAAATGAAATGAATTAGAATGAAAGAGGTCCCTTATATTAAAAAAAAAAAGCTGGCCGAGACCATTATACGGATCCACATACGGTCCGCACTATTTATACGGACCGTAGATGTGGCCGTAGATCCTGTCCAGTAGCTGCTGGCCTCTTTGGTCAATTATACGGTCCCATCTACGACCAGTATAAATTATACGGTCCGTAGGTTGGGCCGTATAATGTCCAGGGGTTCCGTTTTCGTTCTCGTCGACTCGTTTGATCTCCGATCCTTATGGAACCTTCTTAGCACTTGTTTAACACTTCAATATCAATCTTAGGGACACTATAACGTGTCTCCAAACCACCACTACGCCATCAAGGAATCGTTACTCATTATTCTCACCCGATACACAACATATGGTTTGCTTTTCCTTACTAACTTTCGTTCCTTACCTCGGATATCTTTGAAACTCTTAATTAGGGCCACTTACATCCTTTCTTGCTCGATCAACATTGCATACGTTATGACCTTCTCTCGCCTACTCACTGTACATGTACGGAATATTTCCTAAGGCATAACAGTTGTACTTGTGGTGTTGTATTCGAACTTGATATATTCAGACTTGGCATCAAGCTAACATAATAGAACAGTTAAGTTACAACACAATGGGGTGGCTAGCCCCAATCACGCAACAAGGCCCAACCTAAGACAATATCCAACCGAACTTCATACCCGAAGGTTTACATACTTTCTCCGACAATATAATCTAAATATATGCTTCGCTATACGAAGTCTCACCAAGGGTAAGCCATAACCTACCTGGATGGCCGAACAGCAACACCAACAATCACTCTATAGCCTTGCCCTTCCGCTGAGCCTCAATATCAAAGAAGTCTAGGCATATTCGAAATCTAGATTAGAATCATGAAGAACGATACTAATACTGTTATCATTCAATTTAGGTCAAATCCAAACCTAGAATTTGGGGAAACAGGGCCCACAAGGTCAAAACGGGAAACTCGGGGGTAAAATATCAAATTAAGCACTAGGTGATCATAACCCAACAACTATTTGCTAAATTAATTCGTGGAATCCCCTAATTTCGAAATTGAAGGAAAACCCTCAATTTTGGGTATAAACCCTAACTCTTTTATTCAAGAATTCAACTCTAATCATGAAAGATACATGATCAATAACCTTAGATTCATCATAATCTAGCATAAACTCCATCAATTTCATCATTAATAAGCCTAGATATAAAATCCATCAAAACCCACTTTTAATCTTCCATTACTAAGGGCTAACAAGGAAAGAGGAATCCTTAAGATGATTAGGAACAATGAAATAGGTAAGAAGGTTTAGGAGAGCTTCCCACCAAGAATCTTCACAATAATTCTCCACGAAATGCTCCTAATATGAACCACTTTCGGAATAATAATGAATGAAAAAACTTGGGGTTTTATATCATTTAAATACCCCAGTCACTGCCCGATCACCGCTTCTGCGGTCACTCAGACCGCTTCATCTATGCTGCTCTAGCAGTGCATTGACCGCTACAACGGTCAAGCCCAAATGGCCAGGATCGCTATAGCGGTAGGGTCACCACTCCAGCGGTACCGCCAAAGTGGGCACCAGACACCAGAAACTTACCAAGTTTTCACACTTCAATCCGATTTTTTTGACTAATTTTCGAGGCCATCTGCTCACATACCATATATATAGACACACATAAAAACACGCTACGAAGGCGCTCGTGGCCTCGGAATTCCCAACGGAGGTCTCATTGACCGAACCAAGTCTCAAAATGCATTCGAGTGCATTGGGAACCGAACCAGATATACACATAAGTTCTAAATGACCATCCGGACCTCTCGAAATCGACGGATTTTCGAAAAAGGTCCGTTTACCCAAAAGTCAACTTTGAGTCAACTCTTTTTTGCTTTAAGCCCAAATTTCACAAAAAGTCGCTCGAATCAAGTCTAGACACCTCGGGAAGCATGTCAAAAGTCCTCTCGGGTCAAGAGTGAGCTAACCAAGCTCGAAAGAGGGTCAAAAGGGTCAGAAATGCAATAATGACCAAACGGGTCATTACACCGAGACTTGGGCTGGTCTGGTCCATCAAGTGGACTGGGCCTGGTCTGATTTTTTAAATAAAGATAGGGCCCTTTTTATTGTATACTTATATATGTATACCTAGTGTATACATGTATATGTATACCTAGTATATGCATATATAGAGGAAATAGATAATTTGACAATTAAGATGATTATTAGTAACAATATTTTAATTATAGATGATTATCTTATTAAAGTAATTTTAAAAAAAGGGCCAACTGTGTAAATGGACCAAAAATTGCGAATATAGCCTTAATTAACTCTAATCCGACTAATTATTTCACTTATGGCCTCATTTGGCCTAATTAGCAAATTTTGAAATTAAATTGCATTAATGACCTTAATAAATTTGAACCAATGAACTAGTTACTTCAAATAAAGCCATTAAGGGGCTGATTTTGCAAAAAAATGACCCTAATCATTTTAAATCATGAATTGATTAATTTAATTGCAGCCATAACAAAAAAAAAATAGACAATTAAAAATAAATTTGCAATAATGACCGTCTAATTAATTAATTAGTCTAATTAAAACATTAATGGACAATTATACATATTTTGACAAATCACGCAATTATACAAAAATTAAAGATTAGGGGGTGAAATGGTTAATTATTTAAATTACTCAAACTTCTTGGATTGAAAGGAAAAAGTTTTTTTGCAAAATTTTGATTTTTGACAATTTAAACAATTAAATAAATGATTATTATTATTTCAAAAATACCCCTTTTCTTTTTTTGATTAAGTCTGACAAGTATCATAAAGTGTCATAAAAGTGCCCATTAATTTCTAAATAAATTTATTATGTCATGAAGACTCTTTCACCAATTGGTTTGAACAATTTATAAAAAAAAATTATTTAAGCTCTTTAACATGCATAGCTCTCTTTATTTATTTTCCAAGGACCCTGAGTGATAGAAAATAATTATGGGAGGTCAAAATTAGGTGTCAACAGGTACGGCTCTATCGCACGATCTAAGATGAGAAAAAAGGCAATCTTTCTAAAAGCCCTGCAGCCTCCTGTTTATAAGTGTGGTGAACAACACACCATAAATAAGACTCTTCTAGACACGGCTTGTAGACCAACTGCTCTGATACTAAGTTTGTCACGACCCAACTGGAGGCCATGACGGGCACCCGGGCCCTACCTGCCGAGCACTGCTAAGCATGCTTTCCTATCATAATCATAATTTAGAATGGACCGCAAGAGTCATCAGATGGAGATCTGTTAAATCATAAGAGATATACTGAAAAAGGAATGAGCCCGTAACATACTATACAACAAAGATATAGGCCGAAGGGGCCATATGTAGTCTAGCTATACCATGACTATCTGCAAGCCTCTACTGAAGTATCTGACATAAAGAGGTCCGGACAGGGCCCCGGCATACCTGTACATACACAAAAGAATAAAATACCAAAAGCACAACAGCAACTCTGGAACGAGAGGTGTGCTCCAATGTCAGCCGAGTAGCGGCAGATCACCAATCTATCTATCTGCACCTGCGGGCATGAAACACACCGCCACCAGAAAGGGATGTTATTACGGACAAAGTACTGAGTATGTAAGGCATGAAAGTAATATGATAGAGACATAAGAAAACATAGGGTATATGAGTGCAACCTGTATGTCTGAACCGCTCTCGTAAGTCAATGATATACATAAATAATGTGCTTGACTGCACGAGGTTGTACACACACACACACACACACACACACACACATATATATATATATACATATATATAATACATACATATATCTATACATATATATATATATATATGTATATATATATATATATATATATATATATATATATATATATATATATATATATATATATATATATATGTATATATATGTATATATATATATGTATTATATATATATATATATGTATTATATATATACATATATATATATATATATATATATATATATATATGTATATATATGTATATATATGTATTATATATATATATATATGTATTATATATATACATATATATATATATATATATATATATATATATATATATATATATATATATATATATATATATATATATATATATATATATATATATATATATATATATATATATATATATATATATATATATATATATATATATATATATATATATATATATATATATATATATATATATATATATATATATACATATGAGAGAATATACATATATATATATATATATATATATATATATATATATATATGTATTATATATATATATATATATATATATATTATATATATATATATATATATATATATATATATATATATATATATATATATATATATATATATATATGTATTATATATATATATATATGTATTATATATATACATATATATATATATATATATATATATATGTATATATATAATACATATATATATATATATAATACATATATATATATACATATATATACATATATATATATGTATATATATATATATATATATATGTATTATATATATATATATATATATATATATATATATATATATATATATGCATATATAACGCATGTCAAGCCTCCGTGGGCATCCCATCGTATACATACATATATATATATATATATATATATATATATATATATATATATATATATATATATATATATATGCATCTATAACGCCTGTCAAGCCTCCGTGGGCATCCCATCGTATCATATCGGCCTCTGTGGGCATCATCATCATCATCATCGTCGTTATCATCATATGACCAGCTGATCAGGTGGTAGTGCGTATATAATGCCGTCACCTTCCCTATACCCCATACATATATATAATACATAATATATGCGTCTATAACGGCTGAGGGGTCACAGGTCTGTATATGCATATATATAAATGAAATGCAATGCATAAACATGATAAGAGTACGTTCTGAATCTGTCGGAGTGACGTAAGGTCGTTATACCTCTGAACATCATTATGGGATAGTATTTCCATCAACAAGTAACTCTAGAGACCATATTGGAATAAAGAAAGACTTGCTAAAGATAACATTATAGAGCATGAATCAAATGGATCATCCCTAACTTCTAAGAATAGAATCATTATGGATTAACATTACGTGTACTTCTTGTTCATAAGGGTCATGCCAAAAGGGAAAGGGACAGCCCTAACATACGTTGTCGTCTACTTAAACACCTAACATCTATCCCGAGCTTGCAAATCTACATTCAAGATAATTCACACTAAGGAAGTTGTTGAAATACTTATAAGGTCAAGTTAAACTAATAAGTGAGCTAACAGAAATTGGACAAAGATTCCCCTATATCATCTACTTCCACCCAATTCCAAAACAACTCCAAAACATCAATAACAATATCAACAATACGATAGCTAAGAGATTACATTCAAACTAAACTCAAATCAGTCCCAAGATTCCTTTCAAATTCAGTCCATAGCCAATAACTTCAATACAACACTTGATGACCTTTCCACAATGACTCTTTTCACTTTTAAGACTTGCTAAACCCTCAAATCAACTCAACATAAGAGATAGAATGAAAAACATACCTTATAGCTTGAAGAAATTCAACCCACATAACTTTCTTCAAGACTAAATTTACCACAACATCAAGTAGAAGCAAGAACAATCGCCTTCTATGCACTGGTTGAGGTTTTTAAGGCTTGATCTTCTCTTGAAATGATTTGGGATGCTTATGGATGATTGGGAGAGCTTAGAGGGTCACTAGGGTACTGATTTTAGGGAACAAATGAGCCCCAAGTCATGGGAATTAATTTATAACCAAAGGACAATTTTCCACCGCCTCATTTTCATGGTTCACTTTCACGGCTGTGAAATTTTTCACGGGCCGTGGAAGCTGGCGTGAAATGCTTCCAGTGAGCTACCAATCTGCCACCCTTTCCACGGTTTCCAGCCAACATTTTCACGGTCCGTGGAAATGGGCGTGGAATGGTCTTATTTCAATTTCTGGCGAAATGTATTCTTTTCGATTCGATTGACATCTAACCTTTGTACTCTTGTCCAAACATGTTTAAGGACTTATATAACTCCGAGATGCACCCATAGTTCTCATACACAACTTCCCAAATGATTTCCAATACGAGCCTACGATATACGACTTAAGACGAAACCTTAACGTACGCGAAAGACGAGATGTAACATAGGTATTCGTAGAGGCTTCATAAACACTATTGGCAGGTTTGTTGTATTCAGTTGTATGCATCAGGCCAACGGCCACATATATGTAAAAAAATCATTATGTCTCTCTTTTGTATCTCAAGATATGACATATAGTCTGTTACAATTTCATAGTAGTTGCATATAGAGCATAGTCCATCCCATTCAGATTTAGGACGTGACATATTTGCCCCTGACATCCAATTTTATGGTCATATTTGCCCTTGTACTCTTAAAAAAGGTCATATTTACCCCTACTCCGTTAAATCTCCATGTCACATCTTAAATTTCCTACATGGCGCCTATGTGGCAATTTTTTCTGTAAATTAAATCTGTTCACTTTCAACTTAGAGTCTCTTTTTCAGACTTTTTCTTTGTCAAATTCCTTCTCTTAACAATTCTTCCACTTACACAGTGATATCTCAAGCTTTCTTCTCAATTTTCTTCAAGTTTTCTCATTCTTTATTTTCTTTTCCTTTCTGAGTTTTAGTATTAATACAATTTAAGCTAGCTTGCCGATGATAAGTTCAAGATCTTATTTTTTTTCCATGAAATTTAAGAGAGATTCAAGTTTCAATGATTATATTGAGAGGGGAAGCATGTGAATTGTTTGGCAGACATTGATGTTTGTAGTTTTTATACTTGCCTAAAATTCACATTTGTTTAGGTGGTAGAACTGGCAGAAAAATTAGACCAAAATCGAAAACTTAAACCACATCCTTTGACTCCCCTGATTAGGTATGTCGAAATAATCTGCAGGAAGGTCTGCGGTTCTGCGTTGAAAGTGTTTTTTCCTGTGTATATGAAAACTTTTGGTGGTGGTGAGGTGTGAAGTGGTCGAGTTTTGGTGAAGCTAGTGGTCCCACTATTGGTGAAGAGGGGAATTAGTGGTGATTAGTGACCATATTAAATGGACCAGATTTAATTTGAAAAAAAAAAATATGCCACATAAGCGTCAAGTAGAAAAATTAAGATTTAATGTGGGGATTTAAGGGAGTAGGGGTAAATATGACCTTTTCTTAGAGTACAAGGGCAAATATGATCAAGTTGGACGTCAAGGGCAAATATGTTGAAAAAGTATAACGAAGGGCAAATATAACTTATTTGTGAGAGTACAGGGGCAAATCTGAGCCTTTTCCGAAAACTTATTGTAGATCACAAATTTCAAAAGTATTCCTATTTTTTTCTTCTTAAACTCAATGCCTAGTCAAATGGTACCACATAAATTGGGGCGGAGAGAGTACTAGTTTTACAGTAGGTGCTTTACATGTGTATTATATGTCGAGTCATATTGTACATAGTTTCGTAAAATAGTACAATATTATTGTAACGACCCAAATCACTAGTCGTACGGGCACCTACCCTTTCCCACCTGGTAGGCGAACCCGTCCCTTAATCATTTATCCAAACAACAATTAAAATAAATAGAAGCAGTAGAAGTCTAAATCATAAATAAATATAAGTGCGGAATCTAAATACGACCCCCAGATCTGGTCTGAATCATACAAGAGGATCTAAGTAAATGTCTACAAATACAAGTCCAAAAGTGAAAAATATCTGTTTGAATGGAAGTAAGTAATGACAGAGATAGATGAGTCTCCAGGCAGCAGGCTCGTCAGATGCTCACCCTGGACAGTCGAATGCTGGGCCTCGGGATCACTCGCGAGGGGTAAAAGTGGAGCCTGTCACGACTATGCACTCTGAAAAAGAGTACAACAAGGTAGTATCAGTACAAACATTATACATTGGCAGGTATCATAGGCCGACAACAGTTAGATAACATCTATAAAGAAAAGAACTGAAGAGTAGACATGCTCACAATCAAGTACAACCACAACACAATCCAAGAACAAATACCACAAGTGATAGGAATATCAAGTCAAAATCAATATGATGTATGAATGAAGTAACAAGTGCATATGCAATACAATGATATGCACTGTCCAAATGTCTGTCTCCTTACACACATGTTACGGACGGAATACCTCTACGTCTCTATAGTCATGACCCATGAGGGACCCGAAAAGTCCATGTACTAATCACTCTGCACACAGCCCAGAGATGACTCCCCAACACCAACCACTCCGCACACAGCCCAGAGGTGGTTCCATAGCACTAGCCATTCCGCACATAGCCCAGACATGGCTACTATATCAAGTCTGTCCAAAGAATCTGGGATGCTTCCTTCTCACTTATCATTATCAGTTATCATTATCAGTACCAATCACAGGTAATATCAATGTATCATGGAAATGAGGATGAATGCAATGCATAATAACAATATCAAGTGAAATCATATCAATCCAAATGGTGCCACACATGAACACATATCACAATATCAATATCAAATCAAGCTCTTTCCTCTATCCATGATAATGTCAAGATAAGTGAGAGACAACCGTATCACAACCATAATATGGCAACTAAGTAACGAGTCCAAGATCACACAAATAGCAACAAGTCAATACACAACAAAGTGGCGACAAGCCCACAAATCAACAACAATACCAATCCTAAGTAATCCATCCCAACTTCATACTCGAAGGAATAACATGCTTTATCCGACAATAACTAACTCTACATATGCTTTGCTAACCGGAGTCTAGCCAAAAGGTAAGCCGTAACCTACCTCACTGCCGAGCTGGAGCCACGAACAATCAAATCTGAGCCTTGTCCTTTCGAAGAGCCTCCAAACACTCTAAGCCTAGCCATTATTGAATTCTAAGTTAGAAACGAGAAACAACAGTACCCATATTGCTATACATTCCTTCGAATCAAAATCGACCAAGTAAAAGAGGGAAAACGGGTCCACTAGGGTAAAACGGGTATTTCAAAGATGGAATTGGTAAACCAACATTCTAGAAGTTCAATTCTACTCTCTAATAGCTAATTTAGTTCAAGTATTGATCAATTTCACCGTTCAATGCAAAACCCCCAATTTGGGTATAAACCCTAACATTCAACATTTCAATTTCTCAACTAGAATGGAAGATTCAAGCCTATAGGTTACTAATTCATGAAATTCCATACTTAGATTAGTCAAATCCATCAATTAGTGTGATATTGGAAGACTAAAATTCAATTAACAAAGTATAGGTCAAAACTCATCTTCTTCCTTTAGTTCTATAGATTTTCTACATTGATTCAAGCTTAGGAAAGGTAAATAAATGAAAGCAAGGTTAGAGAGACTTACCCTAAGAAGAATCCACCTAGAACCTCTTCAAATCACCTTAAAGACACTTAGGAGAAATAATTTTGGGAATGGGAAATGAAGGGTTTAACTTAGCATTAAATACATCATGTTTTTGTGTTTTTCGCCGCAGCGGAAATGGTCCGCTACAGCGGAATCGCTCCCGCGATGCACACCTCGCTATAGTGCATCCGCTCCAGCAGATTACTTTCTGCTGGAGCGGATTCCCAAGAATCTAACTAACACGCGCCAGATAACTAGGCCTCGCCCAGGCGGGTCCACTGTCACGTACGATGTCTCGTTGGGGTGAGAATCAAACACCAGCAAGTTACTAGTTTTTCATCAATTTCTTTCCAAAACCCGACAATCACCCAAGACCTCCCAGATGCAAACCAGACACGTGAACATACATAAAAATATGCTACGGACACACTCGTGGTCTCGAAATTCCCAATGGAGGTCTATTTGACCGGGTCAACACCCAATGGCCAAAAACCAACTTTTCAACGAATAACCCAAAATGCTCCCGAGTGCCTCGAAAACCAAACTGAACATCCCACTAAGTCATAATCGACCCTCCGGACCTCTCGAAATCGACAAATTTTCGAAAAGGTTTGTTTACCCAAAAGTCAATTATCGGTCAACCATTTTCACTTTAAGGCTCTATCTCTTATAAGTCATCATAAAACTCGTTCGATTACCTCGGGAACCGTGCCACCCATCCCCGAGGGTTAAAATCGAACTAACAAAGCTCGGGGAAGGGTTAAAGGGGGTAAATAGATCAAAAGAACGATTGCCACGACCCAACCAGAGGGCCGCGATGGGCACCCGAAGATAACCTACCGAGCACCTCTTAGCATACTTCTCATAATCAAACTTAGGTGGATCGTAAACGATAACTCATAAATTTCATAGTCAGTAAGGGCATGAGTCCAAAAGATAAAAGTACATAGATAAACATCATCAACTATGCCTATATGCGCAAGCCGACAAGGCTGCCAAAAATGGTGTACAAAAATATGAACCGATGAGGTTACATAACATCTATCTACATACATCTATCTACGAGCCTCTACATGGAATGCATAGAAACATAAGGACGGGACAAGACCCCACCTTGCCCATATATACACAAAAGAATAGTACCACCTGAACTGTAGCTCCAGAACAAATGGAGCGCTCCTGTATAATCGCTGATGAAGCAGCCTAGGGGTCTAGTCCATCTCCCTGTCTACCTGCGGGCATGAACGCATCGTCCATAACAAAAGAACGTCAGTACGAGTAATGTACTGAGTATGTAAGGCATGAATATCAACATAAATAAAGTATGAAAAAAGTATGAGATAGGAGAAATAACCTGTACATTTGATTGCCTCTTAACGCAGATATACCACATGCTTAGCTTTTAGGAAAAAAAAAAAATTTTCATACATACATAATATAACTGTTAGTGCTTTGGGAACGTGCAGCCTGATCCATATATCATATCATCCCGCATCTGAGGCATCTCGCGTCTAGGATAACATCATAATCTGCCCACTGCAGTGGTGTGCACATCTACGTGCCTGCCTGGCCAACTATAGCGCGGGACGACGTGAGAAAATACATACATATATATAAAGCATGCATGAAAGCCCAATAAAAGCTATAAGTATATCAGAGTGACGTAAAGTCGGTAAACCTCCGATTTCTATTATGGAACCATCATCATCGCTACATCTCACCTTGAAAGAACAATTATTATAAGATGAGATCAACAACGATGAATAAAATCAATAATCATGAAACATGCTCAATAATACATGCTCAATAATATCATGAGAACATCAAGAACTATAAGCTTTGGCATCTTTAGAAATGGAATCATCATCATCATAAAGAACATTTATCAATAATATCATAAGAACCTTGAGAATCATGAGTTTCTAGCATTTTTAGGAATAAGGATATTATGGATATCGTGTGTAAGTTCACAACAAAGGAATCATGCCTTGAGGAAGAAAGGGTTAGCCTTAACATACCTCGTCGTCTCCTTACTACTCCTCGCCTATCCTCCTGAGTTTGCAAATCTACATTCAAGATAATTCACACTAAGTTTAAATCGTTGAAACGCTTATAAGATCAAACTAGACTATTAGGTGTGCTAACAAAATTTGGGCAGTATCTCCCTTATATCACTTATTTCCACCAATTTCCAAAACAACTCCCAAATAACAATAACAACATCAACGATACCATAGCCAAGAGATTTATATTCAAATTAGACTAAAATGAATCCAAATATCTTTTCATAATCAATCCATAACAACAACTTCAACACAAATACACTTGTATACAACACTTCCTCATCATCATTATTATCCCTCATAGCAAGATTGTACTCATAACATACTAATAATTATAGCTCAAGTTAATTTTACAACTCAAAATATCATCAAATTCATATTTGAACTTTTCCTCCAATTTTCTCTCCTCAAATCTTAACATAATTACCAAATAAAATCACAAGCATGGAACTAAGATGAAATCTTACCTCGAAATTCAAGAACACTTCAATTCCAAGGTTACTTCACCTTACGAAATACTCACCCAAGCATCTTTAAGAAGAGGAGAAAATGTAGACCTCACTTGGAAACCCTAACCACTTTAATCTTCACTTTGATCTTAGGTTTAGGCTTGGAAATATATTGGAATATGTTTGGAAAGGTTTCTAGGACTTAGGGTTATGTTAAGATGAAATAAACTGAAGAGGGGATCGTAATTATAACATTCTGGAAACTTACCGCCTCAATTTTTACGGCCACAAATTACTGACCGTAATTCAAATTACGGTCAAATTACGGGCCGTAATTCAAATTACGGTCCGTAATTCAAATCGTAATTTTTTATACAGACCATAACTCTCACTGTATTTCTCAGATTTGAAATCTGTAAATTTCATTGGAAAGATAACTTCCTGAACTTCAATTTTCATGGATTATGCATTCCATAACTCCTTATATTCTGGGAGATATATGTCCCTAAAGTTGGACCAAAAATCCTGTCCAGGATTCTACCAAATTTTTCCAAAATTTCGACAAACTTAATTTCTTCGATTTGCTTGATCTCAAAACCTTTAAATACTTTTCTAACACTTATTAAAAGTCTTCCTTGACCTTATAGGGGGTATCATAGCCTCTCTGGAATCACATTAGTTTGCTTACGACAATGCGAAAATTTACGAGGTGTAACATCCTTTCCCCCGTAGAAACATTCGTCCTCGAATGTTAAACTCTTAGGAATTCTAGAGTTTCCCCTGTAACTATAGTACTACCAAACTGTCATAACAACCCAAAATATACAATGCCACACAGGGCTACACCAAGCAGTAACAACAATCGCCTCACACGACTAATAATTATAAAAATCGAAACACTACGCACCTAAAAATGATGGTGTATCTGTCTGGACCTCCTCTGGAAGTGGAATTAAGTGCGGATATCTGGACCTCATATCCTCTTCAGCTTCCCAAGTCATCTCCTTGATGTTCTTATTCCTCCAAAGGACCTTCACTGAAGCAACATCCTTCACTGAAGCAACATCCTTAGTCCTCAGTCTTCGAACTTGTCTATCTAGGATAGCAATGGGAACCTCTTCGTAAGATAGCTGCTCGGTAACCTGAACATCATCTCCAGGCATAACTCTGGTAGGATCTCCAATACACTTACGAAGCATCAATACATGAAAGACTGGATGGACTGATTTCAAATCTGGAGGCAAATCCAACTCATAGGCCATCTGGCCCACCTTGCATACAATCCTATATGGTCCGATATATCGAGGGATAAGCTTACCCTTCTTACCAAATCTCATAATGCTTTTCATTGGTGACACCTTCAAGAATACCCAGTCAGTAATTTGGAATTCTAAATCTCGTCGGCAATTGTCCGCATAGGACTTTTGTCAACTTTGGGCTGTTAATAATTGGTACTGAATAAGCTTAATTTTCTCCACTGCTTGCTGAATCAAATCTGGCCCTACTAATTTAGTCTCCCCCACTTCATACCCATCCGATAGGTGATCTACACTTTCGCTCATATAAAGCCTCATACGGGGCCATCTGGATACTGGAATGATAACTATTATTATATGTAAACTCAATGAGCAGAAAATGATCATCCCAACTACCTCCGAAGTCTAACACACATGCTCGTAGCATATCTTCGAGAGTCTGAATGGTACGCTCAGCTTGTCCATCAGTCTGGGGGTGAAATGCTGTGCTAAGACTCACATGAGTCCCCAAGCCTTCCTGGAAGGACTTCCAGAAGTTAGCTGTAAATTGTGCACCTCTGTCGAAGATAATGGATACCGGAACACCATGGAGTCGTACTATCTCCTTGATATAAAGCTTGGCATAATCTTCAGCGGAGTACGTAGTTCTGACAGGTAGAAAATGAGCCGATTTTGTAAGTCTATCCACAATTACCCATATGGAATCATACGTATGCTGAGAACGAGGCAAGCCTGTAATGAAATCCATATTAATTATTTCCTATTTCCAAGTCATAATCTCCATAGCTTGCAATAATCCACCGGGCTTTTGATGTTCGATCTTTACCTGCTGACAGTTAGGACATTGAGTTACGAACTCTGCTATGTCTTTCTTCTTTCTGTCCCACCAATAAATTGACTTAATATCATGATACATCTTTGTCGCTCCTGGATGAATAGAATAACGGGAACAATGGGCTTCTCCCAAGATCTGGGGATGCAACCCTACAACATCAGGAACACATAATCGGCCTCGATATCTAAGAACTCCAACTACAGAAATCTAAAATGGTGACTTTCTCTTCTGAGGAGATACATCTCTGTAATGAACTAACATGGGATCCTTATACTGGCACTCTTTCCCCTTAACTACTAAAGCCGAAATGACTGAATCCTAAATAGTAACTCTCGTATTGCCCGAGTCTAATAATCGAACTCCTAGGCTAGCTAACTGCTGAAGCTCACGAGCTAACTCCCTCTTCTCTGGTTGGATATCACATAAGCTACCCATAGATCTACTGCTAAGGGCATCAGCTACTACATTCACCTTTCCAGGATGATACAAGATACTAACATCATAATCTTTCAATAGCTCCAACCATCGCCTTTGCCGCAAATTCAACTCCTTCTGCTTGAAAATATACTGGAGGCTCTTATGGTTTGTATAGATATCAACATGAACGCCATACAAATAGTGCTTCTACATCTTCAATGCATAAATCACCGAGGCTAACTCTAGATCATGTGTTGGATAATTCTTCACGTGCTTCCGTAACTGCCTTGAAGCATAAGCTATAACCTTTCCATGCTGCATCAACACAAAACCTAGCCCAATGCCTGAGGCATCACAATAAATAACATAGCCCTTCGATCCTTCTGGAAGTGTCAGAATCGGGGCCGAAGTCAATCTATTCTTCAACTCCTGGAAACTGTGCTCGCAAGCATCCGTCCATTGAAACTTAACTGATTTCTGAGTTAGCTTCGCCAGTGGTGTATAAATAGAATAAAATCCTTCTACAAATCTTCGGTAATAACCTGCTAAACCCAGAAAACTACGAACCTCCGTTGGTGTTTTGGGTCTCAACCAAGTCTTCACAACTTTAATCTTCTGGGTATCCACCCAAATACCATCAGCTAAATTAATATACCCCAAAAAAGTCACAAAATTCAACCAAAACTCACATTTTGAGAACTTTGCATATAACTTCTGAGCCTAAAGAACTTTAAGAACAACACGTAAATGGTTTTCATGCTTTGCCTATGATCGTGAGTATACCAGAATATCAACGATAAACACAATCACGAACAGATCTAGAAAAGGCCTAAATACAATGTTCATTAAGTTCATGAATACTGCCGGTGCATTAGTCAATCCGAACGACATTACCCGAAATTCAAAGTGACCATATCTGGTTCTGAAGTCCGTCTTCGGGATATCTTTCTCCCTAACTCTCACTTGGTGGTACCCCATCTCAAGTCTATTTTTGAAAACCATTTGGCGCCCTGCAATTGATCAAATAAATCATCAATTCTCGGAAGGGGGTATTTGTTCTTTATCGTCACCTTATTCAGTTGCCTGTAGTCAATACACATTCGCAAGGAGCCATCTTTCTTCCTTACAAACAACACAGGTGCTCCCCACGGTGATGAACTAGGCCTAATAAAGCCCTTCTCAAGCAAAACTCTTTCAACTCCCTCAAGCATTCTATAAGAGGAATATATATTGGCTTAGTATCCGATAACATATCAATAGAAAAATCAATCTCCCGTTCTGGCGGAAGACCTGGAAGCTCGGTGGGGAACACATCTGGAAACTCATTCACTACTGGAACAAATTGAAGGGTTGGTGGCTTCGCTTTCGTATCCCGATCCCGGACTAGATGATAAATAAATCCTTTAGCAATCATCTTTCTTGTCATGAGATAGGAAATAAACCTACCTCTTGGAGATGCTGTATTACCCTTCTATTCCAGAACTGGCTCTCCCGGAAACTAGAAACGAACCATCTTCGTTCTACAATCAACATTTGCATAATAGGAAGCCAACCAATTCGTACCCATAATGACATCAAAATCTACCATATGTAGCTCAATCAGATCGGCCATGGTACAACGATCATAAACTATAACCACATAATTTCTATATACCCGTCTAGCTATCACTGGGTCACCAACGGGTGTAGATACCTCAAAAGGTTTAATAGACTCAGGTTTCACCCCAAATCGACCAGCAACATAAGGAGTAACATATGACAATGTAGAACCTGGATCAATCAATGCATACACATCGTGAGAGGATACCGATAATATACCTGTGACAACATTAGGGGAAGACTCAAGATCCTATCGTCCAGCCAGTGCATAGATACGGTTCTAAGGACCGCTCAAACTAGATGCTCCCCCTGTACCTCTACCCCGACTTGCTAGTACCTGTGAACTCTGCCCCAGAGAGCGTACGGACGATGAAGAACCAAGTGCTAATCCCGTGGGCTGAACCATACCTCTACCACTTCTCGACGGACAGTCGCGCATCATATGGCCTGTCTGGACACAAGCATAGCAAGTATCTGATCCCAAACGGCACTGCCTCGAATGTAGCCTACCACACTGAGTGCATCGTGGTAAAGGTGGTCTCATCTGGCCAGAATCACCTCTATACTGGGAACCCGAAACTCTGGAGCTCTGACCCAATCCAGAATAAATAGGGCGATCAAGTCTCTTGCCTACAAATCGAGGGGGTGAACTAGCCGCTGACTAGACCGAGTACCTAGCATACTGTTATCTCTGACCCCCTCTGAAGTCACTAATAGCACCTGAGGATCTGGCCCTCTTACTATAACCCCTATCATAATCATGCTCACTCCTCCGCTGTTGCTGTCGTTCTTCCAAATTCTGTGCATGGGCCTGAATATGATAAATATCCATACCCTCCTGAAGTGAGGCCGTCAAATACTCATCAATCAAATGGGGTCCCAATCCATCCATAAACCGGTGAACTCTATCTCCCATATCAACAACCATAGTTGGAGCATACCTAGCCAAAGAATTAAAACAAAGGCTATACTCCCGAGCACTCATATTCCTTTGCCTGAGGTTTAAAAATCTATCAGCTTTGGCCCATCGAACCTCTGGCGGCAAGCAGTGTCGGAGAAAAGCATCTACAAACTCTTGCCATACTAGTCGGGGTGCATTTACCCCTCTAAAAGATACCCATGTACTGTACCAATGAACAACTACATCTCGCAATCTATAAGAGGCCAACTCTATCGACTCAACATCAGAAACATGCATTACTCGCAATATCCTCAACATCTCATCTATGAAATTCTACGGGTCCTCGACCGGTTTTGACCCAAAGAATTCTGGACGGTCCAAACTATTGAAATCACGGACTCTGGCACTGACAACTCTATCCCCATGGCCTGTACCTTGCCGCTGAGCCTGGGCGGCTACTAACTGGGTTAGCAACTGGATAGCCTCCCTCATCTCCTGGCCTGAGGCATCCGGTGGAGGGACTGGGGGTGTTGGAGCTAGAGCTGAGGCTCTTCTATGCTCCTCTGGAGCGGGTGGAGTATGAGAAGACCGAGATGGAATCTCATTCTGGGACTCGCCCTTCTCTATATCTGTAGGCGGTACCCGCTCAGTCCTCCTGCCTGCCACTAATTTACCCTTCTGAGCCGCTGTAGCTTTTCTCTTCACCGGCATTGCTGAAATCATAACACACGATTAGGAAAAAGAGAACTCTTATAACATGGCTCTATTGCACGATCTAAGAAGAGAAAGAAAGGTCAATCATTCCTAAATGCCCCGCAGCCTCCTGTTTATAAGTGTGGCGTGCTTTACACCCATAAACAAGACTCTACTGGACACGGCTCGTAGACACACCCTAGGACGAACTGCTTTGATACCACTTTTGTCACGACCCAACCAGAGGGCCGCGACGGGAACCCGAAGCTAACCTACCGAGTACCTCTTAGCATACTTCTCATAATCATATCTAGGTGGACCACAAATGATAACTCATAAATATCATAGTCTGTAAGGGCATGAATCCAAAAGATAAAAGTACATCTATATAAACATCATCAACTATGCCAATATGCGCAAGCCGACAAGGCTGCCAAAAAAATGATGTACAAAATATGAACCGATGAGGTTACAAAACATCTAGCTATATACATCTGTCTACAAGCCTTTAGATGGAGTGCATAAAGTCGTAAGGTTGGGACAGGACCCGCCATGCCCATATATACACAAAAGAATAGTACCAGCTGAGCTGTAGCTCCAGAACAAATGGAGCGCTCCTGTATAGTCGCTGATGAAGCAGCTTAGGGATCTGGTCTATCTCTATGTCTACCTGCGGGCATGAACGCAGCGTCCACAAAAAAAAAAAAGACGTCAGTACGAATAATGTACTGAGTATGTAAGGTATGAATAACAACATAAGAAAAAGATATAGAAAATCAAATGAGATAAGAGAGATAACCCGTACAACTGAATGCCTCTGAAGGCAGATATCACGCACGCTTAGCTTTTAGAAAAAACAAAACATTTTTCATACATATATAATATAACAGTTAGTGCTGCGGAACGTGCAGCCCGATCCATATATCATATCATCCCGCGTCCGAGGTAACATCATAATCTTTCCACTACAGTGGTGTGCACATCTACGTGCCTGCCCGGCTGACTATAGCCTTGCGCATCGTATGAGAAAATACATATATATATATATATATATATATATATATATATATATATATATATATAAAGCATGCATGAGAGCCCAATAAAAGCTATAAGTCTATCGGAGTGACATAAGGTCGGTAAACCTCCGATTTCTATTATGGAACCATCATCATCGCTATATCTCACCTTGAAAGAACAATTATTATAAGATGAGATCAACAATAATGAATAAAATCAATAATCATGAAACAAGCCCAATAATATCATAATAACATCAAAACTATAAGTTTTGGTATCTCTAGAAATGGAATCATCATCATCATGAAGAACACTTATCAATAATATCATAAGAACCTTGAGAATCATGAGTTTCTAGAATTTTAGAAATAAGGATATTATGGATATCGTGTGTGAGTTCACAACAAAGGAATCATAAGGATATTATGGATATTGTGTGTAAGTTCACAACAAAGGAATCATGCCTTAAGGAAGAATGGGTTAGCCTTAACATACCTCGTCGACTCCTTACTACTCCTCACATATCCTCCTGAGTTTGCAAATCTATATTCAAGATAATTCACACTAAGTTTAAGTAGTTGAAACGCTTATAAGATCAAACTAGACTATCATGTGAGCTAACAAAATTTGAGCAGCATCCCCCTATATCACTTACTTCCACCAAATTCCAAAACAACTCCCAAACGACAATAACAATATCAACAATACCATAGCCAAGAGATTTATATTCAAATTCGACTCAAATCAATTCAAACTTCTTTTCATAATCAATCCATAACAATAACTTCAACACAATCCCTTATACACTTGTATACAACACTTCCACATCATCATTATTATCCCTCATAACAAGATTATGCTCATAACATACTAATAATTATAGCTCAAGTTAATTTACAACTCCAAAATATCATTAAATTCATATTTGAACTTTTCCTCCAATTTTCTCTCTTCAAATCTTAGCATAATTACCAAATAAACTCATAAGCGTGGAACTAAGATGAAATCTTGCCTCAAAATTCAAGAACACTTCAATTCCAAGGTTACTCCATCTTAAGAAATACTCACCCAAGCATCTTCAAGAAGAGGAGTTAAGTGTAGACCTCACTTGGAAACCATAACCACTTTAATCTTCACTTTGATCTTTGGTTTAGGCTTGAAAATATGTTGGGATATGTTTGGAGAGGTTTCTAGGGCCTTCTAGGACTTGGGTTTATGTTAAAATAATATAAAATGAAGAGGGGATCATAATTATAACATTCTGGAAACTCACTGCCTCAATTTTTACTTCCATAGATTACTGACCGTACCTCAAATTACGGTTCATAATTTGAAATCATAATTTTTTATACAGGCCATAACTTTCACTGTATTAATCAGATTTGCGATCTGTAAATTGCATTGGAAAGATATCTTCCTAAACTTCAGTTTTCATAGGTTATGCATTCCATAGCTCCTCATATTCTAAGAGATATACGTCCCTAAAGTTGGACCGAAAATCCTGTCTAGAATTCTGCCAAATTTTTCCAAAGTTTCAAAAAACTTGATTTCTTCGATTCGCTTGGTCTGAAAACCTTCAAATACTTGTCTAACACTTATTAAAAGTCTTTATTAGCCTTATACGAGTATCATAGCCTCTCTGGAATCACATTAGTTTGCTTACAACAACGCGAAAATTTACGAGGTGTAACAAGATGATTGCTTAAGGTTGTATTTATCATTTAGTCCGGGTTCAGGATGCCGAAGCAAAGTCATTGACTCTTCATTCCTTTCCGATGATGAATGAGTTTTCAGATGTATTTCTGGACGAGCTTCCAGGTCTCCCGCCAGAGCGGGAGATTGACTTTTCCATCGACGTATTAACAGATACTCAGCCGATATCTATTCTTCCTTATAAAATGACACCTGTCGAGTTGAGGGAGCTGAAGGAGCAGTTGAAGGACTTGCTCAAGAAAGGTTTTATTAGTCCTAGGACATCGCCTTGGGGAGCGCCTGTGTTGTTTGTAAGAAAGAATGATGGCTCGTTATGAATGTGTATTGACTATAGACAACTAAATAAGGTGACGATAAAGAATAAATGCCCGCTTCCGAGGATTGATGATTTATTTGACCAATTGTAGGGTGCTAGATGTTTCTCGAAAATAGATTTGAGGTCAAGTTACCATCAAGTTAGGGTTAAAGAGAAGGACATTCCTAGGAAAGCTTTTAGGACCAGATATGGCCATTTTGAGTTTTGTGTGATGTCATTTGGCTTAACTAATGCTCCAGCAGTATTTATGGATTTGATGAATCGTGTATTTAGACCTTTCTTGGACCATTTTGTGATTCTATTTATTGATGACATTCTAGTTTACTCACGATCAAAAGCTGAGCATGCGGATCATTTGCGTGCGGTACTTAAAGTCCTTCAAGATCGGAAGTTGTATGCAAATTTCTCTAAATGTGAGTTCTGATTGAACTCTGTGGCATTCCTAGGGCATATTATATCAGAAGAGGGCATCAGGGTTGATACGCTGAAGATAGAGGCCGTGAAGAATTGGCCTAGACCCACGACACAGACAGAGGTTCGTAGTTTTCTGGGATTGGCTGGTTATTATAGGAGGTTCGTAGAGGGTTTTTCTTCTCTTTCAGCGGTTCTAACGAAGCTGACTCATAAGGCAACTAAGTTCAAGTGGACTGACGCTTGTGAGCGGAGTTTCCAAACATTGAAGGACAGACTAATTTCAGAGCCAGTGCTGACACTTCCAGAAGGACTAGAGGGTTATGTAATTTATTGTGACGCTTCAGGTGTTGGATTGAATTGTGTGTTGATGCAACACGGTAAGGTTATAGCTTATACTTCGAGACAGCTGAGGAAGCACGAGAAGAATTGTCCGATCCATGATTTGGAGTTAGCTGCAGTGATTCATGCACTGAAAATGTGGAGGCATTACTTATATGGTGTACATGATGACATATATACAGATCATAAGAGCCTTCAGTGCATCTCCAAGAAGAAGGAGTTGAATTTGCATCAGAGGAGATAGTTAGAGCTGTTGAAAGATTATGATGTTGACATCTTGTATCATCTTGGGAAGGCGAACGTTGTAGCCGATGCCTTTAGCTACAGATCCATGGGTAGTCTATCTTATTTGTGGCCAGAGAAACGGGAATTAGCTCATGAGCTTCATCAGTTAGCTAGCCTTGGAGTTCGATTATTGGACTCGGGTGATGCTGGAGTTACTATTCAGGATTCAGCAACCTCATCGTTAATAGCCGAGGTTAAGGAGCGCTAGTATAAGGATCCCATGCTAGTCCATTATATAGATACATCTCCTCGGAAGAAGAAGTCGCTGTTGACACCTAATTTTTGACCTCCGATAATTCTATTTAATTATTCGGAGTCCCCGAACTACAGACGGAGTAGGATATGCATTCCATAAATCAAAATTAATTTTATAAAGTTATCTCGGCAACATTTTGCCACTACATTTGGCAAAGCACCGGTAAAAGGGCAGCCGCATGATGTTTTTACATTTTTCGTATATTTTCAAGAAAATACAAGAACTGTTTATTTTCTCAAAGAGTCAGTTAATTACGAGTTATTTATTTTAAGCATGTATAATTAGGCATCATTAAGTGTCCTACTCCATCAAGTCGAGGGACTTGAATTAATTAAGTAAAACGATAAGTGCAAATTATTTTAGGTAAATTAAGTACCTAAATTAGAATTTAATTATTTTTGGAATTTATTTGGGTTTTTATTTAAAGACAACTTGAGGCACATTAGGGCACTGTATATTTATACTTGGAATTTTCCTAAAATACTATGCATATACCATGAATATACATATATATATATATATACACGGAAGATATACATAATTCATATATAGGTATATATGAAAATATTGTGGCCCCTTTCTTTTAAATTTCAGCTGGTCCAGCCCAACCTGCCAGAGCTATATAAGCACATTTCATCAACAAAACAGGCCCCTTTAGGGTTGATGTTCGCGAATAAGGGCTAGGGTGCGAAACCCTAGCCGCCCCATCATTCCATTTCTCTCTCCTCTACCATTTCATTGCAAAAATGGCCATATGGTAGAGGAATTCAGCCTCCACTAGTCTTTGTGTCACGACCCAGCCCCGTAGGCCGTGACTAGTGCCCGAGCTGGGCACCCAAACACATTCATTAATCCGAATCACATACAGATGGCTTATGCGTATACAAATATCAGACACTGTCTCAGATTATCTCAAACTGTCTCAAACACAAACATATATATATATATATATATATATATATATATATATATATATATATATATATATATATATCGAAGCCGCAAGGCTATCAAATGGCGCAATGCCCCAAAACATATACAAATGCAAACCGACAAAGGCCACGGCGAATGGGATCGCCCGTAACATATAACATACGAACACACACACGTATTAATAGGCACAACCCACATATAATTCTACAGACCTCTAAACAGACCAACAGAATCATATGACGGGACAGGGCCCCGCCGTACCCCTGAACAAACAAATACGTATGTAGTGAACGAATATATACCAAAATGTGGGCTCCGGAATAAAGGAGCACTCCAAACAACGAGAATAGGTGTCCTAGACGGCGGATCACCGAACCGTACGTCCGTACTGCGGGCATGAAACGCAGCCCCCGAAGAAAGGGGGTCAGTACGGAATATGTACTGAGTATGCAAAGCAGAAGATACAGTAAACAAATCTGAGTCATAATCGAAACAGAGGTACAGAAAGTAAGTGCATATCCAAATACCAAAATGTTTATTTTCAAAATACAAATCATGCATAGGGCTCAGAAAATATGGTCGCCCGCCCGTCATTGGCGCCATAACACAGCATAACACCAGAAAGTTTCAAATCTCCATATCCCCGTCACACATCATAACACATCATAACGCCATAACACAAAGATAACACCAAATATAAGTGGAACCCGCCCTCTAGCGAGGGGCTCGGTGAACCATAACACAGCATAACACCGGAGTATAACATAGTGCGCACGACAACATAACCGGCCCGAGACTCGGCGAAAGATACAACAGAATGCACGAGCAGAGTCGTGAGTAACCATATGTATAAAATCATTATCATAGACTCAAAAGATAAGTAAAATGACCATACTTGGAAATCGGAATAATAGCCATACCAAATTCTTTCAAAAGTCATCAGAGTTACATAAAGCAAAGTCGCGGGACTCGCGGACGGGTGTCGACCCGAGCCGGTCCCGCCTATGAAAAACATACTCATCATACGCCATAAAACCTCCTACGAACATATCGAAGCAATCCGAGCCTTTCTGTGAAAGTTACGGTCGTTCGTAGTTACGGAACTCTTTAAAAACAAAACATTTTATGCAACATTTGAAAATCAAATATTCCAAAGACAAAAGGGCTAATATTTCATCACATCAAGCATACGAAGACCAAGAAACAAATAAGAATCATAGACATGCTCGGATTGCGAGAATAGAATTTCCTCGAGGCTCGTGTCATAGCCTATTTATAACTAAGGCATGCCAAAAGAAGGAAGAGTTAAGCTTTACATACCTCGTCCGCTCTCAAAGCTAATCCAACTCAAGCTAATCCCAACCTACGTCTCGGGCTCCCCAAGGTCTACACAATGTCAACGGATATCAAATATTAGCTATAGACGTTTAGGCATTTAATTCCAAACTAGCACTTAATTCTACAGAAATTTGGCGCATTTCCCCCCGTAATAGACCAACCCCGAGAATTTAACTCGTCCAAATCTACAACAACAACACCAACAACCAAACTAGCAATATCATTAATCAATTCAAAATGCATTCTAACATTAAATACTCTTTCTACATAATCCAACAACATTCATTATATCCAATTCAACGACTTACATTCAAGCCAACATCAACACTCATACATTCAAATACAAGTCCGAACCCATACCAACAACATTCAAGAACATTTTAAACAATTCACACAATATTTTCAAAAATCCAACAAATGCTCCAATTTACCCGAAAATAGTCCCAAACCCGAGAACAACATCCATAACACATTCCTAACTTCCGAATCATGATTTGCACCAAAAATCCACACTCTAACAATGTCATTCCCATAAATATAAAAATTACATTAGATGCACATTAACCTCCAAATCAGCCCATAACAATTACAACATCAACTTGAATCATTAAACTTTCATTTTCACCATAGAATCCATAACGACGACAACTAAAATACTAACTAAACTTTGTTCATTCTCAACCACACAAGGGGGCCCTATTCGGCCAACACCCCTCTATGCCAACTTCATGATTTTCATTCTTCTCTTCACACTACAACAATCAAAACATGCTAACTAGAATTAATTCATTACTTCTACACAACACAACACACACACACGGCCAACACACCATGCACACCGCTCACTTCCACATGCAATATTTCCATGAATTTCATCCATATTTACATACTACAACATGCACACATCCTTCATAACACATAAAACAAGATTAAATCTTACCTTTTCCTTCAACTTCACAACTAGCTAGGGTTTGCAATTGATGAAACGAATGATCTATTGGCCCAAACAACAACTCCACGTTAATGAGGGACCTCCAATTAGTGGATTTGCTTGAAGGAAATATTTTTGTGATGGCTAATTCTTGGTCTTGAAATTTTGGGACTTGGCCGAATGGTTGTTGTTGTTGCTCTTCAAGTTCTTGATTTTTTTCTAAGTGTGGGAAATGAAGAAAGATGACTTATTAGTCATCTTTTATGCTCCTAGATGAATCATCCAAGTGTCCATGGCCCACACATGGGTTGGACCAATTAAATTTGGCCACAAAATGTGTGGGGCCATCTCCCATACCACACGGCCAAAGGGACAATTTTTCAATAATTCCCAACTTCTCAATATTCCACTTTTAGTCCCAAATTTTTCTTAATGTTCCATGCCAACAAATTCATGAACAACTTATGTTTCAAAACAAAATCGGAGGTCAAAAGTCTCGACTTTGTATCCCGGAATGGTTTTGTTTCTAACTTATCATAGTTAACCCGGATTGTCCCAATGTACAAAATACGGGATATAACACTTTGCATGCCTAGAACGGGTAGCATTTAACGCTGCTTCGTCCTTTTCCACCATTTCTCACCAAACACAGCCTTGACAAGGTACGATCACACCCCTTCTCTCTCCTTTTTCCTTTCTTTCCCGTTGAATCGGCCTACTAAGCATTAATTGATGTTGTACTTGCTCGTTTGAACCTTCGATTCCCATTGGTTCCTTGAGAACCAACCTAATCGAGGAAGGCGAGTCAAATCGAGTCATTCATTGTTTGCTTTGTCTTAATCTGGATCGTTTATTTCAAATGCAAGTTTAATTTTTTGAAAAATTTACAAGTCCCACATCGATTATTTTTAGGATTTCATCCGATTTGGGGTTCTATAAATAAAACCCCCATTTCATTGGAAGAAAAGAGGAAAAAAAAGGGGGGTGGGGGGGCTTGACACAAAGACCCACGCATTAAACCCAGATTTTGAGCACTTATACTCGAAATTAGGGCTATCAATTCAAAGTTTTATACTCAACTGAAAGGTTGAGTTCTTCATTTTAAAATTTGATTTTCTTTTATTGGTGTGGTGGAGCTTTGGGTTGGGGAAGCACAAGAAGGCTCCCAAATCTATTCTTGACCAAGGCTGCACCTCAAAAAGGTAATTTTTTTTATCTTGTCATTGCTTCATTTAAATAACTTGCTTAGTTTGGAGGTTAGTTTAGTTGTATACTGTTTAGTTTAATATTGTATTTGATGATTTAGATAACGATTATGTTGTTAGCTTAAGTGTAGATTCCTTAATCTTATGTTTAAGTACACTACTTAGTCTAAGGTATTCTTAATAATGTTTAGGCTGTTGTTTAATCACCGTTATACATGTGTGTTTGAAATCTCAATTATCTAAGTGGTTTAGTCTAATGAGGATTTATTATCGTTGAGTCTTGATCACTTTAAATAAAAAGGCATTTAGGATAATCAAAAGTGTTTGGTATGAGTTTAGAACTAAGAAATGAAAATGTGACCTTATTTTTTGTCATTATTATGTTGAAGTGATCATGATGACTTATAGGAATTCATAATGGAATTTTTCTTGTCCTAAACACATTGCTTAGTCACAGATGTCTAAATAAATATCTAAATGGCCTTGAACAATGATCTGTCTGATAGTTTTGAGTTGAAACTAAGTTGGTTTTAAAGATTGATAGTGTCTAGGTTATGTAAGTGGAGTATTTTGTTTGGATACCCATGTGATCCTATCTCATGTAATCTCTTCGTTCCTTGAACATTGGTGTGTTTGGAATCTGTGTTGATCCTAAATGATTACACTTAGCTATAACAGGATGAAATGTAGACTAACCATGAATCTCTTTTTTAATAATATGAAACTGGAGTATTATCATAGCTATATCTGTTTGTATTTTTTATAAAAATTAGTCTCTAGGCTTTTAAAAAAATGAAAGAAGTAAAAGATGAGGGAAAACATTTTTTTAAACCTGACCAGATCCCTATTTTTTGTAAAATGCGATGTCATTGTTCAAATATAGGAATAGGCAATGACGATAGGTGATAAATGAGGTTGGTATTGTTGTTTGGTTGTCTTTAGGATTGCAACATGTTTGTTTTAGTTCTATCCCACTGAAATATATGTCCATCAGTCTTAAAATGAACAATATGTATGTCAGTTAAAATTTTGTTTGATGTGAAAGGCTTTGAGGTAATTCCATGACTAGAAGTTTAGGATAAATTGGCTAGAAGTGTTAATGTATATTAGTGTTGGCTAAAGGTTTAGTTTAGTTCAATGATGAAGTTGATAAGACCATAAGTGTGTATATGATCCATATAAATCACTTGGTATAAAGACTCTTTTAAAGGTGCCTTAGCGAGAGGATGAGAGGAACCAAGTTCAACAAGGAACCAAGTTCAACTTGGTCCACAATATCTCTCCTCTAAATAAGAGGCACCATGGCATGCCCTATGAGCCTATGGAATAAATGTGATCATATATGTACCACTGGTCCTTCGTCCTTATCTCTTAATCCATAGATTGGGATAAAATGGGTTGGTTAAGTGTCCAAATAGCCTGTTAAAAATAAACAATGAACCTGCCCACCTAATGCCATTGATCTTCTTGGAAATGGGAGGAGAGATGAGTTAATATAAAGTCTAGAGTGATAAAATTTTATCTTGAAGTTTAATGCTAAACCGTCTAAGTCCCATCTCTGTTTGAGTTCCTATGTTGCCCCTCTTCTTAAGATTTTGCTAAATCGAAAAGATATAATTGTCATAGCATCCAAGTTGTGGTGTATGAGAACATCGTGTTCCCTCTATGTGTTCTCTTCTCTTGTTTAACTTGCCTGGAGCTTAAATGGGCATCTCTATGTTTTTTTCTTTCTAGTTGAATCTACTCAGCCCTCCCCTACTCATCCATCACTATCTGTTAAACTAGAAAAGAGTTATGCAAATCTGGTGCTTTGTTTCTTTTGATTCTCAAGTTCCTTAGGGATTATAGGTGCAAGAAAGAATGTTTAATCTCTTTAACCTATAGACTTCTGTTGCAGTGTGATACTGCCTGAACTGAATATGTGTTGGTCTGATTTCATGAAATTGCTATGAGAACTGCTTTTGTGTGAAGCTATACGGGGATTGTATGCTTGGTATTCACTTGTTCAGCTTGAGTTCATTGTGGCCTTAGCTTAGTTGGGATACTATTCTTAAAATTGGAAGGACCAGTTAAGTGTTTGGTTTGGTCATAAGTGCAAGGCTCAGGTTTTAAAGAATAGATATATGCATGAAATGTGCATAGGTTGGCAAAAGAAGTAAGGAGTATACAGGTGGTATACATTTGATATACACATTCTATGTATATATCATTGGTATATTATATGTATACAAGAACAAGAGAATTATATGTTTAGTGTAGATCAGTGGAAAACAAAAGGATATAGCTCTTTAAGCCTCAATCTTGATCCATTTTAGGTTTAGTACAAATCTGGGCCTAGCCTGATTTAAAAAATTAGCATGAGAGGTTCATATGTGCACTTAGAATGAAAAGGGATGAGACCAATGGGCTTTAGGTAGATCAAGATTGCTACTGGGCTCGCGAGCCCAAATTCTTATGAAACTGAATCTGTGTATGTTGAGTTTTACCTTGTGTACATATATGTTATTTATGTATGTGGTTATTGCTTACATATATTGCACACGTATGCACTTGTTGATAAGTTCAGTAGTATAATTTTGTCACGACCCATTTTGGACCGCGCGGGCACCTACCTGTCCCACCTCGGTAGGCGAACCCTCTATCGAATAGCACGTCAATTAAATAAAGATGAATCATTTAAACCAATTGATATTTATAAATAATAGCGGAACGTTACAAAATATTCAATAACCTCAAGTATTTATAAGATTGCAACAGTACATGATTTGAGACTCGATACAATTTCCCATGACCTGGTCTAAACTAGTATAAGAGCGACTAATGACTTCAGATTTCCACTACATTCTAAGACTCAACCTCCGTCCCGGAATTAAATGGGAGGAGGCCTTCCAGATTGGCACTGCGTATTTCCATATATGCTTCGATCAATCACCTGAAACAATCTACACCCAAAAAAAAGGTGTAGCAAGTGCAATATCAGTACAAACCACGCATACTGAGTAAGTGTCATAAGCCGACAATGGTTAGTAACACATATCAGTAAAAGAATTCACAGATAAACATGATAACAACCCAATCAAGTCATACGTCTATCTATCACACACGGTATATCAATACCCTTAGGCATTAGTTTCATTCTAATAATTCACCAGTCAAGCTCACCACGATCTCGGAACTCACATATCATTAAATCGATCGTTTCAGTCTAGTAGCCAACTCATCATTAAGACACCCGTCATCCTACATCACATAGAGACCAAACATATAACTAATCTTACGAACGATCTATGGGATATCTCAACAAGTTCAATCAATAAATCCAGATCCAAGTACACGTCATTGCCTTAGTAAAGCATCTAATCCCAAATGTGCCAAGTCTGAATAAATCAATCTGAATCTAATCATCACAAGTAAATACCAAATTATCTCAAAATCAAGCCATAATGCAATGCATTGCAAGAAGTATCAATGCAATGCAATGCAAAATGTATGGATGCAATGCCATGCCATGCAAATGAGGTGTACACATGTACTCCGGACGAAAATATCGACGTCTCGGTAGAGCACGACCCCGGTGTGACTCGCGAAGTCTAAGTGCCACCCATCCCGGATCTATGCCCAACGGACGAAGAGACCCCGGCTAATTGCTCGCATGGGGAGTCTCACCGCCACTGCGGGGGACCGGGGAGTCCATGCACCTAACAACGATTTCGGGATATCATCGGAATAGACCATGCAACAACGATGCCGAAATAGATCATCGGACATTGGCCATCTCACAGTCACTCAAGAAAAAAAAGTCTATCAAATATCAGTTTCACACAATCAACGATTTCGAAATTGAACATCGGACATCGGCCTTCTCACAATCACTCAAGTAAAAGAGTTTATCAAATATCAGTTTCATATAATCAACGATTCCGGAATAGATCTTCGGACATCGATCTTTTCACAGTCACTCAAGTAAAAGAGTCTATTAAAATATCAGTTTAATCATCAACGATACCGGATCATCACCGGGTATCGGCCATGCATTATGAATGTGAGAGAATGCGTGTAATGCATATGTAAATCGATCAAGTTCAATATCACAAGTACCACAATGGGGTACGCTAACAACGTATCATATCACAATACTAACAGTGGATATGCCAACAATATATCAATATCACAATACCAACGTTGGCTATGTCAACAATGTATCTATATCACAATACCAACAATGGATATGCCAACAATGTATCTATATCACAATACCAACAGTGGGTATGCCAATAATATATCCGAACCAAGACGGATAACGAGATCTAATCTCTATCAACAACTCATGGCATCGAGCCAACACAATAGAACTGTCAAGCACAACACAACGGGGTGGCTAGTCCCAACACACAACAGGTCAATCAATCGATATACATTATTACCACTTCCTCAAATCAGCCTATTAGCTTAGAATTAGTAATCTCACCTTACACTCGCAATCATTCATCACAACTCTTTTTAGAACTCAATCACAATCGTTGGTGTATTTTATCCTCCCATTTATCAACTAGGTTCACTATTAATGGCATAACACAATAATCACATATTACGGGAATTTCTCATCATTAGACACAACAATAGGTTTCACCCGCTACTTCCAAGTCATATGTATCCACCGATGTTAAGGAAAAACCACATCAAACAACCTAAGGAATCTACAGGTTACAAGCCCAAACACACAAATCACACAACAATACCATCCTAAGATTTCATCCCAAATCTCCAATTCCTATACATGCATTCTCCATTCCTTCTAATACATAAATATATGAAACTAACCGGATTCTACCAAAAGGGAAAGCCGTAACCTACCTGGCAGCCGAATAGGTGCCACGAACCCACACGCTGCCTTGGCTTTTGAGGAGTCTCCAAATAATCAAACTCTATCATATATTAATTCTATGTAAGAAACCATGAATAATGATACCCATATTGGCTACTTTCTATTCGGGTCAAATTCCAACCCTTAATTTAGGAAAAACGGGACTCAAGGGTAAAACGAGAATTTTATGATCAAAATACCAAATTTAATACCAAAAGGTCAAAACCCTTTACTATAATCATAAGAATACTCGATTAATTCTCAAAATCATCATTTATATGAAAACTCCCAAATTGGGTCTAAGAACCCTAACTTTGATTCATGAATTTCAACTCTAGCATGGAAGATTATTGGTTAACAAGATTAGATATATCATTATCTAGCATAAATAGCAATATTAACACCGTTTATTCATATTCTAGGAAGCCAATTTGATTTTAGAACTAAACTCAAGGAACCCATTTAAAGACCCATTAGATTCTAGGGATTCTAGCTTATGCTAGATGATTAAGAGAGGTTAATGAAACTATAATAAGGTAGAAATGTTACCTTAGGGAAGAAACCACTTGAAAACCCTCAAATTCGCCTCCACAAAGCTCTCAAGTCGGAATAGAAATAATGACTAGGGTTTTGGGGTTTTAACTTATAAAACTGCTCATCGATCGTTGGACCGCCCCAGCTGTACTGCTCCAGCGGTCTAGTCACAATTGCTCTTCACTGCTCCAGCGGCACCATCACCACCCCAGCGGTGCCGCTATAGCGGTATTGGCACCGCTGCAGCGGACACCAGCAGATCAGACACCAGATTTTTTTTTCCAAGTTTCACCATTTGATCCGATTTTTCGACTAGTTCCTGAGGCCATCTGCTCATATATCATACACATAGACACTTAAAAACACGCTACGAACGCGCCCATAGCCTCAGAATTCCCAACAGAGCTATCGTTGGTCGAGTCAACTTTGGGTCAATCCTTTTTCACAAAAGTTGCCTGAATCCCCGTCTAGACACCTCGGAAAGCGTGCCAACGGTTCCCTCGGGTCAAAAAAGAGCTAATCATTGCTCAGGAAAGGGCAAACATACTGAAAAGGCCATAACGACCAAACGGGTCGTTACAAATTTCTAACCGATTTCCCTTTTCCTCTTTTTCCTCTTCACTATATGGGCCACTTGGGCCAGGTCAAAACCAAGACTGTTGGGCTGAGGCCCAACAGACAAATTCTTTCAGAAAATACAAAAGTCCAGGTCGAAGGAAATAGAAGCTAATATTGTACGTGTACGCATCGAAGGCCCAGCCACGGATAAAAATGGTCAACTAGGCGTTTGGTACACCCCTAGCCTAGCCCTTTCCTCTACGTATGATATTTTATTTGAATGTTGTATTTGTATAACTTGTAAACATTTATCTTATAGTGGAATCCTTTATGGTTATGAACTATACGTCTTAGGACAACAGTACATATGCCGTTTAGTTCGACCCTAAGTCTCCAGAAATGATTTTCAAAACCCGAACTTGGCGTAATTATCTCTCGAATAAAAATGGCAAACTAATAAACTTGCTTTTGATGTAAGTTGAGAACGAAAGGGTAAGAAAAGGAATTTCAAAGTTTTAAACATTATAATGTTTTCGTCAAGATCAGATTAAATTCTTGTAAACAAGAGGCACATTTTTTGTAAAAATCAAGCTAAATTCTGGACCCAAACGAGGAATAGAAATAAGCATTTTGGGCTAAGCCCAGTAACAAGAAAATTAAGATTCTTTGGTTAATACATTTCCTGAAAATAATGTACATTTTGAAAACCCATTTTATTAGAAAAGAAAAGAAAAGAAAATTGGGTCAAGCCTAAAACAAAAAAGTGCATCTCTTTTAAGCAAGTTGTGAATTTTAAAGCCCAAACCCGTTTCGAACATACATTTACAAGAATAAATTATTTCATAGAGTCAAAGTCAAAGATCATTTTTTTCCTCACATAAGACATTCGTAAATAAGCAATTTTAGAATAAGGTATTCTAAAACGTATTAAGCGGATTGATCCTAGCCAAGGATGAGTTAAGCATGAACAGAACTTGTATTTCTCACTTGAATATAAACAATTTTCATATCTTTTACAATCAATACTATCCTTATATGTAAGAGGAAACTATTTATATCCGGATATTATAAATCCGAACCTAAATACCCTATATATAAAGGGGATATATTCAATTCTTTTTTTCTTTCAAAATGATATGCAAATGACAGATTTTATAAATGCGGGAATAAACACTAAATAATCAGTTCATGCAAATACTCATACATTGAAATTCAATGGTCAACCGTATAGTACGAATCCTTAATAATAGGGTGCCTAACACCTTCCCTAGGCAATCACCAGAACCCTTACCTAGAACTTTGGATTACGAAGGTATGTTCACTGTATATGAATAACTCCTTCAAAACTGGTTTTTTAATTTCCTAAAAATTAGGTGGCGACTCTTTTAAAACAAAGTCCGAAAGAGCACTAACAAGTTTGAAGTAGCTTTCCGATCGCTAACCTCGCCCGCAAAATGCGAACCGTTACAATAACTACCAAACGGGTCGTTATAGTTTGCTTTGTGGTTGAGGCATGTTATCACTTCTTAACTTCGTAAAATAGGTCGTAAGTAAGGACCGTTTTTAGTATGTTTATCATATAGGACTCACGGGACGGTAATTGAAAGCTGTGAGTCTGAGCTACTGAACTTGTTATGGGATGTTTGTGTTGGTTATTGGGTTGCCTTGTTGTATGATGTTGTTATGGAGTTCGAGAAGGAAGAAGGGCAGGGAGAGACGTCGTATAGTTCATTGTATTGTGAGCTTGTCGCTCGTCGTTGGTTGTTGCATCTTCTTGTGTTTGATATATCGTTAAAGTTCTTATTTTGTTAACATGTATCTTAAACTAGACAAAAGAAGTAATAATTTCTTGAAAAGGCTGCAATTTTCTCTCTATTTGAGTCTCTGGTTAGGGATTTCTTTGAGGGCATATTGATCAGACCTGAGTTTTGTTTATGTAGCTTGTAGTTAGACTTGTAGTTTTGTCCGCTCATTAATTCTATAATCTTGATCATACTATCTAATTATGTTATGGAAATCCGTCATCTTTAGCTAATTCTGCCCCAACATAGCATGGAAATTGCAAAATTATTAACTAAAAGACTCAAGCATACATATAGAAGCAGTAATGAGTACTACTACAACATTTAGTGCAGGTGTGTTGGTTTTGATTTTTTTCATACTACACATACTGGAAACATAAACTGATTACAATCGTTCGACTGAGGTAAAGAAAAGTCACATTTTACATTTAGAGTTTCAGACAATAGCATGATATTTTGCTGAAGTTTCATGTAGACATTCTTCAATTAGTAACTTCTTTCTATTGTTAAAGTTCTTTAAATATGGAACATATTTTTGGTTTATCAATCACTACTTCTTTCAGGTGTTAAGTTTGTTTTAAATTTTCTTTAAATGTGGAATAAGTTTCTGGTTTTTATGTTATGAGCTAACCTGAATTGTTAGTTAGTGAGTATAGAAGAGACAAAATTGTGATTTGTGGCTGTCTTGTTTTTATTTTGATTTACCACCCAGTGTTCGGTATCCGTGGCCCAACTAAAAGTTACTGATATCCCAAGTTTCATTATGCTGCACGTCGACAACATTGAAGTATTATATAGTGTATTGTTTTTATATATGACTAGTAATATCTTTTAGCCATGATCACAATTCAAAACGCTTTCATAAGCTTTCCCTGCATTTTTCATCTTTTCTTTCTTTTTATCCATGTAGCTGAAAAGTTCAGCTAACCTTAGAGAGAAGTCATTTCTATCTTCCATATATGATTCAAATATTACCAGTTCTCAAATAATGGAAAAAGTAGGAAAAGTAGCACTGGACACGTTAGCCAATGAACAAAATAAGCAGTTGTTCTGTTGTTTTGGTTTTTTATGATTGTGAATTTTATTGTTCATTATGGGAAGGGGACGTGTTATCTAATAGTTTTTCTCAACATTTGTGTCCTTTCTTCAGATTATTTATATTCAATCATGCCGGAAACAAGTTTGGGACGAAGTAATGCTAAGTGGGATGATGATGCAAAAATTAAATTTATAGAGTTGTATGAAATAGAGGTTAGAAAATGAAATAGACCACACATATCTAAAGATTGATGGAAAATGTTGTTGAAGAGTTCAATAAAGAGAAGGGAAGACACTATGATTAAAAAAACAAATGAAAAATCATTGGGATTAACATGAAAAGAGATTGGACTCTTTTTAAGCAGTTGATGAGAGGGGAGACATGTTTAGGATGGATGCCACGAAAAATGCAATTATGGCAGATGATGATTGGTGGGAGAGAAAAACTAAGGTACGTCTCTCACATTGTTCTATATGTCTTTCTTGCTTCTTTCATAGCTAAATTTCTTGGTTTGCTTAAAGTAGTTTTGGATTTTTTGTTACAGGAGGATGATCGATATAAAAAGTTTAGGAAAAGAGATCTTCGCTCATATGGTTTCGTTATGACGCGTTGTTTTATGATATTGTTGCTACGGGAGAAAGAGCACGTGGAGCAAATCAAGAATAAATGTCTTGCATTGGAGTAGATCTCGACGAAGAGGAAATAAATGATATTAATGGCTATGACAGAGAACACTTTATTAATCCTAATGATGAAGGGAGTGATGAGAGTGATGATCTACAAAATGTGGATTCTGTTATGTTTCCTAAGCCGTCACTAAAAAGACGAAGTTCAATTTGTGGTATTGGCACTAGCAGTCAATTAAAAAAAAGTAAGACAAAATCCGTTACAAAGATCAATAAAAGAGGAAATACACAATCTAATGGAGTTTATGTTTGGCAAAAGCAATGCTACATCTCCTTCAGTAGATGATCCCGCCATCAATAAGTCTATGGACATGTTGGCGACTTTTCCTAATATTCCTGAAGGGAGTGAAATGTACAACTATAATGTGAACATGTTTCTCAAGAAAGGCCTACGTCAATTATTTCTTAAGATGACTACTAATGAAGCTCGAAAGTCTTGGTTGGAGTATAACAATCAGTTATACCTTAAGAAAATATGATGAATGTGTTGTTGTGATTAAATATTTTTGTTGTTTCATGTTCGAACATATGATTGTACATATAAATTTTAGTTATTGTTTCTTGTTTAGACATTGTGGTTGTATTCCTAAACCATATGCATGTAAACTTTATGTATTGTTGTTGTTGTTGTTGTTGTTGTTGTGTTTACTTTAATGAATTAGTCATGTGGGAAGTATGAGTGCCGCATTCTTACTGATGGAATAGTAATTTGAGATATACACTGAGCTTTTGCGAAGAAAGAGATGAGTGTTGTGTTCTTTATTGATTTTAGAGTTGTAAATTGTTGAAACAATGGAGTTTCTAAAAAATCTTGAAATTGGGTTCTAAAGTAAGAACTTGATTTAAGTCATTTCTGTTTTCAATTAATGAGCTGGGATATTAGCAACATGGTATTTACCACATCTAAGTGATTTGTCAGATGACGAAGATCAAAGAACTAGAAGAAGTTCAGAGGGAGCAAGATGAGAAGGAATGGATGACTTTGTGTCAAATAACTGGTAAATACATTTTGATGTATTATGAAAAATACATTTGCAAAGAACCTTGCCGTACATCAAGGAACTCTGGAAATGTATTTATTCAAGAGATATTACGAGGAAACGAGACTCGTTGTTATGAAGATTTTCGATTGAAGAAGGCGGTGTTCGTTGATCTATCCAATGACTTAACTGCAACGACTTAACTGAAAAATAGGGGCTTAAAACCAGACGTGGATGAAATGTTAGGCATGTTCTTGATGACTTGTGCACATGGCGCTGGAAATCGAATGATACAAGATACCTTTCAAAATTCTGGAGAGACAGTTCATAGACGCTTTCATCGTGTTTTAAAGGTCGTTTGTAAGGTTGCAAGAGATATCATTAGAACATATCTAAATTATATTGATGGTGCAGGAGCTCACAGGACATGTAACAAACAATATCTCCTTTTCTTTAAAGTAAGAACCAGTTTCTTCAAAATTATACTTTATTATACTTACAGCTTAATTTCTTATCTAGCCAACTAATTCTCGGCTTTATGTTGATGTCTTATCTAATTAAAAGAAGAAGATGCATCCTCTACTAATATTGTTTGTCCTTTGAAACCATATAACAGAACATTCTTGTCGTTGTAGATTTTAATGTATTTTACATTTGCATGGGATGGGTGGGAAGGAGCAGCTCACGATAATCGTATATTTGGTGAGGCCCTACGTATATGAGAGCTCAACTTTTCACATCCACGGGGAAATAAATATTATCTAGTTGATGCAAGATATTCGCACATGAATGGATACATGGCTCCACACAAATGAGATAATGTAAGACATCACCTAGCTGAATTTGGCCGCGGTGCAACGGGACAATTGCGAGAGCCAAGAGGACGTATTGAAAAATTTAACTATTTGTATTCTTTATGTAAAAATATAGTAGAGTACGTATTTGGCGTTTGGAAAGCAAGAATTTTCTATTCATGCCTTACTATCACATTGACACTCAAAGGGACATCGTGCTTGCTACTATGGCCATTCACAATTACATTAGAAAGAAATGTAATGTGGATGATGCATACCAAATAGCTGATAATGAGAGATATATTTCATCGGTTGATTCTAATTCTGGCACAACTTTAAGAGCTAACAATGTTGATGTCGAAAACGTGGGAGAATAAAGTAATATCTATTGGATGGGTTTGATATATATATATATATATATATATATATATATATTCAAAGATGGAGAATTGGCTGGAAGCACTCCACTATAAATACAAAAAGTGAAAAATATTCATATATACAAGCATTAGAAATTTCACTAGCAATTTATATATATATATATATTGTTTGAAACATGAAGGCTTTAAGAAGAAGGACAACCAGAGAATATTGATAGTTTCTCTAATGTTACATACCAAGACTACCTTTAAGGTTCTTTTTTACCCAAAAGAGCTTTTCCACTTACTTGATTAAATTCACCAGGAGGGTTAACGCCTGCAGCAAATGTGACAGTTGCTATTAGCACTGCAATAACGGCTATGATTTTTCTTACATTTCTTAAACCTTCACTTTGGAGCTCGATTTTCTTTCTCCCAGTAGCCTGATAATTATTCTTGTTGTGTTTCATTTGATGATGATAATAAAAATATTGAGATGAGGATGGAGATTGAAAAGTACTTGTAGTACTACTTTTTCTTGGCCATGATCCCAAATTTGATGATACAACTTGCTGGATGTCTTGAAAACTTGGTGGTAATTGGTCACATCTTTTGGCACCAACTTCTCGTAATCCTGGGATGATTGCAAGAGCACCGGAGTTAAATAATAAGTTTATATTGAAATTGAATTAAAATGTAAATAAATCTTAATTTGAATCAATTTTAGAATTAAAAATCTTATAGTAATCAGTTTCTTTATAGTGTTAACAGTTTTAAGGGTATTTCGGTCATGTTGACAGAAAAAGTGTTAACAAAGACTGTGTACCAAACACATCAACAATTTATTTTCAGCTTTAGCATTTTTATCCAAACACATAACTGCTTATTTATAAAATCAGTTTCAGCACTTAGAAAGTGAAAGTACTTTAAGCACTTATGCTTAAAAACTATTTTTTTCAGCCAATCCAAACGGGCTCTTACTGTAATTTGTGGCACCTAGATTACTATTTGAGTCCGAAATAAAAATAATTTTGCCTAAAGAATTTTGTCTGTCGTAACAGCATCAACGGCAAACACGGGGGGAACTGTCATAAGCAGTATTCTCAAACAATATTCTTCTAGCCCTTCCTACGCTAGTAGGTCTGCCAGACTATCACCCTATTGTGCTCTCCAAAATTATGCTTCAGGCATAGATCCTCAAACATTCTCATCAACAACCTGCATTCATTTAAATTATAGATAGAGTTAAAACTTATAAGTATCATTTGAATCTCATCAGGCTTCCCTCTGTGAACATACAATATCCATGTCAGTATAAGGGCAACATCTGAGCTATGCTAATATCTTACACTAAATCTGGCCAGGGAAGGCGTATTACTATTATATATAAGAGCAAATGTGAGGACTTTTGTAGTCCTCACAATAATTTCTCAATTTTTTAAAAACTTTTTAATTAATTACTTTTATGTCCTAATCTTATTTATTTAAGTCAATTTTTTTGTTTTTTGTTTTTAAAGTCTACTTTTCAAAAGCTATCGAATGCTGGGGCTTTTGTAGTCCTCACAATAATTTTCAAATTTTTTAAAACTTTTTAATTAATTACTTTTAGGTCCTAATCTTATTTATTTAAGTCAATTTTTTTATTTTTGTTTTTAAAGTCTACTTTTCAAAAGCTATCGAACCTCCTACCTTATTTTTCACGTTCTTTGATATTCTGATTGGTGCTCGATATCCGCATTTGAGCCCAATTAATTCAGATAATTCGCACTGCATCGCGCCTATTCGGGGGGCGCTTCCTCCAAAGATTTTTTTTTCATATCCATGTTCGAACCCCTAATCCTCGATTAAGAGAGGGCTTGACTCCATCTATTCGCACAAGTTAAATTATGTATTTGTCTTAAAAGTTCATTAACTATGTATAGATTATTTATTTAGAACTAAATAACTTCAGAAAATTAGGATACATAAGTTATAATGTCAAATTCGGTTCCAAATTTGATTTGAATTAAATAATTTCATCAAAATGGAAGTTAAAATATTAAAGGAGTGGAATGAAAATTTTGCTTTCATATAACTACCCACTTGTGGGGACTACAATGGGTATATGGTATATGGTTGTTGTTGTTGTACACTTGTACTAACACAAATTATATTTCTTTAGTTAAAATATCTACTTTTATATCTTGAGTTTGGGCCCGGGCTTAGCACGCAAATGTGAGGACTTTTGTAGTCCTCACAATAATTTCCCAATTTTTTTAAAAACTTTTTAATTAATTATTTTTATGTCCTAATCTTATTTATTTAAGTCAATTTTTTTGTTTTTTGTTTTTAAAGTCTACTTTTCAAAAGCTATCGAACCTGGGGACTTTTGTAGTCCTCACAATAATTTTCAAATTTTTTTAAAACTTTTTAATTAATTACTTTTAGGTCCTAATCTTATTTATTTAAGTCAATTTTTTTGTTTTTGTTTTTAAAGTCTACTTTTCAAAAGCTATCGAACCTCCTACCTTATTTTTCACGTTCTTTGATTTTCTGATTGGTGCTCGATATCCGCATTTGAGCCCAATTAATCTAGATAATTCGCACTGCATCGCGCCTATTCGAGGGGAGTGCTTCCTCCAAAGATTTTTTTTCATATCCATGTTCGAACCCCTAATCCCTGATTAATAGAGGAGTAGCTCCATCTGCTGCACAAGTTAAATTATGTATTTGTCTTAAAAGTTCATTAACTATGTATAGATTATTTATTTAGAACTAAATAACTTTAAAATTAGGATACATAAGTTATAATGTCAAATTCGATTCCAAATTTGATTTGAATTAAATAATTTCATCAAAATGGAAGTTAAAATATTAAAGGAGTGGAATGAAAATTTTGCTTTCATATAACTACCCACTTGTGGGACTACAATGGGTATATGGTTGTTGTTGTTGTTGTTGTACACTTGTACTAACACAAATTATATTTCTTTAGTTAAAATATCTACTTTTATATGCGAGTTTGGGCGCCGCTACAAGACGCCTCACATAACTAGTTCAAAGAATAAATGAGAATAAATTAGGCCCAAAATTTTATTTCTTTACATAGTATCAGAGTTGGGCCCGTCCTAATTCATTGTTTCTAATGTTGGCCCCGTCTTATGTTGTCCACGCTCCAGATGTTCAAGATTGGGTGTGCAGGGGTGTTGAGTTCTCCCATCGGCTAGGAATAGGGACTTGGTCTCCTTATATGGCTTGGGCAATCCTTCTCCCTTTGAGTTGACTTTTGAGGTTGAGTTAGGCTCGAGATTCATTTTTATCATGATATTAGAGTCAGGCCACCTAAGTTTTGTTTCACCTAATGTTGGGCTCCTATCATATATTGTCCACACACCATATGTCATGTCAAGTCATGAGCGTGAGTGGGAGTGTTAAGTCCCACATCGGTGGTGGAAGCCAATATTCATATCCTTATATGATCTTGGGCAATCATCACCTCTTAAGCTAGCTTTTGGGGTTGAGTTTTCATTTTTTTTAATCATGGTATTAGAGTCGGACTCATCCCAATTCTTTATTTCATCGATGTTGGGGCCCCATTTTTGTTGTTCAAGCTCCAATTGGCAGGCCTGAGCGTGCGAGAGGTGTTGGGTTCTCCCACATCGGCTAGGGATGGGGAACTCGATCTCTTTAAATAGACTTGGACATTTCTCTTCTCATAAGTCAGCGTCTGGAGTTGAGTTAGGCCCAAAATTCATTTCTTTACCAAAATTTTAGGAATGTTAAAAATGCTTCATGAAAACCGCATTCACTTACTACGGAAGATTTTCCCAAGTAAAATTTCCATATAATCCACACTTTCTAGTAGTCCTATAATATTTCCTCAAATTATTTTATGTAACTCCTCAGGCCTTTTAGATCATCTACCATTAATCAACTGGAAAAAAATCAATTACCACTTATTTCTACACAAACTTTTAAGATCATTAATTGGAGCAATAGCATATTTGAACAGGATAATCCATCCATTATTTCGATTTTTAAAACGGCATTTATTTTGCTCCAAATTAATTCAACAAAAAATGTTTATTTTGGATTGAAAAATACTTATTTTAGACCAAATTAGTTTGACTAGAATGACTGTCCCCACTAATGACTGTCCCTACTACCTTGTTTTGAATGGAGATTTTCTTGTAATTCGTTAAAAATATTTCTCTAATTATATATCGTATAAAAGATTGTAGACGATCTGTAAAATAACAGAATTCTTTCAAATCATTTTATTCAAATTATAAAGCAGCATAAAGGATAGTATTTTGACGAGTAATTGAGAATTTATTTACCCAACGTGGGCCGTGTGTGTGGAGAAGAAGACCGAACAAACAGTCAATTGGTGTAACCCAAAAACAAGTCAATATTCTTTGCTTGGGGGGTGGGACATCAGAGCCCTCTTTTATTTATCCCAAACAGTAGCGAAATCAGATTCTTATTAATGGATGTAAAATATAAAAAAGTGCATGATATGGTATAAAGAAAATTCATAGATTCTATTTTTATTAAAAACATTGACGTGGAATAAAAAAAAAAAGAAATACTCCTATATATATAGTGTCAAAAGGAATTTAATATAGAACATATCTAAATATTTGATCCATCTACACGACTTAGATCCTGACCCCTCCCCCACAAAATCAAAGTTTTACCAACCCAAGTTACCCAACTATGTTTCAAACACGTAATGTAACTTTTACTGGAGCTCACTAATTAAGTGAAAAAGCTCACCATGGCAAAAAAGAATAAAAAGCTCACACAGACAAAGGAGTTCCAGTTTTCTAAAAAGGAAAAGATTAAGAAATGGTGGATTCAGTTGGTGCACCCACTTAATCATTTAAATTTTTAAAGATAAAAGTAAAACCGAAAAAAAAAGGGAAAAATCGACAAAGAGAATTTTATCACGTTGAAGTTCAAAAGATGAAATTTGATTAAGAAAACAAAAAACAAAAAAAAATGGTACTCCCTCCAATTCAAAATAAGTGTACCTTTAGCACACCCTTAAAACATTCAAAATAAGTGTACCTTTAGCACACCCTTAAAACATACAAACTTTGGGGGAAAATAAATATTTTAACTAAATTATTTTTAATTAAATATTACCTAATTAATATAGTTACTTGATTACATAAAAAATTCACTTATTTTAGATAGGGTAAACTTGATACAAAATAATAATTTTTTTCGTAATTTAAATAGATGCTTATTTTAAATCAAAATGAAAATGATAAGTGAACACTTATTTTAAAGGATAAATATATTTGGCACAACCACAAATGGCACAATCTGGCATAACTCCACCTCTTTTGGGGTATTAATGTAATTCCACATGGCCTTTGAGGGTGTACCAGTAAATTTCTCTTTTTTCTATTCCATTGATACCCTTCCTGAAAAGTTAGAGGAAAAAGTCAAAATAATTCAAATTTTACTCTCTCTTTCTTCAAGACCATAATTACTCTTTTCTTCCCAATAATATTCAACAAGGAAAAAGGTGCAATACACCTATTCCAAATCCATAAACAATACTAGTGAGACTTCTCTTTTTCTTTCTGTAGGTTTGAAAAATTGTCAATGAACATGTACTCAATTTAAATATGTACGTACTTTCTGCACTACTACACTTCATTAAGTTTAATGAAGCAAATTCCGATAAAAAGTACATATTTGCATGTCTATTTTTTTTTTAATATACAACTCCAAAAATATCTTCATTGGATAAATCAAATAATTATCATATGCAACATATTGTTGACATTTAAAAAAAATCAAGCTCAATCTAATGGCTAAGGAATTTTTTCTTCCTTCTTATAATAATCGTGGTGGTGATCAGATGGTTCTCACTAACTTTGTACCAGCTAATAAGACTGATGGTTTCAATATAACATAAGGGTATAGATTTCATTTTTTTTTTTATTCTGATTAAAAAAAAAATTTTTTTTTTTGGAAATTGATGTTTTTGCCTGTTTTATTTTATGGATCGATTCAAAATTGAATTAGTGCAAATTAGCTAAGATTAGATTAGGATTGAGTAAAAAAAATTGCTAAGTGTTGATTTAATTTCGTCAATTTAAAAAAAAAAATGTATGTAACAAGTAGTCAACACTATGGTTGGGACAAAAAAATGAATCAACTAGAATATAATCTAATCTGAAACCTAACATCTCTTCTCTCTCTACACGGAGGCTTGAGGGCGTAGCCATTGATGCCACATCTAGGTGACTTTAACTGAAACATTAAATTATCGCAATTTAGCTAAGATTAGATATAATTGAGTAATAATTAGCAAGTTTTGATTTAATTCAATAACTTTTTTTTTCCTTAAAATAGTGGATGTAACAAGTGTTCAACACTATGGTTGGCTTTAATTGAAATATAGGATTGATTCAATTTAGCTAAGTACTATTATATAATATTACGTAAAACAAGTTGATAACTATTGATTCAATTTCATCAATTTAAAAAAAAAAATGGATGTAAGAGTTTGTCAACACTATGTTTGACTTTAATTGAAACATTAAATTATCTCAACTTCGCTAAGAATTGGATAGAATTAAGTAGCAATTAGTAAATTTAGATCTAATTTAATCAATAAAACAGTGGATGTAACAAGTACTCAATACTATGATTGACTTTGATTAAAACATTGAATTGCTTCAATTCTCCTAAGTATTATATAAGATTGAGTAACAATTAGCAGCTTTTGATTTAATTCTATCAATTTTAAAAGAAAAAAAGTATATGTAATTAGTAGTCAGTACTATGGTTGACTTTAGCTGAAATATTAAATTATCTCGATTAGTTAAGTATTAAATGGAAAAAAAATAACAATGAGAAACTTTAGATCTAATTCAATCAATTTTTTCTTAAAAAAAAAAGAAAGAGTGGATGTAACAAGTAGTCAACACTACGGTTGACTTCAATTGAAATAATGAATTATCTCAATTTAGCTGAGTATTAGATAGAATAAGTAGCAATTAGTAAGTTTATATCTAATTCAATCAATAAAACAGTAGATGTAACAAGTAATCAGTATTACGATTAACTTTAATTGAAATATTTAATTGCTTCAATTTACCTAAGTATTAACTATGATTGAACAATAATTAGCAACTTTTGATTTAATTCAATCATTTTTTAAAAGTAGATGTAGCAAGTAGTCAATACTATGGTTGACTTTAATTGAAACATAGAATTATCTCAATTAGTTAAGTATTAAATAGAATTGAGTAGCAATTAGCAAGTTTAGATCTAATTAAATCAATTTAAACAAAAACAAATGATGTAACAAGTAGTCAACATATGGTCGACTTTCATTGAAACATTAAATTCCTTCAATTTAGCTAAGTATTATATAGGATTGAATAACAATTTGCAACTTCTGATTTAATTCAATCATTTTTTTTTTATAAAAGTAGATGTAACAAATAGTCAATACTATAGTTGACTTTAATTGGAACATTGAATTATCTCAATTAGATAAGTATAAAATAGAATTGAGTAACAATGACCAAGTTTAGATCTAATTCAATCAATTTAAACAAAAAAATGTAGATGTAACAAGTAGTCAACACTATGGTTGATTTTAATTGAAACATTAAATTCCTTCAATTTAGCTAAGCATTGTATAGGATTGAGTAACAATTAGCAACTCTTGATTTAATTCAATCAATTTTTTTAATAAATAGGTAGACGCAACAAGTAGTCAATATATGGTTGACTTTAATTGAAAAATTGAATTATCTCAATTAGTCAAGTATTAAATAAAATTGAGTAACAATTGAAAAGTTTTGATCTAATTTAATCACTCTAAACAAAAATAATGAATGTAACAAGTAGTCAACACTATGATTAACTTTAATTAAAACATAAAAATTATCTCAATTTAACTAAGTATTCGATAGAATTGAGTAGCAATTAGTAAGTTTAGATCTAATTCAATCAACAAAATAGTGGATGTAATAAGTAGTCAATACTATGGTTGACTTTAATTGAAACATTGAATTGCTTCAATTTAGCTAAGTATAGGATTGAGTAACAATTAGCAACTTTTGATTTAATTCAATCAACTAAAAAAAAAAAGTAGATGTAACAAGTAGTAAATACTATCGTTGGATTTAATTGAAATATGAATTATCTTAATTAGTTAATTATTAAATAGAATTGGGTGACAATTAGCAAGTTCATATCTAATTCATTCAATTTAAACAAAAATAGTGGATGTTACGAGAGTTAACACTGTGATAATGGTTGACCTTGATTGGAATATTTAATTATCTCAATTTAAGAAAGTATTAGATATGATTGAGTAACAACTAACAAGTTTTGATTTAAGTCAATTATTTTTTTAAAATATGAATGTAACAAGCAGTCAATACTATGGTTGACTTTAATTACGATTAAATTATCCCAGTTTAGTTAAGCATTAGATAGGATTGAATAATAATTAGCAAGTTTTGATTTAATTCAATTTTTTTTTAAAAAAAAATAGGCGATGTAAGAAATGGTGTCTCTTCGTAGACATTCGATAAAATTGAAACGATACAAAGAGACATAATAAGTAGTTTTCCCAAGTGTTGATTCAATTCAATCATTTAAAAAAAAAAAATAAGTGGATATAACAAGTAGTCAAACACTATAATTGACTTTAATTGAAATGTCGAATTATCTTAGTTTTTCTAAGAGGTAGATAAATTTGAGTACCAATTAGCAAGTTTTGATTTAATTCCATCATTATTTTTTTTTAAAAAAAGATGTAACAAGCAGTCAACACTATGGTTGACTCTAATTGAAATATTAAATTATCTCAAATTAGCTAAGTATTAGATATGATTGAGTAACAATTATCGGCTTTTAATTTAATTCAATCAACTTTTTTAAAAAAAAATAATGAATGTAACAAGTAGTTGACATGGTGATTGGCTCTAACTAAAGCATTGAATTATCTCAATTTGTTAAGCATTAGATCGAATAAATATTTTGTAAGTGCTGATTTAATTAAATTAATTTAACAAAATTAAAAAAAAATAGTGAATGTAACAATTAGTCAACACCGAGTTGACTTTAATGGAAACATTGAATTATCTCAATTTAGCTAAGTATTAGATAGAATTGAATAACAATTAGCAAATTTCGATTTACTTCAACCAATTTTTTTTTTTGTGAAAAAATAGCGGGTTTAACAAGTAGTCACACTATTGTTGTAGGGATCAAGTAGCTCAGTTGGTTGACTACCTAAACTCTCACCTTGTTGGTGAGGGTTCAAATCCCCACATTGTAATCCCCTTCCTCATTTTCCTTTCCCCTACCCCCTATGTAATAAAAATATATATTTTTTTAAAAAAAGTCATACTATTGTTGACTTTGAATTAAAGATTTATTCTAGCAAGAATTTAGATAAGTATTAGATATAATTGACGAACAATTAGCAAGTTTTATTTTAATTCAATCAATTTAAAAAAAATGACAAAAACTGGATGAAACAAGCAATCAACACTATGATTGACCGTAATTGAAATGTTGAATTACTTTAATTTAGCTAAATATTATATAGGATTAAGTAAATATTTCTCCTAAATTTTGATTCAATTCAATCATTTTTTATATAAAATAAATGCAATTTCGTCAAAAAAAATTAGACAATTTTTGTATGTAATTTAGGACTTTTTTTTATATTGTTTAAAAGATATTTATAGGGTACATTAAATTGTAATTTGTATTGATAGATCGTATATATAGGTTGACCAAATAACTAAATTAGGTATATGTATAAAAAAAAAAAAAAAAAATTTTAACAAACCACTAAGTAGACTTAGTGGATGTTTTGTTAGGAAACCAAACAAAAAGAAACGTAAAACAAAAGAGTCTTAAAACAACAAACAAAAAGAAATGTCAGCTAAGAAGCCTACCAAAAAAGCATTCTAGGTTCATGCTATGTATGTATAAATTATATAAAAATATTAGAGGGAGATAAATTTATGGGTTCTAGGTATTGGAAGAATGAAAAGCTTAAACATGCTATGTGTAATAATTATTTTGTCACGAAGGAAAAAATTTGGAGGGAAATACCACTTATTGGAGCCAAATATTAGTAATTAGGACTTTTTAATAAGGTTGTGCCAAGTTGTGCCATTTTGGGTTGTGCCAAATAGCAACACCCTATTTTAAACTGGAGAGACCACAACAATATATCCAGTGAAATTCTACGGTATGAGATTTGAGGAGAATAAAGTGAGGATAAAATATATGCTGACCTTACTCCTATATTAAAAAAATAAAAATACTATTTTCGAAAGACCATCTGCTTAAAATGAAAGCGGATAGAATAATATGTACTACAAAACAGTTTAATTGGAGAATCACATAATTCCAATGTCACTTTTTTTCCTTCAAACCCTCTACCCTCGCCCACATGGCTCATTTTTACGGCGTTCGAGACGGCACGAGAGTTGTTGCCCTTATCCTTCACATTCTCTCCTTCCTATGATTTACAGGTTACTGTATTCCAGTTCTAATTTGCACGTTTTCCGATATTTTCATGCACTGGTACAATGAATATACTTATCTGAAATCTCTTTTACATGAGAGCAAAACACAGGTTGTTCCCTCGTAAGAAACAACATTTGGATATGCATCGTGTCCCTTACTTTTCAATTTATGTAATGTAACGTTATTTAGGAATTAGGATCCGTTTCGCCATAATAATTATTCACTTTCTTTTACAATTTTTTTTTTCATTTTTTAAAAAATTAATATTTGGCCATAAAAATTCTAAATATAATTTGAAGTTATATTTAAAAAAATTTAAAAAATAAAATAATTATTTTTCAACTTTTTCACTTTTTTTACAACCAAAACAAGTATATTTCAATAAAAAAATTACTATTTACAAAAACTATGGTCAAACACAATTCCAACTTTAAAATTGGAAAAAAAGTGAATTTCTTTTTTATTTCTATGGCCAAACACCTGCTTAATTGGTCATGATACTAAAAAATAAAAAAGCAATAATTTTATGATTAGAATAAATTATACTCCCTCCGTCCCATAATAAGTGTCACTGCAAGAAAATCAAAATATAAATTGATTAATTTTTTTTCAATTCTACCCTTAGACAATAAAGTAATAACTAAATGATGATTGAAAAAGCCAAATAATAACTTGATATTATTGAATTTTCAATGTCAAAAGGTTTACTTCTTGTGCATGCTCTAATCAAAAGGTAGAAATAGTTTATCTTTATTATATAAGGTTAATTTGATAAACTTCACAATACATTATTAATTTCTTAATATACGTATTTTTGGCTAAAATAACACTTATAATGGGACGGAGGGAGTAGTAATTTTAAATTCCGCTATTGCATTTTAAATAAATACTTATTATTTAAACTTCAAAGCCATAGTTAGGAGTAATTATTTTCAGTTATACTCATAACATTAAAAAGTAGTTTTATTTAATATGACTCAATTCTCAATTTTTTTAATTTAAATAGAACTTAGCAACAATATGTTACTATATTTATTGTATGTCGAGCGTGTGAAAAGAGATAAAACAATAGTTAAAATGAGAGAGAGGGAGTGTAAACTATTTAATTAAAATAAAATGAAATATTTAATTCGTAATTATTCCAAAATTATATTTTAATAAATTAAAAAAGAAAAAAACATCACATAAATCAAGAGTACTTCCTGAAATAATATAGTAACAAAAAAAATAGTATAGTTTGTATATATTTTATGCTTTAGATTTTATTACAGCAAAAAAGGTTGGTTCCAGATTCTTTCACAGTCCCCTGAGAAAAAAAATCATAAAAAACAAAAAAATAAAAAAGGGTTAAAAGGAAGAAGAACGGAAAATGGAAAAAAGAGTTTCCGATCATCTATCTAAAATTCCGATTATATAGCTTCATACATTTATATTTGTACTCAAATCAAAATGTTAGAATGACAAAAAGAAAAAACCTTTTTAGGATTTTTCCTTAAGAAGGGAAGCCAATCCGGTGACAACTACATTAGCTCCTCTACTATCACAACAACTCTTTGGCTTCAGTGGCGGTGGTTGCCACGTCATCATCACTGGGTCCTGCAGCGGCGCGTCAGATACCTCCGGTTCGGCGGCGCGTGGAGCCGGTGTGGAGCGCGTGTAGGGACTGAGCCATTTGGATTTCATATACTCCGGTTTGCGCCATGGAGCGATATGCATGCCTTTCTTCTTCAAGCTTAGCCGACATGATTCTGATACGATTGACACTATTTGTTGAAGCCTATCCGCTTTGCCAACAAAGATGAAGGGGAGCAATTGCAGAATTGATTTGTAGCTTCCAGTTGATCGCGCTATTTCAAACTCAGATCTGAAATCTATGTCTATTATCACTCTTTCTCCTTCCACTATCACATCAATATACTCATACTCACCTGAATATATCAAATAAGTTGAGAAAAAAAGCACATTATTCTCAGCCCCAGAATTATCAAAATTCAACAAGCGGTCAAAAACGCACTCAACTATGCTTTTTTCGTGACCTCAACTGTCTTTCTTTTTTCTACCTAAAGTATCATCATTTATGTAACACAATTTTAATGTGTTTTAACGTATAGATGGTGATAATTGATGATAATTGAGTAAAAAAAATGAGACTTGGACTGTCATTTGTTTCTTTTTTCTATCTAAACTATCACCATTTATGGAACACAATTTTGATGTGTTTTAACATATAGATAGTGATAATCGAGTAAAAAAGAAAACGAGACTGAACTCGTCATTTATTCTTTTTTCTAACTAAACTATCACCATTTACGTAACATAATTTTAATGTGTTTTAACGTATAGATGGTGATAATCGAGTAGAAAAAAAACGAGACCTGAACGGTCATTTGTTTCTTTTTTCTATCTAAACTATCACCATTTATGGAACACAATTTTGATGTGTTTTAACATATACATAGTGATAATCGAGTAAAAAAAGAAAACGAGACCTGAACTGTCATTTATTCTTTTTTCCTAACTAAACTATCACCATTTATGTAACATAATTTTAATGTGTTTTAACGTATAGATGGTGATAATTGAGTAGAAAAAAAAAGAGACTTGAACTGTCATTTGTTTCTTTTTTCTATCTAAACTATCACCATTTATGGAACACAATTTTGATGTGTTTTAACATATACATAGTGATAATCGAGTAAAAAAAGAAGACGAGACCTGAACTGTCATTTATTCTTTTTTCCTACCTAAACTATCATCATTTATGTAACATAATTTTAATGTGTTTTAACATATAAATGGTGATAATCGAGTAGAAAAAGAAAATGACTAATAGTTCAGATCCCAAAAGGCAATAATTCAGATGTGTTTTTATCATTAACTCAAATTCGACGGAGCATGAACGCACAGAACAAGAAAGAAGCATGTACCTGCAGGAACAGAGGAAGCTTTTTCCCATTTGGATTTGCAGATAGAAGCTTTATAGCCAAGCGCTAAAAGTTCATCGGTGACGATTTTTCTCAAATCGTCCTTACGCTTGCTAGATTTATTCTTTTCAACGATTTTTGAAGTGTCCGCTAACAGATTCCTCTCGGCAACACTTGCACAGGGAATTAAGCTCTACATTACAAACAAATAGAAACAAAATGAGATTGATTTGATTAGGAATAAACTGCATTTCTAGAAATTATTTAATTATTTTACCTTGAGAGTATCAGAAGAATCCCCAAACGAAGAGTTCGTAACAGAGTCAGAAAACCCAGTAGAGAAATCGAACTCATCATCGGAGCTATCATCGTTGTTGCCATTAAAACAATTGCATTTACGGCCAAATCTAGGCTTGTCAGTGTTCTCTTCGATGAAATTCTGAACCATTTTGTCCAAACAAACCGAATTTGGCTCAAACTCAGTGGTTGTTCCATCATTAGCAACGCCAGCGGCACTTGGCTTGCGCAAAACACTAGGGAATGGTCGATCGAAGAACTTCTTCAGTCGTGATTTCAACACAGCCGGCTTTACTATATCATTTTTGATTGATTCTGAAGAATCGATCGGCTGAACCTTCATCTGAAAAGGCATGTCTATCGACCAATACAGGTACAAAACCCGTCTAGCTCAGTTGGTAGTGCGCAAGGCTCTTAACCTTATGGTCGTGGGCTCGAGAAATGAAAAATCAACCAAAACAAGGTACTTCTTCTACTGTAAACTCTCTCTTTATAGCCTGAATTATACTCCTCTTTTGTCAGTTTCTCAAAGCTTTAAATACCTACTCAGCTTTGCCTGTCTAGATCAGAATCCTTTAAATGCCTAAATCCTTAATCACAAAAATACATGCAAACTACAGAAATCTATGCTTTGAAAAGTAATCTAGTTCACCTATTCCTTTCACACGCCAAAAACCAATTAATACAATCAGGGAATAATCTTTTCACCATTATCACTGTCACGTTTTCAAAATGTGGTAGAAAAATGACAATTTTGCCAAATTTTGATACCTTTTGCTTCCTTTCACTCTTTGGAGTTGTTGGCACAGTTGAACAAGAATAAAATGAGTATATCCTTAGTTATCACCGGGAAGGGGAAAATTTTGTGAAGGAGAGAAAAAGTGGGCCAAATTTTGTAAATGATTTTGTATTTCTTCTTTGTTTATCTCTCTCTCTTTTCCTCAGTTTTTTGGGTTTTTTTGTGAAGGTGTAATGAGGGAGTGGGTTTTGAGAAGCTTATATACAGTGTGGATGTAATGAAGAAAGTGAATTGTGCTGACTAGGATTTTAAGTGCCACATCAGATAATCACTTGCTCGATTCAATTTAGGGAAAAGGGTCAAAAATATCCCTCTATTTTGGAAAAAAGGGCTAAAAATGTCCTCCGAACTTATTTTGGGTTAAAAATACCCTTTCCGTTATGAAACTTTTCAAATATACCCCTCTGTTAACAGAAATATTCATTCCCCCAAAAAAATCATTTTTGGACCTGATCCAAACTTAACACGATCCAAATAAAATAATAACTCCTTAGTCCACCAAACAAGACTCAAACGTTCAATTCCTCTTCACCAACATTAGAGAGAGAGCACATTGTAGAGAAAGAAAAGTGACGGTTCCCAATTCCTCATCCAGTTCTTCACTTTTTCCAGCCGACTTTCTTTTCAATATGGCTTCAAATATTATCTCAACTTCGACAAAATTAAGACGAATAGAGTATATTTGGGGATGGATTGAACTAAAAAAGTATGTTATTTCTGACGGAACTTTCAGTTATTCTGATAGAAATTTAAGATCTTCTTTCTCAGCAAAGCATATTTTATACACAGCCATTGCCATATTTTCACTGCAACAAAATCAAAGTTCTAGAGACAATACAAACACCAAACAGAAGAACATGAAAAGATAAAAATAAAACAAAAATTATACCTGATTTAAATAATACTATAGAAATAAATTCCTTCTCACTGCAAAAATCCTATTCAAGCAAGCGAGGAAATCCAAACAGCACCTGGTAATTCTTTCTCCAATTTCCTCCCTGAAATGGAAGCAGCAGTATGCCCACGACTTGTTTTTCCCAGCTCATCTAACAACAAGCAGCACCTAAAATGTTTGGCCTAATCTGTAACATGAGATTTTGAAGCTATATCATGAGATTTTGAAGTGTTACTATTCTCAAATTGAACGTTTGACTCTTGTTTGGTGGTATTTGGGTCGGGTTAAGTTTGAATCGGGTCAAAAAATGATTTATTTGTGGGGAATGAAAATTTCTGTTAACAGAGGGGTATGTTTGAAAAGTTTCATAACGAGAAGGGTATTTTTTACCCAAAATAAGTTCGGAAAACATTTTTAGCCCTTTTTCCAAAATAGAGGAATATTTTCTACCCTTCTCCAATTCAATTTATGTGATACATTTGGATTTCGAGAGCCAAACATTTTAATTTTAATCGTTAGTTCAAGCCTAAAATTTTAAATTTTAAAAAAATAAAATTTATATAATTTAAAAATTACTTAAAAATATTATAAATCACAATAATTAATAATTTAAAATAATTAAAATATATAAAAAAAATTATGATAAAATAAAAAACTTATTTGAGTGTCGAAATTTGAAAGACGCCCGAAAATGAGACAAGCTGTGCTGAGACGAGTGGTACACTGTTTAGTGCATTCAGATTATGACACGTAGAAGGAGGTGTCACATGGACGGCCAAGATTGGTGGAGGGTACTATCTGACCAGGGTGACACTTGTATCGAGGGAAGGGAATGACAGGAATTTGTAACGTATAAACTCAAACGGCATGAGAAATTTTGGACATTTTTGGGGAAGGTGGGGGAAAGGGACTGTTTGGTGGACTTGGTATAATTATTGTCTTGCTCAAAAACAAAATCGGTTTAGGCCACCATTTATCTTAATCATTTTTAAGATTACAATATATAAGTCTGATTTCATATTTGGTTATTAAAAAGGATAATGGTCAAAATTGTTCTTGTGATATGCAAAATAGATTACTTTTGCTCTTCATTAAGGTTGGAGTCAAGTTGTCCTTATCGTTATAAAACTGACCCACATTTGCCATTAATTGCCAACTACACTAATGAAAATCATTATAAAATAATAAAAACTAGTACAATATTCAAAATTGCCGCAGTCATTTGCAAAGTGTTCGAAAATATTCTTTACTTAATTTGTTCACTAGTTATTTTATGATGCTTATATTGATGCACGTTTATTTAATGTGAGATATATCCTTGATTATAATTAATTCAATTTGATACAAAATTGGATTTAGTATAGCTTCTAGTTTTACAGTATTGCGAAAAATAAAGTTGATTTGTAAACACTATCTCTTAGTTTTTGTTTGTTTGAGGTGTGTTTGTAATGATAAATAAATAACAGAAGAGAACGAAATGATTTTCTCTCAAGATTTCCATATCCAATTTTTCAAATATTTCAAAAACTCAGAAACAGTTTAAACATCTGACAAAATGAGTTTAGACATCACCAAAACATAGTTCCTTTTTCAAAAATTAACAAAAAACTTCTTAAGACTATTTATAACATAGTTGCACTTGCATGCATCCTCAATCTGGGGCCGGCCAAAGGGTAAGGCAAATGAAGCCTTTGCCTTAGGCCCCCAAATACTTTGGCCCCAAAATTACTAAAATACTAGGTATTATGTTATTATATATAACACATAAATTGTGTGTTATTATTAATAATTAAATTTTTGTACTTTTGTTTTAGTTTAGTTGAGGTTGTACAGATGAGTGAGTAAATAACGGTAATTTTTTTCATTAAACTAAATAGTATATCTATATTCCTTGTTGATTCTAATTTTTTCTTCTCTATATACACTCATTTCTCTTTCATGTTTTTGATGATTTTACTTTCGAATTTCAACTCGATTTTTTCTAAATTAGCTACTTAATTTCGTCATGTCTGATTCATGCATAGAAATCAAGTAAAATTTAGGTCATGTCATCTTTTTAAATAGAGAAATCACTGAAAGCAAGTGACGCAAAGTTAGAAATTCGGTGGATAATAGGTATGTTTTTTTACCTTTCTACACTTAATCACCATGCTTTTGCCCACGGTAGAGTCTGCGATGTGTGTGCTCTTACTGTTAGATAAAAAATTTGGCAGTTTTTTTGTGTCTATTATAAATTTTATGAATTTTACGAAATAAATTTAAGGCCCTTTTAATATATTTTCGCTTTAAGCCACCAACATCATTGAGCCGCCCCTGAATCTGGTGAACTCTAAAAACCACCCAGCTGTATGAAAACATTATGAGTCCTGTTATAAAATAGATGAGTATATGTATGTCCATTCTATATTGTAAATATATATATATATATATATATATATATATATATATATATATATATATATATATATATATATATATATATATGTCCATCTTATATTACTTGGAGGTTAAGAAGTTTTTCTCCTATAAATAGGAGAGTGTTTTCTTTTATTATGTACATCATCAAAACATGGTAATAAAATCTCTCCTCAAGCTTCCTCTCTAATTCTCTTGTTTCACTCTCAATTTGTTTTATTTCATAATACGTCATCAGCACGATTGTTCTTCTATTGAGGAATTAGTTTGTTGAAACAAAGTTGGTCTAGAGGTTTAATATGTCATGGAGGCATGAGACTCTTCTCAATTTCATCATCACTTGTAAGTGGATTTCATTTTCTTCTCTAAGAAACTAGATGGCGTATGCCCGTGCTGCGCACAGACCCAACACTTTAGATTATGTAGTGTATCTATGTGTATGTAGTTGTGTACAATTGTAAAGATTTATGTATTGAGTAGTGATAGTATAAATATTTTATATTGCTAATAAACATACCTAAATTTGCACTGTCAAAGCATATATATAGATGAACATTAATACATATACACAAATGTTATTTGTCTATTAAGTGGAATTATGTGAGCATGATAAAATAGTAAAAAGTAAAAGAGTTTAAAAGTGACACGTGGCCAAATACGTTTCTTGACCATTTATATTTCGTCTTCTCGATGTTATTCCCCATTATTTGTGTGAGATGTAATGTGTCTAAACTTATACCCAAAGGTATAAGTTTTAAATCTTTTGGTTTTATGACTTCTTTAGCGGTTTTTGTGTTTAATTTAAATCGTTATTTCTTTTTTTTCCTAAATTTCTCTTCTTTAAATTTTCTCTAAGCGTACGTTTACCATTTTTACGAACTTATTATCATTATTTAAATGTCCTACTTTTTTTCTTCTTCACATGGACCCCACCTTTTTTTTTTTTACAATTATCTCCTAATTCTTCACGTGGATCCCACCTTAATTTTTTTTTATGTCTACTATCATGGAAGAGTAGGCCCCATCGTAATTTTTTTTTAATTTGTACTATTATAGAAAAGTCAGCCCCACTTGATTTTTTTTAAAATTTCTCTACTATTATAGAAGAGTGAGCCCCACCTTATTTTAAAAAAAAAAAAAATTACTTTATTGCTACTATATAGAAACATGAGTTTCTATGTAACACAACTTATTATTTTTTTTAATTATGAGAACATTCATTTTTTAAGTTGTAAAGCACTAAGAATCTAACATTCTATCTGTTTTTTTACTATCGCTTAATGCTATAAATTTATTAGGTTTGCAAAAATATATATTTTTCTTCTTAGATTGAATTGTATTTTATACAACAACCGTGAGTCATTAGACATTAATCTCCTTAAGATCAATCATTTCTTATTTACCAACCTCAACATTTGAGAAGCTAAGATACAAAATTGGAATGCGTCGTCTCAGAGACAACAAGTGAAGTTTTGATCAGGGGGAGTAAAATATGCGCTGCACTCTTTTTCCCTTAATAAAGGTTTTTGTCCCAATTGGATTTTCCTGATAAGGTTTTTAATGAGGCAGCTATCAAAGCGTATTCTTAGATATGTGTACTCTTTTTTCTTCACTAAGACTTTTTCCCACAGAGTTTTTCCTAGTAAGGTTTTAACGAGGCATATTATCTATTAATGAACATCCAAGGTGGAGAGTTATAAAATATATGAGTATATGTATGTCCATTCTATATTGTAAATATATATATGAGTATATGTATGTCCATCTTATATTACTTGGAGGGTGAGAAGTTTTCTTCCTATAAATAGGAGAGTGTTTTCTTCTATTATGTATATCATCAAAATATGGCAATAAAATCTCTCCTCAAGCTTCCTCTCTAATTCTCTTGTTTCACTCTCAATTTGTATTATTCATATCAAGTCCAATATTTTTGCTGTTTTCAAGTTGCAATGTCCGTAAGCATTTGGATATAATAACATATGACCTGTAAATTCGATAAGTACCACAATTATTTGCGCTATGCTAAGTCCATCCAAAACTTAAAATAAGACTCTACTTGGCATTTTATGTATTTGGTCAAAAGTTGAACAGCCGAACAGGTACTATTAATCAATGTTTATACAAGAAATCAAATTACAGCAAATCCCAAATTAAAGTAGAAAGGATGGTCCACCACAAGGCACCTTTGTTTCGGTGATTGCTCTCCTAAACTAATCGAAGCATCATCACAAATTAGAAATGGTTAATTAGAACTTGAGAACGGAATTTGGAGAAACAAAAAAAGCGAGAAGATGACAAAAATGGTTTTTCATGCTTGTAAATAGGTTTAAAATTATTTATTAAAATATACTCTGAGAGGTTTTATCTTTTAATATTTATTAAAAGTGGGTACTATTTTTGCAATTTCGTCAAATACTTACAAAACTCCAAATTAAAAGTAATTTATAAAAAGACAGTAACAAAAAATACCAAAAAGTCTTGTCACATTCTAGAAAATGCAATACTAAAAACTTTACTAGACATCAGAAATAGATTGAGAATAATAAAAATTACACCTTAAATAACTGTACAAAATACTAAAAGTAGATTAAAAAATAACAGAAACTGTAAAATACATCTCCGAATATAAGTTCCCATAAATCTTCTTTTTTACAGCTTCTACCAAATTTAACAACCAATATTTATTAATTATTTAACAGAAAACAAAATTACTCACTATTAATAAGCTTAAATGATTAAGTGGGCGTTTGGGCATAAAAATTATTCACCTTTTTCCGGAAATTTTTTTCATTTTTTTTTACTTTTAGCCATAAAAATTATTCACTTTTTTCCGGAGTTGTATTTTGGAATACCAAAAATAAGAAAAACTTTTTTTTCAATTTTTTTTCACTATATTTCACCAAAAACTATAATTTCAAAAACTATGGCAAACACAACTCCAACTCCAACTCCAACTCCAACTCCAACTTCAAAAATTTCAAAAACCGCTCATAAATCAAAACTGCACAGAGATATATTCATAATAGCTAGCTCGCAAAAGGAAGACAGATCATCCTCTGTCCCTTTTCCAGTTACCGCCTGGTTTTTGTTTCTTCTCTGTGGGCGTCTAACAATATTCATCATTCCACCTCTCGATTGGTTCTCATAACTTTCTCATTTACTTCTCTTATCATCTTCTTATGTGTTTGGGTAATTACATAAAGTAAATAATTAGAATTGGTACGTAAAAGTTCTCTCTTAACTTGTTTTGAATTGTCGAATATGCGTGAGAAATGGAATAAACAAGATAAAAATGTATTCACTTCATTCCAACTTATGTGATATCGTTTGACTTGAACAAAGTTTTTTTTTTTTAAAAAACTTTTGAAATTTATGGTATAAAACAAAATCTTAGATATTTATGTGGCTATTGTTGAGAAGAAACAAGCAACAATCAAATTGCACGACGAGGTAACAGCGGAAGAAATACCCAAGTCAAAACTTCCCACACTATTTGAACCAAGAGAAGACAATAAACACTAGCACAAATGAAAATCCGGACAGCAACTATACCAGCAATAAAATAGCAAAGCAAGCAAAAGTAAATCAATACAAGAGACACCAAATTTAAGTGGTAAAACCCCTTCAAGGTGAAGAGGAAACATCCACTTCGGATATCCTCACAAAAACTTCACTAAAATTAACAAGAGTTACAACAATGTTCTCCAAATAGCTACAACATCAAAATCAAACACGGAGTAACAATACGTAAAAGATAACACCAAAATTAGTGAAAAAAAGAAGAGAAATCACCACAAAAAATGAGCTACTGTTCGTACTTGAAAATTGGAGCTACAGACGACAAAATTCGATCTCCACCGTTGAAATCCAAGAACCAGATGTTAAGAACCCCCAGTTCAAATTTCAGTACGATCCAACAGTTAACGAATCGGGAAACGCAATTTTAAGTGGACTGCTGTGATTGATTTTCACTGGTCCGAAAATCACCTTTTCTCTCTCAATTTCTCTCTCTATATGGCTGCTATGAATACACTCTTGTGTTATAAAAATAAGACCTAAGTTGATCCTATATATTGGATTGAATTTTGTTAATCCAATTTCACATAAGAAGGGAAAACCCAACAGCTATAAATCATTTCATAAAAGGTCAAAGAAAAATTTTGAAGTTAAATTCTTTCTAATTAAAGAAAAATGCCTTTTTTTTTTCCAGACTAAAAAGGAAAGTGTGTTAATGAATTGGGACAGAGAAAACATCATTTTGCTTTCTTTTATAGATAATCTCCTATTTTTCTCTTCCCTTTTGCTTTTTCTCATTGTATTCCTTTCCTTTTTCTCTTCTTTTATGTTAATTTATCGTAATTTGCTGCCTTTTATCATTGTTATAGTTTAATTTTCCTTTTATTTTTCTTAAATTCTTGTACTAGAAATCTTCAAAGGAATAAAAGAAAGCATTAGTATTTTTTTTTTTTTTTTTAAATATCCATTAGGCTGTGCCTAATGGCTTATTTCATTAATAAGTAATAAAAGAAGTATCTTACATCATGCTTAAAGTAGGAACTAGCTAAAATAAGATGTTCTAAAACTAGAGTGAAGTTCAAGCACAAGTAGCTCTCCCTTCCTACCACAATATCACTAAGTTGCATATCTGCATCCTCCTGTATGCATAATAAGTACAAAATGGTAATGATCATCATGAAATCTTCTTGGTCTTAATCCTCAAATTTGGGTACTGATTCTTGTCCATGTTGATGAGTGTCCTGCCAGTGCTTGAAAGATCTTGATATCCATTTATCTCCAACTTGCTGCCTGTGTCCAAAGCCATGTTAGCTAGGTAATCTGCAATCTTGTTTCCTTCCCTGCAGATATGCTGCAAATGTACTGAACATAATTGCATAAACTTCTGTATGTCTTCTATTATTGTAATAAGATGCCATGGTGTTGAACTGCTTCCTTCTAGTATTCTCTTGAGCTGCATGGAATCGGTTCAATGATTACAATGTGGATCCCCGCATGTAAGTATACGTAAATATAGAGCTTCTTTGATTGCCTCGGCCCTCTGCTACCATATTCGTCGTTTCTACTATATGTCTTTGTCGTGGCATATATAATGTCTCCATTGTGATTTCTGCAACGAAAACCATAAGAACTTGATCCTGGATTATCCCTACTAGCTCCATATGTGTTAATCTTTATATGTCCCTCTGCTGGTGCTTGCCATATGATTTTCTTGTAATGCAAAGTTGGCCTCCATGTTTCTAAGCAATCCAACAACTCTGGCCATCCTGGTGATACATGAGCTAGTCTTGAAAACTTGACCCTCACCAATTGCCAAATAGTTTTATGAACCTGATATTCCAAACTGGAAATTGTCATGTTTCCTCCATGCTTGATTTTATTTCTTCTCTTCCAAATTTCCCACATGATAACTGCTGGTATAGCCTTCAACAGTTGCTGCACCTTAGTAGGTCCATCATGTTTTCCGGCATTTTATGATCACTTGACTAAGTGCAAGCCTTGATATTGATACACCACTACACATGAAACAAACATTCTCCATAGCTTGGTGGGCTACCGGGAGAGGTTAGAAAAAGATGTGACATGGTTTCTTCTTTTGGTTCTTGACAACACCAACACCTTGATGGCATGCTCACTCCCAAATTGTGAAGAACATGATCTATTGGCAGCTTAAATTTCCATGCTCTCCATATAAAGAATGACAGCTTGAAAGGAAGTCCTCTCTCCCGCATATACTTGTAAATATCTTCCCTCTCATCCTTCTGTCTAATATAGTTCCATACACTTTTGACAGAAAACTTACCATTTTGTTCCAACATCCACCAGGTTTTGTCCAAAGCCAATGTATCTACTGGTGGAGAGATATTTTGCACTATATGTTGAACAATATCCTCAGAAAGTTGTTCTCTCAAAGCACTCAAATTCCATTCTCCTCTACTACTAAACTGTTTCACTTCAATCTCCTCTTCTGCATGATTTTCTTCCACAACATGATATAAGGCACCTAGTGAAGTCCAGTTGTCAAACCAGAAACTAGCATCTCCCTGTCTTATATGCCACCAATTTGATGCTCAACTAAATCCCTGACAAGAATCATCTTCTTCCATGTACAGGATCCTCCCCTAGCAATGGCAATCATAGGATGCAATTTCTTGCAATACTTGTTGATCATGAATTTGACATGTCAAAAACTGATCTAAAACCAAGGCCACCCTCTTCCTTTGGTAGACAAGCAGCCTCCCATTTGATCCAGTGTCTGCACCTTGTATCACTTTTATAATTCCGTAAAAAATCTAGCCGAAGCCTATGTATGTGTCTAATCACTCCAATTGGTGGGCTCATAGCAAAAAAATATGCAAAAGGCATACTGCAGACATCAATCACATACCTCTTCCACCATAGGACAACATCTTCCCATGCCAAGATTGTATTCTTCTGCCAATTTTCTTTATTATGTCATCATAATATGCAATCTTGTTTCTTCCATAGTTTATTGGGCAACCAAGATAAAAAAAAAAGGAAAGGATCCCTTTCTGATCTTAGTAATTCCCATTATTCTTCTGACCATAGTTTGAGAAACTTTATGATGAACATAGAAAACATTCTTATTCAAGTTAACTAACTGTCCAGAAACTTCCTCATACTGCTGAATTTTCTTCATCATAAGCTTAACTGATTCTTTCTCTGCAGACAAGAATAATATGGTGTCATCAACATATGAGAGATGATTAATAGGAGGACTCCACTTAGGCATGCCAAATGGTTTAAATCTGTCCTTTTCTAAAAGTGCATTTAAACTTCTAGAGAGAACTTCTGCTGATATAATGAACAAAGTAGGAGATAGTGGATCTCTTTGTTTAACTCCTCTTGAAGAGGTGAATAAACCATGTGTTTGGCCATTTATGAGCACTGAGTACCAATTACTTGAAACCAGCCTAAACACCATGTCAATAATGATTTCACTGAAGCTAAATTTCCGGAGTACCTTAGTAAAAAACAACAAAGAGACTCTGTCATATGCTTTCATCATATCCAGTTTAACTACCATGTTGGCAGTTTTAGTTCTTTTAGAAATATCTCTGACTATTTCTTGTGCTAACAACACATTTTCTACTATGCTCCTCCCCTTCACAAAGCCTGACTGGTTACTGGAAATTAACAGTGGCAATAATTGAACCAGCCTTTCATGCAAGATTTCCTTGAAATGATCTTATTGTCAAGTTACTCGGCCGATTGGCCGAGAGATCGAAAGTCTCAACTATGTCCTTCTTTACAAAGAAGATTTCCGTGTTTGTATGAGTAATGAACTTGGGAAGTTCATATCCAACATGTTAAGGCTCTTACCATTTTGATAAGGTCCTCCTTCACTATGTTCCAACGATGTTGGATAAACAGCCGGTGAAACCATCAGGACCACTTGTATTGTCCCCACTAAGTCCAAAAATGTACGATTTGATCTCCTCCTCAGAAGGTAATTCCACCAGTTCATGATTATGCTCCTTAGTAATAATTGTTGGAATATGCTTTAATAAGTTAAATCATCAGGACATCTATCAACAGCAAACTGTCTGCTATAGAAGTTAACTACCTCAACTGCAATATCTTGATTAGTAGTTAGCCACTCTCCATCCCTATTCTTAATATTAGTTAACTTAAGCTTATTTCTTCTTCCATTTACATAAGAGCTGAAGAATCTTGTATTTCTATCCCCATCTTTGAACCACTGCATGCCTGACTTTTGCCTCCAGTATGCCTCTTCTAAATGTAAGTATTTACTAAGTTCAGCCTGAACTCTATGCAACTGAGCTCTGTTCTCCATTGATGGATCAGCCTCAAACTGAGATTCATGTGCAAGAATCACCTCTTCTAGAGTGGTAACCTTCTGGAAAATGTTTCCATAAGTTGCCTTACTCCATTCCACTAGTCTTCTCCTCAACTTCTTCAGTTTGTGCTGAAAAATGAAAAAAGGATTTCCTGCAAAATCTGCTGTCTAATTTTCAATGACAACCTGATTGAAGGTAGCATGATAAATCCAAAAATTTAGAAATTTGAAAGGCTTGATGATCCTCTCGCTTTCTTGCCTTATCTATAACTCAAGTGGAGCATGTCCGAGCCTTTTTGATCATGTGAGTGACGGTATTTGAGGGCCCGATCTATCATCTTCGATTGCTCAAGATTTTATCTAATCTCTTAAAAATAGTAACCGCATCGATCCGCCATTCCACCATGTGAAAAGTGCTACCTATATATCCAAATCATACAAATGGCATAGTCATTTATGCAAGCTGCAAAGTCTTCAGTCTCTTGAAACAATACTGGCAAACCACCTAACTTTTCTTCATCAGACAAAACCACATTAAAATCAGCTCCCACCAGCCAAGGAATTTGCCATTGTCCTGCTAAATGAATCATATAATCCCACAAGTTTCTTCTTATGCTTGTATCACAAGAGGCATACACCACTGAGACTAAAGCCTCCTGCCTTGTTTGTTGATGTACTACTCTTACTGTCAGATGTTGAGCATGATCCTCAACTAAGTGAACTTCCCATTCTTCCATAGTAAACAGCAGTTAGCAAGAGTTGATTGATGTCCCAATCTTCTTCTGAAAGAGTGTAATTCTGTAGCATCCTGAAAAGGCTCCATTAATCCTATTAATTGATATTGATTCCTTCTATTTAGATTAGTCAATCTATCAAAAGCTTGTTGAGTATTGATTGATCTAATATTCCAAAATAAGGCTTTATTCATCATTGTTTGTTTAACTTTGAGGCTGCCAACCTCTTTGATTAACTTCTAATTGAGAGAGCTTGCTCTTTCTGATTTTTTCTTGCTTTGACTTTACTGGTGGTTTCTTTCAACTTGTTGACATGTTTTGGGGATAGATCAGCTTCTTTGCTAATATGTTTGACATTAGCATCCATACTCTCCTCTTCCTGCTCATGATGAATATCAGTAACAACAACACCTTCATTTATAATTGTTTCAATATCATCCTTGTTCTTATCAGGTGGATCAACATCTATATCTGGTGGTTCTTTTGGATCTTCTTCAATCCTTTCATCTGATCCATTCTCATCAGAATTTCTATCTACCACAATCTTGGTTTGCGTTTCTATTTGACCTATTGCTGTTTCTTTGACTATATCCAACTCCTCTGTATTGTTTTCTGTCTCAGCCCTTTCTACATCATCAATTTTTTATTCTTCATGTACATGATTTTCCTTTTGTAGATCCTCAGTTTGGTTGATCTTCTCTTGTTTATCATTTATCTTTTTTGGTGATTTCTGTTTCCCAAAAGATTGTTCCACCCATGATTTACATGCTTGTGGCTCAATAGAAACCACATCCTTCTCAGCAGTCACATCCTCTTCCAAAGCAAAGAAAAGCATTACTTGTTTGAATTTCCTCAGAATTGTCTACAGAACTAGACTTTCCTTTAGCATGCTCATTATCTACCAGTGGTTGTATTCTAACATCTTTGACAACATTCCAAGCATTGTAATCCATGCTATGTCTTCTTCTCTCTTCAACTTTCTCCTTTGGATCCTCCTTTGCTTTGTTCTCAACTTTCTTTCTTTGAGCCTGATCCTCATTCTTGTTATTCCTCTCCTCTTTATCTTTCTTCAACTCAGGATGTAGAACAAAACACTCGTTCGCATGCCCTTGCAAACTACATTTGATACAATACTTTGGCATGTAATCATATTTTATATCAATCCAAGTTGACACAATCTCACCGATTTCTTCTTTATGCCCACATCGATTCTCTTTGGATGTTCTTCAACAGTCAACTTGCACCTTCACCTTGGCACAACTAGGTCGTGTTTTGTTCTTTGTGGCCATTTCAACATGTAATGGCTTCCCCACTGCCTGTGCCATCGCGAACAAGGAATTTTTGACAAAAAAATGGGAGATATAGATTGAAAGGAAATCCATGCAATTGTTGTTGATGTTTCAATCTCTGGATTGAACCATGGCTCCCAAATTAAAGGTCTCATCTCATAAACTCCATCTCTAGCTTTGAGATAATACGTAGGCTTTGCCATAACATGAACATAATCCTCAAAAGTGCCAAGTCTAATCAAAACATGCCTATCATGCAAAAAACCAATCTTACACTCAGTTTGATACCATATTGCAATGGTATTATAGTACGTAACTCCTCCATCTCAGGCCATCCATATGAGAATTTACCTATTACAGCATATTGTAGACCCTCTTGTACTATCATATCATCCACTTCATGTTCATCCCATAGTACTATTGGTTCTCCATGCACGTAAGTAAGATTTTTTTTATCTCAATAGGATTTGAAGGTGGGGTGGAAGATTCTGGCTTAAGTGTTTCAAGATATGAAGGTTTGTTTGGTGGTGGTGGTGTACGATCTCCTCTCAGTATTGTAAGTTGTCCATGAACATAGGTTTGTTTTTTCTTCTCATTAGGGTTTGAGGGTATGGTAGATGCGTCTGGCTTAGGTGTTTCAATGTTTGAAGGTTTGTTTGGCATTAATGGTGGTGGCTCGCATCCTGGTAAAGGTGGCCAGCCTTTGCTTGGCCTCCGCCATGGCCGGCGCCGGCGAGAGGTTGGGTTAAAAGTAGGGTTAGGGTTTTAGAGAGTATGTTTCACACAGAAAGCATTAGTAGTATTTAAGAGTATGGCATGACAGACTTGCGAGATTACATTAATTAAATTTTCTTATTTCTAAGATTATATTGTGCAAGTAGAATAAAAAATAATTTTTTATTGCAAATTAATGTGCAGGTGATCTAGGATTTGAAGGTTCCGGATGCCACACTAGGATTAACGGGTCGGTTTGTTTATGGGCTTTCAGTTTGGATGCATCTTTTCAATAAATATTAGACCAATTTATCTAATATCCAGATTTATTTAGTTAATTATGTTTCCTTTTAAATATCTTGAGATAAAAGATTCCAAAGCAGTCTTTTTTTTTTTTTTGCAAAGACAGGTAGCTTCATTATCTAAAACTTTGTGAAAAAAAAAAAGATTTTCTACATTAGAAATCTGTAAACCATCTACTATCATTACCTCAATCTATTCATACTTCATTGCCTACTGCGTGTTGTTACACACATATAGTTAAAAATTAAGGATTGTAGCCTCGGCCTAGTCATCTTTATTTAGCTCGGATTTTGGTGAAAGATTAAAAAAAAAAAAAAAAACTTTAATATTTCAAAAATATGATATAATCAACATTCATCATTTAAAAAATGGGAAAGGGTCAAAAATACCCCTCTACTTTGGAAAAAGGGCTAAAAATATCCTCCGAACTTATTTTGGGTAAAAAATACCCCTCTCATCCTTAAAGTTTTCAAATATACCCCTGTCTTGACGGAAATTATCCCCCAAAATAACCCGAAATTATTTTTTAAACCCGCTCCATCATTTAAACCCCTGACCCAACTAAATAATTACCCATAAGATCCCCTTATTCCCCCCGTACGTAGGTTTGAAGTTTGAGGGAATTGGGGAATAAGGAGATCTTATGGTTATTATTTAGTTGGATTGGGTTTAAATGATGGAGCGGGTTTAAAAAATGATTTCGGGTTATTTTGGGGGATAATTTCCATCAAGACAGGGGTATATTTGAAAACTTTAAGGATGAGAGGGGTATTTTTGACCCAAAATAAGTTCGGAGGATATTTTTAGCCCTTTTTCCAAAGTAGAGGGGTATTTTTGACCCTTTTCCCATAAAAAATTTGAACCTTTTTTTTAAAATTTATATTTTACTATCAAACCTATTTTCTTAATATTAATGTGATTTAAAAAAAAAAAATTAGTACTTATTATCTGAGGTAAACGTGCAACATTTGTACCCAGTGACTAGGGCTGGGCATTTGGTCAGTTCGGTTTGTAAAAAATGCGAACCGAAACCGAACTGAAATAACTTCGATTCAATTCGGTTTTTGTAATTTCGGTTCGGTTTATTCGGTCGATTTCTTCGGTTTAGATATGGATGACATAGTTAAGCATCAAGCCGATATATCATCATTCCAGAAAATCCTAATAGAGCTCGGCGTGAGACAGTAGAAGTGTTGACTGCATAATAATCACTTCATTAGCAAAAATACAAATTAATGCAGTGGTAGAAATTTTTCCCCACCTTTCACTTAAGTCCTCTATTACTAGTATTTCTTGTTTATCAACCAACATCTTCTCTACAATCCAAGAGATATGACAGAGGGAATGGAGATTATAAGTAGTTCCTACTTGTCAAACTTTGTTGTATCACATCTTCCTACCACTAACCAAGAGGAGTTTTTTATTCACAATTTGCAATGTTAATATTACTAAGATAACACCCGTTGTCACAAGAAAAGATGCTAAAGGGTGTTCTAAGATATATTGTTGAGGAAATTTATTAAAAATCTACAAGGAATTGTACAAGGAATATATAATGTATGTTTCAAGAAAAAAGTGGCTTGTTAAAATTCGGTTTTTCGGTTTAACCGAATTAAATTTTGCATAAACCGAAAATCGAACCGAATTGTTGAAATCTTATAAATTTAAACCGAACCGGACCGAATAAACCGAAACCGAAATTAACTTCGGTTTGATTCGATCGGTTTTTTCGATTTGAACCATATTATACCCAGCCCTACCAGTGCCTAGTACTTAAAGAAAGAAGTAGAAAAACTTAAAATTTAATTAAACCAAAAAAAAAAAAAAAGGCTAACTGGGATTAATAAAGAAGAGCAAGTTAAGAGAAATTAAAGAAAAAGAAAAGGAAAATAAAGAAGTAGAGAACTGAAAGGAAGAGGCATTGTACTTGAAAACAGAAAAAGAGCAAAACACATGCATCGAGCAGGATTTGAACTCCCGACCTTCAGACTGAATATTTGACCCATTGCCAGGGGCACCAAACGCCCTTTTGTTACACCAGGTGACACGTTTATTACTTAACCGTTTTCTTATACATATATACTATACAAACAAAGTTTCAACCGAAGCGTGCGGGTGCCGTGGCATCCCCAACCTTCTACATAGATCCGCCCCTGCGAATCCTCCTATAAAAGTTTCAAGAGGACACTCATTTCCTTCTAATCTAGGGGACCCTTCTATTTTATCATTTTAGAGAGGTACTTATATAACATTATACTATACTTAAACATCGTTTCAATTTTATATTTTCATTTTACTCTTAAATGACAAAACTTTGATGTAAACCTTACGAGATTAAAGAAAGTAGTTGGTACCAAAGCTACTGTTTTATTTGTATACAAATTTACTTTTCAGGTGTCAAATCTTTTGTTATTTTTTAGATTTTGTATTCGATAAAACATTTGTAAAAGAAATTAGAATCTTATATAGAGCCCGTTTGGCTTAGCTTATAAGTTGCTGAAACATTTTTTTTGAGTGTTTGAGTACAATTAGAACATAAGTAATTTTGTCTTAAAATAAGTCAAAAAATAATTGGCTGTTTTAAAAAAGAAAGCGAACATAAGTTGAGCAAAAGTTTATAAAATTTCTTTTTTTAAAGTCCATCCAAACAGGCTCATAAAAGTAAAAGGAAAGGAAAAGAAAACAAGAGAAAGCAAGGGGGTCTAAATGAAATGAAAGGGGGACCAGGAGGGTCTAACCAGGAAAAGTATTTTTCAGGACTGTTTACTTGCACGCATTTGTTATTTTTTGTCGGGGTGAGGATGTCCAAGACCCCTCTATATTAGACGTTTTCTTCTCGTCGACCATTTATTGGACTTTAGAGTATATCCCTTCGTTTTTAATTTATACTGTATTACGTAATTTAAAAAGAAAAGAATGTCTTTACATTTTATATCCTAAATATGAAAAATATTAATATGATTATATAATATTTCGAATTATAGCTCTAAATATGGTATATTATTTTGTAGAATTATAAAATAATGCTGCAAAATAAAAAGAATCAATTAATTTATTTTAAATATAAAAATATAATATTTTTTGAAAATAAATTATTTAAAAAATAATATCACATAATTAAAAGTAATGGAGTACAATTTGGTGCAGAAAGGAGTCGGTAGTACATATACATTTGGATTTTGGGTACGTCATATAAGCCTGGTGGTCCCACTAGACCCACCAAATGACAAGCCCAGACGTGTATGTTTTGTATCTGGAGTAAAGTTTGTAATTTTCACAAATTTTTTTCCGGTGTATATATAAAATAAAATGATTTATTTTTAATAGTTACAAATTAAAAACAAAAATATATAATGTCAAACCATCCACAAATATTCAATGCATATAAAGATGTACATATAGTGTACTTATTAATTTTGTATAACCATGATATACAAAATAAGTATAACACGGTTGCGGTGCAATTCGGCTATCATCAAGGATCTAATTTTCAATTCCACCATTCTTTCTTTTTCTTATTATATATATTTACTTATTTATGTTTAGTGATAAATAAGAAAAAAAAAATTCTTCTCCACTTTCGCTCTTTTTAGTAATTTGATTGTTAAATGATAAGAAGAGTTGCGACCAAAACAATTAGACATACATAGTTCTGGTAATTGGTTTGCTGTTATTGTAAATTTCTATTCTTTATTTTAAATAAGAATTTCAATAAAATAATTGTTTATTTATAAATTGGCTTTTGGTGTATAATTCAAGATACAGATTGTAATATCTAATTCAAACCTCTGAAAGAAGAAAATCACTAGACTTTTAAGAGAATTCTAAATAGTACCATAAATTATTATTGCCGTTTCATTTTAACATGCAAGAAATAGTCATAGAAAATGAATAGATAATGTGGTACTTTAAAGAGACAATAGTATTGATGGTATAACTTTTTTGATGATTGTCTCTTCAAAGTATTGCATCTTTTTCTTTTTTGGTAGTACTACACTACTCATTATATTTCCTTTTCCATTATATTCTATGTAAACTTTTAAGAACATGGCCTTGTAATTGAGTAAAGTACCGTGTAACGCTTTGAGAGTTTTTTTTTTTTTTTTTTTTTGTATTGGGGCCGGGCCGATTAAACTTGAAGTCGCGTTGGAAAATTTCTCATTGAGGATAAAGCGCTCCGAGAAATTTCATGTTTGGGGATAAAGCACTTCATAACAAGCGATTTCATATCTAACAACATTCAAATCTAAAATCTGTAATTGAAAAAATACTTATCACTCCATCACAACCCTTGTTGATAACCTTTGAACTTTTGTTAAGGAAAGTTACGTAGAAGAAGAATGGAGTGTCATTCAAATTATTGGGGCCCAACTTCCATTATTAGTTCTTTGGAATCATCACTTTAATTATGTGTTATGGTCTTTTTTGAAAGCGGAAATCTTTGAAAGCTGTTTGATTACATTACGAACGATGAAATAACTTTTTCACGTATTACGTTATGTAAAGGATAACATCTTATTTTATTAAAGATTTTAACTTGTGATACATATATTTCCTTTAATTTCAAATATTACACAACTTTGTAACTTTTAGGGGTCGATTGGTACGTTGTATTAGAGAAAATAATATTTATATTAGATTTGGTGTTGTTAATCCCTTGTTTGGTAGTGATTCAACCTACGTTATTAGTTATACACAGGGGCAGATCTATGTAGAAGCGTGGGAGTGTCACGTCACCCGGACGTCTCGAGTGAAACTTTGTGTTTATGAGTATATCTGTATAAGAAATCGGATAAACAGTAATCCTGGCACCCCAAATTATAATGAGTGCATGGTGCCAGTGGTAAGAAGCCGTATTCTACTACCTAGGGTCGCAAGTTCGAATCTGTTTGGTACACTTTTGAAAACTATTTTAGCTTTCTGCATGTGGGATCTAGGCGTGATCAATAACAATACACAGAAATTTTTTGGTCAATTCTTTCTGGCGAGCTGGTTTGTAGCTTAACTTTGTCCGTAATGGTCAGAGGTTCGAATCTTGCTACTACTTTCATTTTTGGAAAAATATTTTTTAAGCAAGCCGTTATTAAAAGATTGTGGTTACGTATGTTTGAACCCTAGACCTCTCAAAAAAAAAAGCTAAATTTAGTCACCCAAAATACCAGCATATATACTAAGGTTCTTTCTTTGTTTAAATAATCGCATACTTTCTTGTTTAAATAATTGATACATATATACATGTTAATTACGTATTACCCTGTAAATATCAACATCGTCTATGCAAAATGCAACATACCTTACTGTTCAAAGCGGTATAGCAGCCAAAACTTTCAAATGCACATCTGAATCATTAAGATGTTGTCTCTGCGTCCAACACCGAATATTAAGATTAAGTTTTGTTTTTTCAATATACGAATATGCATAATGTGTTTATTTTTAAACATAATAAATATACAATTTAAATTTAAAAGTAATTAAATCATAGAAAATAATTACAAATTTAATAAAAATATATTATTTGATAAAAAAAAATGAAACATTTATGTTCATAAGTAACGCGGAGATATTTTGTAGTCGTGGTGGGTGGTGAGTGGGGGTGGAGGGGTGTGGGGGTGGTGGGGGTGGTTGGGGTGGGGGTGGGTGGTAGTGGGGGAGGGGTAGTAGGGAGTGGGGGAGGGTTTTATGGGGGTAGGCAGATGGAGGGAGCGTGGGGGTGGGAGTGGGTGGTGGTGGAAGTGGGGTGCGTGGGGTAGGGGTTGGTGGTGGGGAGTGAGGGTGGGTGGTGAGAGGTGGGATTAGGGGTTGGTGGGGTGGGGTGGTGGGGAGCGGGGGTTTGGAGTAGAGGGTGAGTGGGTAGTGGGGTGGGGTTGGAGTGGAGAGTGTGGGGTGGGTGGGTTGGATGGTGGGGTTAGAGTGGGTGGGGGTGGGTTGAGGTGGAGGGTGGGGGTGGGGTTGGGGTTGGAGTTAGGTGATAAAAAGTTAATACAAAATCTTATGTAATGATATTAAGAGCTGTTCGAAGATCTTAATGATTAAGACTGATTCGGACGATAAGTGCTTGGGTCTTAATGCAGGCAAATCGCTTCAATGGCCAAGGTCGGGCAGGTCGGATTCGAACCTCCGATAGTGCTGGTATAAATGAGGGTGGGTGGGTAGTGGGGTGGGGTTGGAGTGGAGGGTGGGTGGGTAGTGGGTGGTGGGCTTGAGGCGGATGGGTAGGGTTGGAGTGGAGAATGGGTGGGGGTGGGGGTGAGGTTGAGGTGGAGAGTGGGTGGGGGTGGGGTTGAGGTGGAGGGTTGGGGTTGGGGTTGGTACGATAAAAAGTTCCATACGAAAATACCTCTTAATGATATTAAGACTTGGTTCAAGATCTTAATGATTAAGTTCTATTGACTCAATAAGTGTTTAGATCTTAAAAACAAACGCATTTAATGGGCAAGAATCGAACCATTCGCATTCGACCTCCGATAGTCTGCAACAAATGAGGTCTGAACCATTCAGATTCCCCAATTATTTATTTTACTTTTCAAAAATATTCCAAGCACATCCAAACAAAATAAAGACTATGTCGGTCTTATTAGTTCTTTTGTCGTCTTAAAGGAATATTTTGATGTCAAGAAAAAATCAAATTTCTGATCAATCGATTTTCTTATGGACAAAGTCGAAATCATCTCACTTAAAATGCTTTATCAATTTTTGCGATACATCAAAACTTTATGGGGAAGAGTTTGATTCTTGTCTATATCATGTCCTTTAGTAGATGTGAATAGAAGAATAAATTGAGAATTTAAATTTTATGTATTGATGTGTAAATATAAAATCTACACGCAGGAATGGATCTAGGGCACGGGGAGGGTGTTCACCCGAACACGCTCGGCAAAAAACTATTATAAAGATTTTTTTTTATTTTTTTATGTATATATAGATTCTGAATACCCTAAACATAAGACAAAAGGTTGATCTAGTGGTTTAGGTGTTCTAAATTCACTTTGAGGTTTCAAGTTCAAGTCCTAGATGCTATATTTTTATTTTTCGAACCTCATCACTGAAAATCTTGAATCTTCATTAATGGCTAATTAGTCACTAGATTTAGTGAATAATTTAAATAATCAGGTTAATGGTCATTAAGTCCTCTTTAATGGCTCATTAAGTCCTTCGTTCACCCTTCAAATTTTAGCCTACATAAACCCATCTTCTTGGTGAATTGTTGATACACAAAAAAATTCCTTTTCCTCATATTTCCTCTTAAGTTGTTTCTGGACAATTGGTTTTGCGCAACTCCAAACTTCCAAACCACTATCGTTGCAAGTATTTGAAGTGTATGCGAACCTCGAGGAATACTTGACTAAACGATTTGCGACCGTAGCTTCGAAATCCCTTTCAAGCAGCTAGGGCGCGGCGACACGTTAGTTATCCGATAAATCTATTCTATCCTTTCGTTCGTTTTACTGATTAATATTGTTAATAATTCCAACAAACCTAACATAATAAATAATCTGTTACTATGATACATTACAGTAACATGAAAAAATTATTACGCTATATCATTCTATATAACTTAAATCTAATAATTAAATGCCTGAAATGCTGTTACATTTCATGTGCTATTTTAATTATTATGACTAAGATGTGTCCGACATAAAGAAGCTTGTTTTCTAGTATAGGTATGCTTTGCTTTTTAGTTTGTCAATGTTCGTTCGGCACAAAGGAAGTTCTCAAAGATAATCTTTTTAAATCGCTTGTTTAATATTAATACATTTGTGATGCTTCCAATTTTCACATGAAAAAGAACTTACGTACGTTGTTAACCTTACAATGGAGAAAAATAAAATAATATTTAATAATATTTCCTTTCTCAACGGCGATCTATCTAAAATGCCTCTCTACCCTCCCGAGAAGCGTAGCCGTCATGATACTCTACCCTTTCCGCACCCTCACTTTGTATGATTATACTGGGTATTTTTTCTTTGTATTTCCTTCCTCATTTTTCACTCTCTTTTCCTTTCTCCTTTTTTTTTTCTCTCCTATTCAGCCACGTATAGCCTATTAAAAAAGCGCCTCTTAACAGGATTTTTTTTCTGTTTTCAAGACTCGAAATTGAGACATCTGATTAAGATTAGATGGATTATATTTATCCCATCACAATCTTTCGTGATCTCATTTTTCACTGTCAGTACATTATAGCTGTCGGAAAAATTGAGCAAATTTTATTTTTCTGTCATGTCCATTCATATTTAGAAGAACTAATACTTCCTGATCGATTTAACTAATACTTCCTGATCGATTTATCTTCATGATTCTAATTTTGTACATCCACTTTAAACATATTTTGTACCGCTACGGTGGAGGATTAGTTCCATAACCAATTAGCATGTCATAACAAAAAGAAAAAGATTAATCTTCATGAAGAACACAAGAAAAGAAATGAAATTACGAGTTTTCTAGTGACATGACAACGGGTACAAGTACAACTAAAACGATTCAAATAATATAAACGTGAAAAATACAGTGTTAAGAATGAGGTCCGTTGCATTTCAAATTCTGCAACTTAAAAAGAAGCAGCCAAGCATGTCTTTATCTGCTGAAAGAAAAAATGGACATCCCTACTTCACAAGAGAAATAAATAAATAATGATTTGGTTAAAGTAAGAAAATGACTGATGAAGACATGAAGGTATTATTATATAAGAGAAAGCTAGTAGACATGCAAGGCTTAGTTTTTGTTTTTTGTTTTTTTGTTTCATATTCTCTTTACCAAACCTTCCGAGGAGTTTTTTTTTTTTTTTTTTTTTTAAAATATATTCAATTTATGTTATCCCAACTTAGATGCTACAAAAAAGTGCTCTCCGGCTATATTTATATTTTCTTGGATTATTGCTTAGTTGCTTTGGGCTTACTTATTATTCCATGGCTAAAACCCGCAAAGAAGGCATTATGTCAACAAAAACAAAAAAAAATTATGCTAATCCAATTCTTGCTCTTTTGTTCAATTTCATATCACTCTTTCGAAAATGAAGAAGATGAACTGAAAGATTTGAGATAATTGCACTTTCTTAATAAATCATCACTAAGTATAGTATAGTCTATGATCACTTGAAAAGGACACCTGTGGAATATTTAGTAAACTACTGCGTGCATTCTATTTTGTTTAATACTATTTTCATATTAATTTGTTCATAGAAAAAATATAGTACATTTTTAGGTTATCTTAGCGAGAAGTTTTTGTATCCAAAGAACTGCTTTGATATATTTAAGACCATAAAATTTTTAAAAATTATAATCACACAATATTGTGACATATTTTATGACCATAAATTTTTAAAAAATTTAATTAAATTGTGTGAAATCAAATTTATTAGTAAACCAGAGAATATCCGTAACAAGATAGTAATAATGAATCATGATAGGCTTTCAAGTCACATCCGTTACCTTTTTTTCTTTTTTGTGAATAAACTAAGTAGGCGTTTGGCCATAAGAATTATTTACTTTATTCCGGATTTTTTTTTCACTTTTCAGCGTTTGGCCATAAGAATTCCGAATACAACTTGAAGTTATATTCCGGAATACCAAAAACTCAAAAAACTTATTTTTCAAAAAATTTCACTTTTTTCACTTTTTTACAACTATATTTCACCAAAAACTACAATTTCAAAAATTATGGCCAAACACAACTCCAACTCCAAAATTCCAAAAAAAGTGATTTTTTTTTTTGTTTCTATGGACAAACGGGGCCTAAGAAAGAATGTGTGTAGATGAAGGGACCCAATTTGAAATTATAGGGCTCGCTAATTTTTTGGGGGGCCTACGTTGTGGCTGTATGTGGTCGTGAGTAAGCCCGTTAACCGGTTGAAACCGGACTGGACCGGTAACCGGTTAGAAAACCGGCCGGTTTTCGGTCAAAAATCCGTAATCCGGCCACTGCCATCGTAACCGTTCCAAAATTGAAACCGAAACCAACGTTTTAAACATAAAAAACCCTTTTTGTTTTTTGTATAGTATATGTATTTTATAGTATTTCTTAGTAAATTGTAGGTATATTTATATATGTTATATAAGTTTATAACTAAAGTTTATATATTTACTAACTAACAACATATATATATATATATATATATATATATATATATATATATATATATATATATATATATATATATATATAATATACTTAAGTTATATGTAAATATATATACTTAGAACTTATATATATATGTTTAAGTTATATTTAAGTTATATATATATATATATATATATATATATATATATATATATATATATATATATATATATATATACTTATATATGTATATTATATATACTTATATATGTTTAAGTTATATGTATACTTATATATGTTTAAGTTATATGTATACTATATGTACTTATATAACTTAAGTTTTTTCTAAGTCTATAAATTCCTATTTTATAACTTAAGTATATTTATATTATAAGTATATTCTTAGTATATTTTAGTTATTTTTCAAGTATATAACTTTCTATTTTTTAATTTAAATAGATGTATATTATAAGTATATTCTTAGTATATTTTAGATATATTCCTAACTTAGTATAAGTAAATATGAACACAAGAAAATAGAAGAAAGCTCAATGAGCCATATATTTTATTCATTCATTTGCAAGTTATAGTCTTTTTTAACTTGCAAATAATACATGAGTTGCGAAAAAGTAGTACAATAATAAAATAAAAAAGTGTCAATCATTTGGCGAATATCCGTCATATCATATTCGGTCATTGAGACATCTTCAAAGTCTTCCATTTGGTCTATTCCACTTGCTATCAAATCTTCAATCTCTTCCTCGCCTTCCATCGGCTTCGAGTTTTGTTGCGTCGCTCCGATCTAATCCAATCGCGAATGCAAACTAGTACGTTGCAAGCTAAATCCCAAGTGTCTCAGTGGTCTCCAATTTGTTGTCTTCCTTGGCTAAATGCACTTTCCGAAGCCACGGTTGATATTTGAACCGTAAGGATATCTCGAGCCATTCTTGAAAGTAACGGATGACTCGTCTTGTATTTCATCCACCATGCTGAGACGTCCAAATCATCTAGTTGGTTGATATCCACATTTGGCTGCATCAAATAAATGTGATATTCATCAAAGTTTGCATTATTAAAAGGAGCTGGCTGTGAATGTAAAACTTTTAAATTCGACAAACCCGACTAGCCCTTTTTGCTACTTTGAAAAGTAGTATGGCGTGGAGCAACAGGTGTAGCACTTCCTTCCAAAGTAGAATAATGACCAAAAGTTTTTCTAAACTCGGAATCAATCGCGAGCTCGGCGTCATTTAAAGATTGTTCAACTTTCTCGTCAATTTCTAAATAGTATAAATTTGACCAACCAATGCTCTAGTATAAGACATTTTAAAACAAGGATTTAAAAGAGAACCCAATATAAATAAAGTTGGGATGGAAAAAAAATGCTTCTTAAATTTTGTTGTCATATTAAAAATAGCCGCTTGATAACCGGATTTATCTTTATACTCATATAAAACTCTAGCTATTTCCGCTAAGTAAGCTAAAATTCCGGTTACAGTGATATAGAATTGTCTAGAAAAAGCAAGAGTTGCATTATAAAGTTTTTGTAAAAGTTCAATACATTCCTTAACATCTTACCAATCGGTAATATTTAACCAATCATCACTCACTACTAAAAAAAAGGGAAAAATCGACGGCCAAAACCGACGGACCGAGTCGATTTTTTTAATGAAACCGACGGAAACCGACCTTTTTACGGTCCGTCGGTTTTCCATAGCCTCACTTTTTTGGAAACCGACGACCACGTCGTTTTTCTGACGACAAAGGTCGGTTACGTAGTCCGTCGGTTTTTTTCAATAATTTTAAAAAATAAATAAAAATTAAAAAAACCGACGGATTGCACGGTTTTTTTAATTTATTTTTTTATCTTACATAAAAATAATATATATTTTATGAAAAATGACGCCTTTAACGTCGGTTTTCTATTTAATTTTTTTTTTTTTTAAATAAAACCGACACGACGTTCGTTTTTTCATAAAATTTAATAATTAATTTCCGAAAAATCGACGGACTAAGTCGGTTATGCATCGATTTTCCGGAAAATTACTGTTAATTTCCGGAAACCGACGGATCGTCGGTGTCAAAATTTCGCATGCAAATCATGCATTTTACGCAACCACACCGCACTGACAAACCAACAGCTCTCGTAACTAGCATTAAAATGCTCCAAAATCAATTTAAAAGAGCTACAACACATAAAATCACCTTAAGTTAATAATAAAACACATCAAACATTATCTAAACACATCAAATACGATCTTAATAGACCTTCAAAGTTCAGAAATATTTAAATGTCCAACCAAAAGTACCATTAACTAGTTTTAACATAAGTCCATTATTAAATCCAAAACTACTACAATCGATCATCCCAAGGTCTGTCAGCTACGAAATCACCGTCATCGTCATCTTCGGGTTGCGGGGGAGGGGGGAGAAGGGGGCACACTAAATTGTCCACATGCAATGTGGCTTTTAACTTGTGCCATTAGCGATTCAAGGCTCGCTTTTCATGGTGTTACTTTTCTCAACTCTTTTTGCCCCCGCCCCGCCTAATTTTCCTATTAAGTTCAAGAATTTGCTCGCACCATACGCGACCCGAACACCATCAACTCCTCCGGCTTGTCGAGAAGACCCTTCACCTCGCAATCCGACCGAAGGCGACTTAAGTTGTTCCGGGCCTAGACCGTACGCTCTACCCTTTTGTACTCCCCAATCGCTCTACACCAAAATCTATCTCTAATTCCTGGAGGACGGCTCGATGCTCAGCCGAGTTTGTGCAGACTCGGTCCACCTCATCCATAAATTGCGTTCGTATATTAAAAAATGAAACTTAGTATATAACGAATATATCATAATTAAAACTTATATATAATTACTTAAATAATAAAATTATCACTTACATAGGAATTACGAGCCCTCGTCCTCAACCCATACGGGCCGATCCGACCATGCTTCTTCTTTTGTGTGGGTCTTTTAGGAATAGCCGATCCTAAGTTGGCATCTGTCCCGTAGTTTTTTTTCTGCAAAAAAAAAAAAGAAAAGTTAAACATAAAATTAATAGCTCAATAATGATATATTGATCGTAGGTAACTTTAAAAGTATAAAATTACTTACCATTGTCCTAGCCACGTGCCCTCGACTTCTTGACCCCAAGGTGCAAAGAGCCACCTTTCTCGGATGCACGGGCGCCTTTGCTCGCTCGTACTTGGCGATAAACTCCCGGAGTTCGCCAATGTGCCTTAAGTTTCTCCCACTGCTCGCCGTTTAGCCATCGTGGGGCATCTTTCATATACCTTCTAGCCCTCGAAAACCAATCGACAACCTTGCACTCCTTTCCTCTCAAAGTTTGCAAAGAACCCTATCATTGTCCATTGGATCCCATGTACAATACATCCGCAAATCAAATAGCTAATGTTAGATGATTTATATAAAAGTAAATTCAAGTTATGAAATGTATAATAAGATGCATACGTTAAACTCTCTAAACATAGCCTGTCGAGTTTCATATGGGATTTCACTCCATGAAGTATAAAAATGATCGCCATAAAGCCTCCGAACAACATCCAACAAGACTTTTGTAGTGTCGCGATCTGGATAGAACCTGCAGTTAAAAAATTTAATGCATATTAGATTAAGATGAAAAAAAACTTTAGGAAAACTTAATAAAAGACAATCTTACCCAACTCCCTTAGCACGAGAAAAAATCCGACCCATCGCATCTCTATCTCCATGTAAACTATGATATATCGGGTAAGTCAGACAGAGCCGGTGCAGCAGGGTAAAGTAGGAGTGAGCAGGAGCAAAAAAGTGTGAGAGGACGAAGACGGGTTTGAGACCGGTTGGATTACAGCCGACTGTGCCCGTAGCCGCTATCTCTAAGGCGCAAATTAGATATACTTGAGGTGTACCATTTGAGAAGCGAGAGAGGAGAAGGAGACAAAGTGGCCGGGATGTGCTAGGAGATCCGCCACGCGGTGGGCAATACATAGGTATAGGTATAGAAGTAGGATGTGTAAACGATGCCGACCGAGGCGGCGGGGCCGGGCCGAAAGACCCACCGACCGACCGGGCCCGCATAGAAGAGCTGCATAAAAAGAAAGCGGAGTAGACGTATACGTGGAGCGGACGGAATAGACCGACTACTAGTAGTCGTAGGATCTATAGGTCTCTTATTTTTTCTCTTACTAGTACCTCCACCGCTCTACCTCTACCTCTACCTTGATCACTACCACTCCACGACATCCGCATACATAAAATTAATAACTCAATAATGATATATTGATCGTAGGTAAAAATTTAACAAGTATAGAATTGTGTTATTATCAAGTATAGAATAAACTAACATGCAACTAGTTATCCTTCCACTCATCCTCGCTTGTTTCATTTTCATCGATGATTCTTCCTCATCGCTTGTTTCCAGTCCATCTGGCCGATTCTTCCTCAACATTTTCTATGATAGTTACATCATCTTCATCAACTTCTTCTAATATGTGTTGAGGATGTTCCAAAGTATTTTCTAACTCTGTGTCAACCGTTTGATAAACAACTGGTACATCATTTTGATACGGCACATCTAATGCATTATCGACCTCAATCCTCCCCACAGGCTTAGTCTTTATAACCACCCACCAATCAGCCTTATCCCTTCGCAAAGGATATGGAGCATAATACACTTGCTTAGCATTTTGTGCAATTATAAAGGGATCATAGCGATTGTATTGTCTTGTGTGTTTGACTTCAATTATGTTATGCTGATGATTCACCCTTGTACCTCTTTGACTTGGATCAAACCACTCGCACCGAAATAATGTTATCTTCTTCTTAGGATAACCTGGATACTTAAGTTGTATGATCTCCTACAGCACACCGTAATAATCAACAGTTACACCGCTACCATCAGCATCGCCTTTAATGCACACTCCACTATTATTCGTCTTCTTATATTGAGAAGCTTCTTCGGTTTGAAACTTGTAGCCATTAACAATGTACTTTTTCATTGTCCTAACTTCATTGCCTGGTCCAAGAGCTATATCTTTCACAAATTGGGAATGTTCTCCTATTTGATAAACCTATATAATAAGGAGGAAAATTAAAATTCAATAACCTCTATGTAGCCTACATTTAATTGAAATTATGCAATGAATTTCCACACTTACAAAATCGTACAGCCAATGGGAAAACTTAGAATATATGGCTTCATCGCCCTCAAGTTCTACGAAGTAACCGTCGACATATGCAAGATTTTCATTAGTGTCACCCTTATCGCTACTCCATTTAATTCGCAACATAATTCGACACTCACCGAATATATACTTGAATTTCAAGGCACCGAGCAAAACATGTCACTGTCCGATTGCCTCTCCATACTACTCGTGGTTCATTTTATAGGCGTTTTAGAACCTCGTCCTGGTTGATTAAAGATGGACATTGGTGGATAGTTATGATCAACCCCACCCTCATCATTATGGTCAGGCCTATTTCTCATACACGACACTTGCTCTCCGAAATAATATGAATCGTAAACGCGCTCGTTTCCTTTGCAAGATACGCTTCACAAATAGATCCTTCAATCTTAGATCTCTCGCTTAGCCAATTTTTTACATTTGCCAATGATCCCGCACACATGTTTAATATCAATAGGAACGTAATTAGTTAACAAAATACTATTAAAGAAAGAGCTAGTAAGTTTGGTTACTTACCTCTCAAAAGATACATCCACCTAGTTTGAACCGAGCCTCCAAGGCGCGCCTCTGTACAAGATGAATGGGAAGATGTTCCATCATATCAAAAAATCCACATGGAAAGATCTTCTCGAGCTTAGTTGTAATGATCGGTATATTCGTTCCATTCTTCAAGGTTTTCTACCGTCAAAGTGTTAGAACATAAATCCTTGAAGAACAAACTTATCTCCGTGATTGGTTTCATATTCTTTCCGTAGGCGGCTAAATGCAATATGAATCAAAGTTTCCATGAAAACATGGCAATCATGACTTTTCATACCAATCAATTTTCCTTCATTCATATCAAAGACGCTTGTCAAAATTAGACGCATACCCCTCTGGCATCCGCAAATTCTTAACCCATTGACAATTCTGTCATTTCTTCTCCAAAGTGAATGAAAAACTAGCCGTGGGCTTGAACACTTTATTATTCGCTAACTCTTGCAAGTTCAATTCGTGGCGCCTACAATATTCCTTTAGGTCCAATCTAGCTTTTGGGTCATCTTTTGTCTTGCCTTTAACATCCATAACAAGTTGAACAAATTATCAAAGTAATTTTTTTCAATATGCATCACATCAAGATTATGCCGTAGAAGATTATCCTTTCAATACAAGAACTCCCGAATATGCTTTGTTTAGTCCAATTATGTTCAACACCATAACTAGGTAGTCTATAAGGGCAACTTCGTGACCTTAGGCAAGTGACAAACCCTCCCCAAATTTCTTCTCCGACAATGTTCGAGGCGGGGGATCATTTTCAGTTTTATTCTTTCTAAATGCTTGTTTCATTTTCCGAATTGGTGATCTATAGGCAAGAATTGACGATGACAATCAAACCATGAATTTTGTGGCCATGTTTTAAAGTGAAAGCTTTACTAGTTTCCATGCAATGAGGACAAGCAAGCTTTCCAAGCAGTCATCCAACTGACAACATCCCATACACAGAAAATCGTTAATAGTCCACATCAAAAAGCACGCATATTGAAATTGCTCTTAGTTGATATATCATATGTCACTACACCTTCACACCACAATTGTTTTAACTCATCAATCAAAGGTTGCAGATAGACATCAATCAAAACTTTTGATTACGAGGACCAGGATAACACAATTTAGGAATATATAGGACTTTTCATACACATCTCAAGCGGTAGATTATATGGAGTAAGAAATACAAAAAACCAACAAGAATAAGGTACAAACAAAAAGGTACGGTGTGAAACCATCCGCACACAAACCCAAATGAATGTTTGTTGGTTCACTAGCAAAATCAGATAAGTTCTATCAAAATGTTTCCACGCTTCTCCATCCGATGGATGACACATAACACCACGTGGCCTTCTATTTTCGCCGTGCCATCTCATGCGTGAGGAGCGGGGAACTCCGCGATGCAAACAACCTCTTTAACCTAGGTATAATAGGTAAATAATGCATCGCCTTAATTGGAATCGTCTTTCCACTAGGTGTCCGCTTATAACGCGCATGTCTACATATTTTACATTCATTTAAATCAGCATCTTGCTTATAGAACAACATACAACCGTTTGGACAACAATGAATTCTATCATACGACAATCCTAATTTGGAAACCAATCTCTTTTTGCTTCATAGTAACTCTTAGGTATGTCGAATTCCGACTAACTAGTTCTCCTACAAGCTTAATCATCGAGTCCATAGTAACAAAGAACAAATTAATCGATTTGATGTTAATCATTCTAACCGCAAATGTACAACTTAATGTCGACTCCCTACCCAAAGTGGACGACTAGCCTCTTCTAATTCTTGATAGAAGCGCATTGCTTCTTCATTAGAGGTTCCTCAAAATTTTGCTCAGTTCAAACCTGCATCGTACGCCAAAAGCATCATTAACCATATCATTAACTCTATCATATCGGACATGACTATATTCCGACACACTATTTTCACCGACAACCATATTGTAAAATATACCATTGACCCCATCAAGCCTCTCCATGATCACCCAAACATAATATTTCGCTTAAACCCACGACTATATAAATGAACCCTAACTACTTCCGGTTTCAAAAACTTCATACACCGGCAATGAGAACAAGGACACCTAATTACCCCTTCATTTTGAAAAGGGTGAAGTGTCATTGCATGTGTGATAAACCCATCAACACCTTTAACAAATTCATCATGTACACCCACACGATTACTATTATTCATATTATACATCCACATACGATCCATCTACAAAAATATACCCATAAATTATTGAGGTTATAGAAATATATTATAACTTAAGAATTCTAACTTAAAATATAACTTAAGAAAACACAATCCCAACCACTTCTAACTTTGAATTCTCAATAACAATTCTAACTTTAATAATTTATAAATTCTAACTTTAATATAATTTTGAAAAGCACAATCCCAACCAATTCTAACTTTGAATTCTCAATAACAATTCTAACTTTAATAACTTATGATTCTAACTTTAATTCTAAAAATTGAAAAGTAAATCTAGTCAAATAAAGTCTACATTTTAGTTTTGAGGTTATAGAAATATTATAACTTAATAATTCTAACATAACTTAATAATTCTAACTTTGAAAAGCACAATTCCAACCAATTCTAAAAATTGAAAAGTAAATCTAGAGAAATAAAATCTACATTTTAGTATTGAGGTTATAGAAATACTATAACTTAACAATTCTAACTTTGAAAAGCACAATCTCAACTAATTCTAATTTGGAATGATCAATAACAATTCTAATAACTTATGAAATTCTAACAAAAAGCACAATCCAAAAAAAAAAAAAAAAAAAACTAGTCAAATAATTAAAGTATACATTTTTGCACATATTCAACATCAATAATATTACAAAGAATGATAACTAAGCTAACACAAATACATTGACAAAGAACATGAAATATAACACAATCTCAAGCCAAAAAAAAAAAAATGACAACTAAACTAGTCAAATAAAGTTTACATTTTTTTCACAAATTCAACATTAATAACATTGCAAATGATGTTTAACAAAGCTAAATAGATTAGCATTAGGCCTAAAATCTACAAATAAAACTAAAATTGAAAGAATTTTAAAAGCCCTAATTTAAGAGAAACTAACCTCAACTAATTAACTTCAAAACGAGTCTGGGGTTGGTGGGGACGGGCTGGCGGGGGGGCGTTGGGCGGTGGCGAAATGGGTGGATGGGCTCACGGAGGGAGCGGCGGGTAGGGTTTGGGGGGGAATGGGGTTTTAATTTGGAAGAGAAGAAGAAATGGGTCTAAAACCCGTCCGGTTCCATTTTAAAGAAAATCGACGGACAAAACCGACCCCGTCCGTCGGTTTTTCCTGCACGTTTGACCAGATTTGACCCGAATTTTTTTTTTTAAAACAAAAGGAAATCGACCCTGTCCGTCGGTGTCCTAAAGAAAAATTATTTATTATTTTTTAAAAAAACAAATTGAATTGCATATTATTTAAAATATTTTTAAAAATAAAACCGATGTACGACGTCAGTTTTATATTAATTATCATTATTTTTTTTAATAAAACCGACGTGGGACGTTGTTTTTTTTGGCGGTTAAATATTTTTAAAATTCTGCCAAAAAAACCGACTTCGTCCGTCGGTTTTCTAATTAAAATAATTTTAAAAAATTAGAAATGTAAAAAACCGACGCAGGAAGTCGGTTATCCTTCGGTTTTTTATCCGTCGATTTTTGGCAGTTTTTTAGTAGTGACTATCCGTATTAAAATGGTTGTGAACTTGTTGTATGGGAATCCTATGATCATATTCTTGTTGTAACATAATGTAAGTGTAGTTCCACCTAGTGTCAACTTCTATTTGAATTTTCCTAGGTCTAAGGCCATTTTGCACACAAAAATTCTTAAAATCTCTCATTTTTTGCTTATTAGCATTACAAAAAAGAAAAGCAACCGCATTTCTAACTTTTGAATAGAATCTTCAAAATAGTCAAGACCATCTCTAACAATCAAGTTTAAAATATGATAACTACATCTCACATGAAAAATATTATTTAGCGGAGGATTTAATTCCCTTTTTAAAAGACCAACTGCCTTTGTATTATTAGAAGCATTATCTAAAGCAATACAAAATGTTTTTCTATAAATGTTAAAAAAATTCATAATAGTTGACATTGAATCCGCTAAAATTTTTCCGTCATGACGACCTTTCCCTTCATCATATAAAAAAGCTATAATTCTTTTTTGCATCACCCAATTATCATCAACCCAATGACATGTAATAGCAAAAAAATCTAACTTGTTAAGACTAAGAACCAAATCGGCGGTAAGAGAAACACTACAAGTTAAAGAATTAAATACATGGCGCAAATAAAATCTATATTTTTTTAAATAAATCTATAATATCCGCTCTACAAGTACTTCTAGGAATACCCTCAAACATTGGATTGTAACAACATTGAATATAAGTAACAAACCCCAAAACTGAAGGAAAGGAAAATGGTAGAGCATCAAAAGCAACCATTTTAGCTATTTCTATACGCTCTTTTTTCTTTTCATAGCTAAAATTTCTATCGGTTCGTGGGTCTATTGTTTGTTGAATAACCCCCACATTTGAACCCATTTTCTCTCCCTAAACATCCCTATGTTTAGATCTCATATGACCCGTTAGTGAACCCATTCCACCATCCTTACTAGTTTCTTGCCTAAAAACAAATTCTTGTTTACATCTACCATATGTAGCTATTTGTCTTTCCTTATCATTAGTCATAAATTTCCAAATTCTAGCGGTTGGCCTACGAGTTCTTGGCGGTTTAACTTGTGTATGTGATTGTGTAAGACCTATATCTCCTATGAAATTTTCGGAGGCTTGTGTTTCATCATCATCATCATCATCAGTTTCATTAAAAGTGCCGATATAGTGTTGTATTATCTCATGATCTACAAGTGGATTATTTCCACCAATATCAATATCTAAACTAAGTGTTTCGTTCACAAATGTGTCCTCATTAAGCCCACCCCTAACAATACCACTACTACCGCTACCACGTCTCACTCTCTTCGACATTATTAAATAGAATTAATTTAAATCACACGCAAATAAATTACAAGAAAATAAATTGCAACAAATTAAATTGCTAGAATTAAATTGCGTAAATTAAATAGCGGAAAATAAAGATAGAGTTGGAACGAAGGTACCAAATTGCCGGACTAATTTCCACCAAAGTGAAGGCGGCTAAATTGTAAATCCACCAAAGTTTGGAGCTACTTCGGATTGTTGCAAAATCACCAACTCCACCAACAATTTTTTTTTTATAATTGCAAAATTAATAATTGAAACTAGAATAAAACTTTATAATATTTAATAGAGAGAAATTTAAAGTGGCTAATTGTTACAAAGTAGCTATAATTAAGAGAAATTGAGAGAAAGGGAAGAGTGAATTGGTGTGGATTAAAATTGGAAATGGAGAGGGATTTATATAGGGGTGGGGGATGGGTTAAAGTGTATAAAAAAAAAGTTTGGAGGGTTTGGGAGGCCAAAAGGGATGTTTGGAGCCATTGGCAACGACCATTTTTGTAAAATGGACCGTTGCCCAACGGTCCAGTCCACACAGCAGATTTAAAAAAAAAAAAAATGACCGGTCAACCGATCTCAAAAATTGAAAACCGGACTGGTATAAAAACCCCGGTAAACCGATCCACAGGTTCCTGTTTAACCGGTCCGGTTACCGGTTTTAATCGGTCCAACCGGACCGGCAGGCTTAGTTGTGAGACATGACTTGTCAAAAGAAAGCTTGTGGTTATGAATTGTTTACCCAATCAGCCTAATTCATTTTATTTTACCCTATTCTCTTCAAACTTTCTATTCTACAACCAAGTATTCAACATAAGCTCATATGGTCATGGTGGTTATGAAGCTTATTTGAGTTAAAGTATTTTTGTTTCATTTAGAATAATAAAATCACTCAAGTATCATTATTTTTCTCAAAAAGTACTTAAACACCTCAAAAGCCCTCTTCTCTCCTAGTTGGCATGCCATATCACTAAAGTCCCCTTTTTTATTTATTTTAATAATAGACATATTTAACTCATCAAACTCATTTAATCAAATTCATATTTTATACCCAATTAAATATCACATGGTTAAAAAGCGGCAAAAGAATCAAACCATACTTTTTATTAATCCATTTTTTCAAATCTAAATTCTTTTTAATCTCGATTCAAATATATCATCTTTCAATTTAAATTAAAGTTCAAGTAATTTAATCTTTCTATTCAAATTCAAGTTTTTTAAGTAGCATATTTTTTTCCACATTAAACAACATATTCTTTCCACATTAAAATAATTACACAGATAACATAAAAATTTCATTCGTATTGGTTAAACTTATAAAAAATCTAACTAAATCTTATATTTAAAAAATAAAGTTAGTGTAAATTTTTTATCATTATTTTTAGCTATCTATTCTTATATATGTAGTGTGCAAGTTTTGGCATTTTCATTTTCATACCATCAAGGTCTTTTTATTTCTCATGCAAAAGGTATAGAATTTTCATTACTATAATACTTATTTTAAAATACTATATTATAACTCTTATTTTTTTATTTTGAAATATTATATTATTAGTCTTATATGAAATATAAGATATTCTTAATTTATTTCAAGTTATGATATAGATATTCCAACTTGTCATGTTAATCATGTTAATACCTAGCAATATATTAAACTAAAGCTCTAAACAATTTTTTTTATATTTTTATATTTTAATTTTAAATTTTAATACTTATCTATAGATTTTTAAAAAAATCTCTCTTTAATTCTAATTCATTTAGATTACATGCTAGTTTGTTCCTTTGCCACTTTTTAACCGGATCATATTTGATTAGATATAAAATATGAATTTGATAAAATGAGTTTGATGAGTTAAATAAGTCTATTATTAAGAAATATGGGGCTCTAATGACGTGGCATGCCAACTAGGAGAGAAGGAGGCTTTTGAAGTGTTTAGTATTTTTTGAGGAAAATAGTGATACTTGAATGACTTTATTATCCTAAATGAAATAAAAGTGACTTTTGCAGGAAATTCTCTAACCTTGGGTGATCATCCAAGGAATTAACTCCTACTTGTTTACAAGTTACAAGAATTGATAACCTGACTTCTTCTAGGTAAAGTTGGTTAGATTTATATCTATAACCTCAATTTTCAGCAGATGATGGGATATACTAATAAGTTATGGAATTCCATAGTTCATTTTAAGTATAATTTGCTGCCTTGTTTCAAAATTATGGAAAACATGTTAATACACGAGAATCAAACAGATTAAAAGAATCAAATGAATTAGACTCGTACTAGAAGTTGAGCTCCAAATTATCTCTCGAGTATATGCTATTTTTTTTTGTTTGAGACTTAATAAATCATTACAAGTTTCTAATTAAGCACTGTTGATTGTTTTTTCAGAAAATCCAAATGAGTTAGAACAAACTGAGAATTCATTAGGAGAATGTTTTATTGAGGTCACTTTCCATATCATCAAAGAAACTCAAGTGGAGAGGTTTTCTCCTCATCAACCAAGTAGTTTATGGACTAAAAACTGTAGGTTAGTTCCTGGCTCATTTAGAAATGAATGAGAAACAGGCCACTTTGTCATAGCATACAGTTTATTACTCCATTTCATGGGAACTGATAAATCATTACCATTTCATGCATTTAGCAGTTGTTTAAACAGGTCTGGGATCATGGTGGGAAGCTAGTTTACTATCCTGGAATTAGGGGCGGATCCAACAAGTTGCATGTCACAGGAACAAGTAGCTTTCGACCACATCTTGCATATTGTCTAAGATATTCACTAAATATTTATATTTTGACTGTAAACCCAATTAGTGTCGTATATTAATTGAAGTTGTGGTAGGAACCCATAAACTTCAAATTCTAAATGACAGAGCCAGGATTTCCACTTATACTAAGGATGAGTTCTGACCTTAAAGATGTCATAACCCCTGCAGAGATAACTGATGCCATTTCCCTTCAAAGCATCAAGAACCATGATAAGCATATTCAAGCCTCTGGTTATGCCCTTTATGATTGTTTAAATGATGGTTTACGATATTAGGACTCATTGTCCGTGTAGATTAGGACTCATAGACTGTGTATTTATATTGTACTAGGTTAGCTATTTCCCTTACCAATATTCCTTTGTATTCATTATATATATATATATATATATATATGAAGACAGATGCACAGTGGCTCATTGAGCCTTATACTAATTCTCTGTACATGGCATCAGAAGTTCAGGGCTTTCCCTAACCTATTTAATCATTGTCTTTCTTTTTAGTCACTTCTTCCTCGATAATATGACTTCCCAGCAGCCTGTTTCTTCCCTTTCTTCAGATATCTCGCTTCCTTTTTCCACCGCAGATATTGCATCTACTCAATCTACATCTGTTATTTCGTCGGGATCTTCTGCTTCATCCTTTTCAATTCCTCCTTTGCCTACTTTACCTCAATCCTTTCCTCTTCACAGTGTTGCGTCAAGCATTCTGCCAGGCTCTTCTATAGGCCAGATTGGCCTGACTTCACTTCCACCTTACGGTGGAATAACCGAACCAACAATTCCACACCCCTTCCATTCTGCTGCGGCATTGGCTGCACCTAATGTCACTAATTTGGTGACTATCATATTAATTCAATTGAAGATTATCTTACTTGGCGTACTCAATTCACCTCCTTGTTGATCTCTCATGAACTTCTTGTTTTTGTGGATGGCTCTAGACCTCAACCAACTCAATTTTTATGTAATGTCTCCGGTAACCAGCAAGTTAACCCACTCTATCGTTCATGGATTAGAGTTGATCAAAGTGTACGGTCTTGGCTGTTTGCAACATTGTCCCGTGAGGTCCTTGTAGATGTTCACTTATTACCTACATCGCGTGATATTTGGCTATCCCTACACAGGCATTTTATGGATGCTAGTCAAGCCAAATCAATAGAACTTAAGCGACAACTTAGTAACATGCGCAAATCAGATTCTATGACTATTGATGAGTATCTCCGAGAGGCTAAGAAAATAGCAGACTCCCTCGCTGTAATTAACTCTCCAGTTACTTCTTAAGATTTTATTGACCATGTCCTTCTTGGGTTAGGAAGGGAGTATGACACACTGGTTGGTATTATTACTCACTTTCCTGGCCAACTATCTCTGGAAGAACTTCGCACCAAACTTTTGCTTCACGAGCAACGGTTGCAACGCTTCAAAGAGCTTGATGCTACTGTCTCTCATCAAGCCTTTGCTGCCCAGAATGTATCTTCTAATCCCTCTTCTACATCTGGTAGTCAGACAGTATCTCAAGGGGGGGGGGGGTGATAGAGGTCGTTCTTCCTCATCTAGAGGTCGTGGTCGCGGAGGAAGAGGCCTAGGCTCATTCAGTGCTCATAGTCAACCACAACAAGTTTCTTCACCTAATAACTCTTCACGCAATGGTTTTAATGGACAGTCTTCATGTCACGCCCCGAACCAGGGCACGACGTAACACGGCACTCGGTGCACATTGCGTATGTGACCGAGCGAACCAACTGCCGTCAATCAACATGTGATATCAAAAACATAGCGAATGTGGAAATAACTAAACACATGCTGATATACTAAAGGTCTGACTGAAATCATAATGCGGAAATACTTAGACAATCTGAAATATCTGAACGTAGCCAACATGGCTTAAACCAAAACAACTGGACAACTGCCAACAAGGCTAACATAATAAATATCGATCATGCGAATCGTGTCTATGAAGCCTCTAATGAATACAAAAAGTTAATTGTCTAGAAAGTTGTAAGAACTGCATGACTTATATCGCCTCGAAGGAAACTGGGGCTCACCACAGTAGCTGATACGAACACTTCTAAGTAGCTGGATCGTCAACCTGTATGTCGTTACCTGCATCGCGAGATGCAGGCCCCCAAGCAATAAAAATGGACATCAGCACATTTGAATTGTACTGGTATGCAAAGCAACTGAAGCAATAAAATATTGAAACTGAAATCCGAAATCGATAATCAGAATCGTAATAGCAAGGAAGTAGAGATATGAATACTCCCCGCTCGTATCCGAATCATCCGTGTTTGTATATGTGGGGCCTCGGCCCAATAATAAATGCACGCTATGGCCTCGGCCTAGTAGTGCGTCAGTCAATGGCCTCGGCCATGTATACGCATACACAATACTGTGTTGTGCCCTTGGGCAAAATCACATATATTTAATTATGGTTAATTAATAAGGACCGAGACCATAACAACAATGAACAATCTTTGAAATCGAAATAGACATGTTGACTAAATTGAAAACACCGATCGTTTCGAGCATACCGAATTTCTAGACTGAGACTCACGTGGTAACAATACATAAGTCTATAAAGATTACGTGCTGAGTTCATGATATTCAAATTGACAACCATGAATGAATTCTGCAACTGCAACCCTAGAAGATAACGATTCTATAACATATCATAAAACTAGGGCTAAATCGTATTCCGAGTCGGTTCTTGACAAGTATGAAGAATGAGGCGTAGGGAGAATCATGATAGTTAGCCTCACATACCTTAATTCTAGCCTTTGAGCGTAATACAATGTTCGTCCACCCTTTCAACTTTGATCTATATCAATACAAGTCAAAGGGATTCTATATTAGCAATAATATTCATGCTTTGGTCATCTAAGCATTTTATCAAACACTTGGTGGGCATGAAGCTCCACAACCTTCATTAATGGTGTTTTCTTCACCCAATCCCCATTCTATTACTTCTAGCTGATTCTACAATCTCAATTAGGTGTAATTAACATCATTCTCCATCACCCATATGATTATAACAATCTCAAGTCAACAATCCAAAACCCTACTATAGTTCGTGTAATTCTCTTTACTAAACTCATTCACTATTCTCCCAAGAACTCATCAATTCACTATTATGAATGATTAGAGTGTAGAAGCATTACCTTTTTGATGTTCAATCCTCTTGAATTTGGGTTCTAGGGTTTCCACATCCAACAATAATGTTCCAATCACAACTCTATGGATTAGAAGGGTTTACTCAAGTTAGAAAGCGATTAAGGACTTGAATTCAACCTAGAATCATGATAAAACTTACCTTGGAGGGTTCTTGAGGCTTGGCACTTGTTCCCTATGACTTTGGGGTGATTTTTCGTGACTAGGGATGTTAGGGAAATAAACCCCAAGCTTAAATATAACTTAAAACGCGAAATCCCGACTTTTGACCCGAAACCCGACCTTTTGCGCGTTGGGTCCGCGATGCACGGGCATCGCGCGACATCCTGCAGGTCAATATTCAGATTGTGTGATCGGCCCGCGATGCGGAGCCATCGCACGCACCCGCACACGCCGCACGCGCCTACACGCGCGACACGTATCGGTTCTACACAGTGTTCGGTAAAATAGGCATAACTTCTTGTACATAGCTCTGTTCAAGGCCCATAATATACCGTTGGAAATCTATTTCAAAGGGATACAACTTTTATGTTTTAAATTTCCTCAAATTCCCAACGAATTTTCACGAAATTCGGCGGAAGAGCGTACGTATCAAAACTTAGCCGATTCTACGTACTTTTAAACGCCTTACTATTAGCCATATTGAGACGATCATATCTCCTTGATCCGATCTATGATTGGCCTGGTCCTTATATCGTTAGAAATCTATTTTTACGTACTACAACTTTCATTGAGGGTACTTTCCCAAATTCCCAACTAATCAAGGAGTTATCAACCGAATTAGGCTTTATCTCTCCTATCAACCATTTTCGCAAAACGTTCAAACCTTCAGTTTTTCCACTAAAACTCTAATGATATGAGTCTAACCTTAGTTCTAAGATACGGGGTGTAACACTTCATTAGGTATTGGTAGTGTTTCTCTTGTTCCTTATCATTCACAATCTGCTAGTTCAATGTCACCATCCTCGGGAATCTTAGGAGCACACCCTTCGTCTACTATTTGTCAAATTTGTGGGTATCCTGGTCATTCTGCATTACAATGTAATAACCGTTTCAATCACGCCTTTGTTGCTAATGATCTTCCTAAGTCTTTTGCTACTATGTCTGTTGGTGAAACGAATGACGCTACTTGGTACTTCGACTCTGCTGCGTCCGCTCATATGACCCCTTGTGAAGGTAATTTTTTACAAAAATCCCCTTATACTGGCTTTGATCGTGTGTTGGTTGGGAATGGTACTTTGCTTAATATTAAAAATATTGGATATTCTCAGTTACCCTCTACATCCCGTCCACTACACTTGCACTCAATGTTTCATGTTCCTCAACTTCGTCATAATTTAATTTCTGTCAAGAAGTTGTGTAAGGATAACAATTGTTCTATTAATTTTGATGATTCTTCTGTTTCTGTTAAGGACAAAACCTCGGGTCAAACCCTCCTGCAAGCTTCCAGTAAGGGTGATGTTTATCCGCTAGCATCTTCATCAGTGTCTTCTCATCCCCAAGCGTTTGTTGCTCAACGTCAACTTGGAGATATTTGGCATCGTAGATTAGGGCATAGTGGAGCTCATACTTTAGATCGTCTTAGGAAAAATAATTGCATTAGTTTGCTTAACTCTTTCAGTAGTGATTGTGTCCCTTGTTGTTTAGGAAAATCTCAATGTTTACCATTTAATTTAGTAGATCACTGTAGTTCTTTTCCTTTAGACATTATTCACTCAGATGTTTGGCAATCACCGATTTTATCGAACTTGGGGTTCAAATATTATGTTATTTTTGTTGATGATTTTTCTCGATTTACATGGTTGTACCCTATGAAAAATAAGTCAGAAGTGTTTTCACATTTTTGTGCCTTTCAAAAACTAGCAGAGAACATGTTTGACACTAAAATAAAGACTTTTCAAAGTGATGGAGGTGGTGAATTTGATAACACATCTATGCTCTCACATTTTTCTACCACGGGTATTTTTTTTTATAAATCGTGTTCGGACACTCCTCAACAAAATGGGGCTGCTGAACGGAAGCACCGACACATTATTGAAATGGTACGTACTGTTCTCGTAGAGGCTAATTTACCATCACAACTTTGGGTTGATGCTGCCTATTATGCTGTTTATACAATTAATAGATTGCCAACACCTATTTTTCAAGGACTTTCTCCCTTTGAAAAACTTTTTCATAGACCGGCGGACTATAATTTTCTTAGAGTTTTTGGTTGTGAATGCTTTCCTAACCTTTCTGCTCGAGTGTCTCACAAGCTCACACCTCGTTCGGTCCATTGTATTTTTCTTGGTTATGCATCTAACTCTAAAGGATATCGTTGTCTAGATCCCAAATCAGGTCGTGTCTATGTCAGTCGCCATGTTGTTTTTCATGAGTCTGTATTTCTGTACACTACATTATCTTGTCCTTCAGATGTGTCTTCCTCATCCATCTCTCCAGATCCGCTTGTGGTTACATCACCCTTATTTACTCCACCACCACCCGTACCCGTGACTTCCTCTAACCTCCCTTCCTCTAATTCTCCTCCATCTGCTTCTTGTTCTACCTCAGTCACTCTGGATCCATCTATAGATCCATCCAATGGATCACCTCTGATGATATTTCCACGTCCTTATCCACCTCGTTTCCTACTACCACTTCTTCCGCTACCGCGTCTACCATTACATCTCATCCAATGCAAACTCGTGCTAAATCTTGAATTTCTAAGCCTAAGAAAATATTTTCATTGAGTGCCTCTCTTCATGATAGTGAGCCGTCTTGTTTCTCTCAGGCTGTGAAAAATCCTAAATGGCAACAAGCTATGGCAGATGAATTTAATGCTCTTTTGGCTAATAAAACTTGGGTGCTTGTTCCTTTTCAATCACACATGAATTTGGTTGGTTGTAAGTGGGTTTATCGTATTAAATATAATTCGGATGGGTCTATTGAGAGGTACAAAGCTCGTCTGGTAGCACAAGGTTTTCACCAACAACCTGGTATTGATTACCATGAGACTTTCAGTCCTATTGTTCGACCTACTACTATTCGTATTGTACTTTCTTTAGCAGTTTCTTATTCTTGGCCTGTTCGTCAATTAGATGTCAAAAATGCTTTTTTACATGGTATTCTTAATGAGGAATTCTTTATGAAACAACCTCTGGGTTTCATTCATCCTGACTTTCCTCATCATGTTTGTAAATTGACCAAAGCCATTTATGGCTTAAAACAGGCTCCACGTGCACGGTTTCATCGCTTTAGTACATTTCTTCTTTCTCAAGGTTTTATTTGTAGCAAATATGATACTTCTATGTTTGTTCGTCGTTCTTCATCAGGTATTCTTGTCCTACTGCTTTATGTTGATGATATTATTCTAACTGGTACTCATTCAACTCTCCTTGATCAGTTCATTAGTCTTCTTTCCCGTCAATTTTCCATGAAAGACTTAGGTGAGCTTCATCATTTTCTTGGTGTCCAAGCTGTTCGCTCGTTTGATGGTCTTCATTTATCTCAACAGAAGTATATTTCAGACCTGCTCCTTAAGTTTCATATGCATACTTGTAAGCCAGTTTTTACTTCTCTAGCTTCTCGCACTACTATTTCTCTTATGGATGGTGAGTTACTTTCAGATCCTAGTGAATATAGGAGCATGGTAGGTGCAATTCAATATTTGACTTTGACCCGTCCTGATATTGCCTATGCTGTGAATCTTGTTTCTCAGTTTATGCATGCGCCTCGTACTACTCATTTGCATTGTGTGAAGCGTGGGTACTCTTGCACATGGATTGTTCTTGTGTGCTTCTTCATCCAATTCATTGGTAGTTGCTTATTCTAATGCTGATTGGGCCGGATGTCTCGATAGTAGGCGTTCCACGACGGGCTTTGCCGTGTTCTTGGGTTCCAATCTTATCTCTTGGCGTGCGAAGAAACAACCCACAGTTTCAAGATCGTCTACAGAGGCTGAATATAGGGTTATTGCCTATACTGTAGCTGAAACTTCTTAGATTCGTCATGTTCTTTGTGAGCTTGGTCTTTATCTTCGTGAGCCGATTCGAGTATTGTGTGACAATGTCAATTCAACATACATGTCTCGTAACCCAGTATTCCATGATCGTTCTAAGCATATTGATATTGACTATCATTATGTCTGGGATAAAGTTGCTCAAGGGGATCTTGTTGTCCAATATGTGCCTTCTCACTTACAACTTGCTGATATTTTTACGAAGGGCTTATCCTCATCCCGTTTTTGTTTTTTGCGTGACAATCTGTCCGTTATTTCAATACGTCCAGATTGAGGGGGCATGTTAGGACTCATTGTCCGTGTAGATATAGGACTCATAGTCCGTGTATTTGTATTGTACTAGGTTAGCTATTTCCCTTACCAATATCCCTTTGTATTCATTATATATATATGAAGACAGATGCACCGCGGCTCATTGAGCCTTATACTAATTCTCTGTACATACGATGGATTGCAAGGTGAGTAGCTGGGAAAGCATCAAGCTAGAAGTTGTGTGAAAACCGAACATGCTTTCACGTAATATAAGCTGCTCTATTTAATACTATCCTCATATCCTATATTTTTCAGAAGATTGAGCAATCTTCTACACAATCGTCCCCTTTCTCACAGTTACGGTGACCACCTTATGCTCGAACTACATTTTTTCCTTAGATTGAATAGTCAGAAAAAAATTATTCTCCAAATTGTTATTGCTTGCTGGGAACAAGTTCCTATTGCTGTTAACCAACTGCAAGTATGAATTTCAACTTTGTCTCCAACAAGTAGCTAAGAGTATCACCATGTCCAGCATCTGCAACCTGATGCATCTTTTAGTCCTTCAAACCATCGATCCCAGGAAGGATTTGTGGGACCATTTGTTCTGGAAGAAAATATCAATAAATCAATTGAAGGTATAAAAAAGTCAAGGACATATTGCAAAAAAAGCAAGAGTTTTCTTTACACTGGTAGGAGTGAATCTGCCCGAGTTTCCACATTACTTAGCAATCTAAATAAAAGAATCATGTTAGATAACCATAACATCAGTGAGTAGACAATTAATAAATTGTCTAACCTAGGATTGGTGTGTAGATGCAATCAATTAACAAGAAGTCTTCTTACTTACTCGTTGCAAGCAGTTGATGCCTTCTCCAGTTTGTCGAGCAGTTCTAGTTCTTCCTGCACAAGTTTGGTAATCAGATATAAGTTAATAAACTTATCAGTGAATGATAGGAAGAAAAGGCTTCACTAAACAAGCAATAGTCAACAAGAAATATACCACCCTCCTGATGTTGGCAAACAGAACTGAAGGTGACTGACCACATACAGTTTTAAGCCCCTTGTGTTATAAACTTGGATACAAGGGTCAAACATGGGTATGTAGTCAAAATGCATATGTTCGACCTTTAGTAGATTTTAAGGTATGTTGAAAGATCTACACCATTACATCAAGGAAAAACAGAAGTCCATGTAACATGGGATCAGCAACATCAGGATTTGTGTTAGAAGATCCAGCATAAACTGAATTGCATGACACACAGAATAGTACTTTGCACAGTAAGTACACCAAGGTTCAGCAGAGGCAAAAAAAAAAAAAAAAAAACTAGGTGATTTCTTCTCATCTACCTAAACTTTGGAAGGTGGAATTACCCGATATCTATACTAGTGCGGGAATGTAGATAGTCAAGTCAAATAGTTAAGATGCGTACACTTTGGCCCAGACATCACCATCAAAAACAATGGGCATTATACTGGACGAGAGTGCCAACTTAAAGTCCCATTGCACATAAATATTAGCATAGAAAGGATGGCAGACAATGACCCTAGACGAGAAAGGAAACATCGGAATGCCAATTAGTTGTCAGTGGATAGCATATCCCAAACTGCAGCATTTGATTTAAAGATTTTTGCAACAAAATTGTTTTATGGATGTCCTTGCATTACGCATCAGAATATAGAGATTGATGTTTCCGGAGCACAGGAAAATTTAAAAAGGTATAACTACTACTCCTTCCGTCTCAAATTATTTGTCACGTTCCTCTTTTACACGCCCCTTAAGAAAACATTAATTAGGAAGATTTTTGACTATTTTACCCTTATTTATGAACCTCTCTTTATAGAATATTTACTCTATTTATGTGTGCAATAAATGACATTATCTAAATTGTTACTAAATGTGAATGGAAATGCCAGTATAGGATATCTAAATACACCTAGTTATAAACTAAATTAACAAACTTGAAGAATGAGTAGAACAACACTTCAACAAGTATTGAATGAACGATTTTTCCTTCAAAATGATAGTTTTGAAATTTTTTCAAATAGAATTATTTTAGGAGCCAAAAAAATCAACATAAAAATTAATTTAGTCCCGTTTGAAAATTTAACATTTCCCACCTAAAATTTCCTATAAGAAAATGCTTGAAATAGACATGGACCCAGCTCAAAACCATCAAATTTCATTAATCCAAATACGCCTGCTGAACCTGATGCTGGTAGACCACAAATTTCTGATCTAAATATTACTGTAGAAACCATTCCTAACCAAAATAATGAGTCTACCTAACAAAGAGTTAGGACATCTTCTGTGAATCTTTTGTTTTTGGATTTAAACACTAAGCCAAGTTGTCAAGATGATTGTATACCATTGGGAGGATGCAATTATCACAAGACGAGCTATCACTGCAAGAGCCAAATATAAATATTGTTATGAACAAATTTTCTAGAGTAAATTTGGATATGATATTTCCATTGGAAAGATAATTTATTTCATTCCCTTGTATTACTGTACACCACTTACATGTTTATATAGGAACTGACATACAACATAGAGATTAAGACATGGTCTCACTTTTGCTAGTTTTGTTTTATTTACTCGGGACAAAACTTTTGCTAGTTTGGTTTTAATTATCGGGGATAGCAAAAGTGAGACCATTACTTAATCTCGATGTTGTAATGTCAGTTCCTATATAAACATGTAACTGGTGTAAAGTAATTTAAAGGAATGAAATATTTTATCTTACCAAGAAAAATGAAACAAAGGACATATCACATCCAAATTTACTCTAGAAAATTTGATCATACCAATATTTATATTTGGCTCTTGCAGTGATAGCTCATCTTGTGATAATCACATCCCTCCCAATGGTGTTGTATCATCTTCGCAACTTGGCTCAGTGTTTAGATCCAAAAACAAATGATTCATAGAAGATGTCCTAACTCTTTGATAGGTAGACTCAATATTTTGTTCGGGAATGGTTTCTGCAGTAATATTTAGATCAGGATTTGTGGTCTAACACCATTAGCAGCATCAGGTTCAGCAGGCATATTTAGATCAATTTGGATAAATGGAATTTGATGACTTTTGTAGAATCCATGTTTATTTCAAGATTTAAGCAAGTGACGCATTCTTTTTTATAAAAAAATTAGGTGAGAAATGTTAAATTTTTTTTTTTTTTTAATTGGTTAAATTTTTTTCAAATGGGACTAAAGCAATTTTCATGTTAAATTTTTTGGCTCCTAGAATAATCCTAATTGAATTTTTTTCAAATCTATCATTTTGAAAAGATTCCGAAGGAAAGATCAATGAAAAACTGTTTCAGTCATATTTGTTGGAAACTTGAAGTGTGTCTCATTTTTCAAGTTTGTTATTTGAGTTTATTCCTAGGTGTCTGTTTAGATATCAGATGGACCATTGCTGGCAAGTGGCCTTTGCATTTGCATAAAACTGAATTGCACTCACATTTTAGTAAAAGTTTAGATAATGTCATTGATGGAGATAATACATAAATAGAGTAAATATTCAATGAAGAGATATTACATCTTAAGACATAAATGAGGGTAAAATCGTCATACACCCCTCCTAATTAATGTTTTCTTGAGGGGCGTGTAAAAGAGAAGCACGATAAATAATTTGAGACGGAGGGAGTACTGTCAAATTGTAACTCTTGTGACCTCACCACCTTGGAGGTACCTAAAGTGTACCCAAGATTGGTCTGCCACCATTTGAGTACTAACTTATGTTGTAAAACGCGGGCGTTTCATGGCATAAAGCAATTAAGCGAATTGAGCCAATGGCGCTGCAAGAGTGTGAAGCGTTGTTAATAAAGCAGCTGTTTCATGGTCTGATGCGTGAAGCGATGCTTCATCTCTATTGTAAAGAAAAACTGATTTAGTTGGAAGAAAAAAGAGAACTCGAGACTTGTTTTATAAGTGAGCAATATACCCCATCACCTTTTTTGCAATATACCCCATCACCTTTCTTTTTTTAAAAAAACAAGTAGCAACTTTTCTTTTTTCTTTCAACTAAGTCGCGTTTTTTAAAAACAGAGACGAAGTGATTGCTTTGGCCTGCTTCGCTTCAACCTCGTTTCACACTTCAGACCAGAAGCATACCTACATGGTGAGGAGGGGGGTCACGTGCACTCGTTAACTTCGGGAAAAATTCTCTATATATATGTATATATACCTTGAGATGAACATATATTTTATTAGGCACCCTAAGACACAAAAAGAAGTTGGCTGCACTGGTCGAGATTGTCGCTTATCTCCTCTTCTTGAGACTTGAAGGACCTGGGTTCGAATCTCATTTTCTTACTTTCCTTGGTGTTTTTTTTTTTTTTTTTTAAGCTACAATATTAAGAGAAGCTTTAAAAAATGCATAAAACTCAGGGGTGACAAGTTTCAAACACGTGACCTCATGAGCGTAAAGTGTTGTTCACAACGATCAGCCCGCAGAGTAAGCTTTACCAACTAGGGTCATTTAATTATTTAAACATTAGTACATTAGTTCTGTGTATTTAATAAAACTATCGGACAAAGCGGTATTGCGTGACATGCTTTAACTAATGTGCATCTGCCCTTGGTGGTGCCCTGGTTGTTTTCAAAACTTGGGTCAGCCTCTGGTTCAGACCATGACGCAGTCGCTTCATTAACATCACTTCGCTTCACAACCTTGCAGCACCATAGGCTCGTCTTGTTTTACTTCAGCGCGCGCTTTTTACAGCAGTGATAGAAGCCATGATATATGAGAAGCCTCCTTTTTGGTAGGCAAATCATGGTATCCTGACTCTACATTTGCAAAGCTTGGCTAACAAGGATCTTTCCCAACCAGCTTCTTCTTGTTGTTGTTAAAGGAATTTGGATAGTAGTTAATTGATTCACAATACTAAGTGAAACAAATTAGCTACCTAAAGAGCCAAGGATCTAGTTTTCTTGCATTATAACCTATGGCTGCTCTATCACAAAAGAACATTATAAAACTAGCTCATGCAAGTATTGGAATTTGGATATGTCACATTTTCTAAATTCGATATTTTCTTTAGAAACTTTTTTTTTTATATATTATCTAACATGTTAAATAAGTTTTTTGTTTCTTTTTCAGAACAATTTAACTTCTAAGTTCCAGTATTTTTCATCTTCATTTTGATATTAGTTTAGGTGGAGATAATTTTGATATTGATGAGACAACCAACGAATTAATTAAACTAACAATAGATGAACCTCAATTAGAAGCAGTCTTCTTTGAAGAAGAATCTGAAAATATGCAGGAAGTTGAAGAAATTGAGGAAGAAAGCTATGATTAGAAGCTAGAAGGCAAACAACAACAACAACATACCCGGTGGGGGTTGAGGCAGTTGGGTGGGTGGAGGAGACAATGAACTTGGAATGTCACTTATAGAACTTGTTTTCCCTCCTTCCATTAAGAAAGTCATTTTCCTCATTTTTAAGGAACTTGTTTTCCAAAGCATTTTGACCAACCAAACATGGAAAATTGAAAAATATTTTTCAGAAAATGTTTTCCTCTATACCAAACACAGTCATAGTTTAAATTGTATGAGAATATAAGAAATGTTTCCTTCTTGGAGAGTGTCTAGTTGTCTAACTTCAAAACCTCTAAAATAAAAGATTGAATTACTGCATTCCACAAGCTACATGTAAATTTTCCACAATGTATTTCTCATAACACATATTGTTATAGCTCTATATTTAGAAATTTGAATTACTTTACCCAAATCCCAGCACCAGTATCTGTACGTAAATCAATAACCACGAGTCCTAAAGTTAAGTCATGACAAATCCAATACTAGATCTGCACTCGTGTTTGAGCAACATAGACAAGAACTAATAGCTTAAAGATAACTAAAAGATCTCCAAGAAGGCTACGGCTAATATTCGACATCAATTCTCATCCAACTCACCTGCGACCTGATTATAGGGGTGGATGTTCAATGACAGAAGCAGTGTCATCTGACACCGATTCATTGAAAATTTCACTATATATATAGATACTTTCTTGATAACCACTGTATATATAGATACAGATAAATGATATGTAAAAAATTAAAAAGCAAATATAATATAACACTAAATGACAAAGCTTGACCAACATGCCTCCAGTCCAGCAGTCAAGCTGTTATTTTTGCACATATTAGAATCTCTTGTGTGTATTCTTAGGCTTTTAAATTCTTTTAACAAATGAGCAAGACAACCTAATTCAGGGCTCATTTGATAAGAGAAATAAGATAAAAACTTAGAATGGCACATCAAGAATCAATACATGATATCACCTTGGGAATATGCCAACCTAACTGCTACGATTAACAAGCTTTTCCTGCTAATTGGTGGCATCATCTCTTATACCAGTTAAAAGACAGGTAAAAAACACCAGATCTATGCATTTGGAAAAATAAAATTGGGAGCCTTAAAAAATACTCTTCAATCTTCTCTGATCGTGATTTGCAAAGGTTTTGCAGATTGCTGCCCTTGCCTTCTGTCTCAGTATCTCCTCCAACTAAGACCAGTGCGATAAAGGAGGTAAGTTTATCTGTTCTTTTTTGCTTTCTTGTTGGATTGTTGTAGATGGCAATTACGTTTATGCATTTGAAATGCTTTTTTATTAATATGATATTAGTAAATTGATTTGTTGTTTGTTAATTTCTTGAAATGTACGTTAGCGCTTCTTAGAAGTTCTGCATACACCACTGAATGATTATGATGTTCTAACAAGGGTAAGACCTCCCTTTATGGACACAGGCTCTTGTGTCATTTAGTTTACTTGATAAACCCCCTAGTTTCCTAATAAGTGGCAGGTATGCACCATGTCCTCGACAAGACCATCACTGATATCTAAGCTCTCAATAGACCTCTATGCCAACTCTGGGCAGTAACCATGGATCCATTGAGATCGATTCAAATTGGACATATAGATTTTCATTTTATGAGACTATGCATGCAAGATGTATTGACGGTACAAAAAGAATGCTTTTTCTGATCAGAAACATAATTGAATTACAAATAAATACTCAAAAGATTGCAATTTTACTTTACAGTTGAAAGCATTTCCTCCTTTTGTATTGACAATGCAACTGAAAGCGCAGCTAACGCTTCAAGCTTCGACATTTTCAGCAAAATCAGAAGCTTACTCCGATATGGAAAATGATTTTGGTCATTAACATTTACGATAACCAAAGCAACTGGAATAGGACATCTTTCTCAGGAAAACGGATGCTTTTTCAAGTATTGGGAGGCAGTGGGGGTTAAAAAACATCTTCTAATGTTCAGTTGCTTTTAGTAGTGATAGATGTTTTCTACAGGGAAAATTTTCCATCAAAAGTTAAAATGACTTCCCTCACTGAAGTCATGTTTCTATACAAATATCTCCACTCTTACTTCAATGGAACACTTAGACATTATTGTCACCCTATCTTCAAATGTTATCCTCATACCTTATTTTGTCTATAATACTGGTGTTCGGGCTAGCTTGTGGGCACTTGGACTAATTTTTCACTGGGTAACTGCTACCACCCATCAGGTAATAGGTAACTATGCTCAAGAAATCACCTAGTGTTTTTGGTCTCAATGAGCACTAGGCTGTTAGGCTTGCTATCCTCGTATAATATCTTGCACCTTGCAAAATTACCAACTTTTCCCAATGGCAAAATAATCACATAGCAGAATTGTTTGACTAAGAAGAAATGATAATTAGAGAGAAGGAAGGGAGTTCAAATGTAGAGAAAGAGAGAACCTTTAAGAAGCGAGTTTCTTGCTCAAGTCGTTTCAAGTCAGCCAAAATCCGATGCTTTCCCCTTTTATCCTTGGCTTCCACCAATTCCACTTGCTCTGCTTTCATCTCTCCAAGTCAAATACCCAAAGAATCAAATATCAGTTACAATAACATATGGTTTAAAGACTAGAAAGAGAACCCCACTGAATTTTCATCAACTAAAACTATGTCATCCTAACTCCACAACTGTTGGAAAATGTAGTTTAAAAGTGACATTTGGGCAGATGGAAGAGCGTGTCTCAAGGGGTGGGGTTTACTTTTTGTTTTTTCCAACATAAAGACTTTGAAAGGTTCCAATGGGAAATGGAAGGGAAAAGGGTCAAATATACTTCACTTTTTTTATTTTTAGTGAAGTGTTTTTTTCCAATATATCCCTTTATTAAAAAAAAAAAGATGTTTTTATTCTCTCTTCTGAAAAATCCCAAATTACTCATTTAACAAAACTTACCCATGCCCCATCACTTTACCCGACCCACAAAATTATTTCCCCTACCAATTTGGTTTGTAATGTGGTTTGCTCTTTTGTAATGTAACGTGAAACTCTTTCAATGTTTATGCATATGAGTTGATCATGATTCTTAAAGTAGAACTAGTTGGTACCTTCTTTTCTGTAAATAATTCACGACTTGGTTATACGTCAACTAATTAACAAACTCAAAGTTAATGCAATTTAAGGTTTTGTTCATATGGCTGCATTTAGTAGCATCCCATACCGACTCATCAGTAGTCTTTTGGCTCAAATCACACAAACCTTCACCGATCATTTTGTTGTGTAACTTAACTACTAATAAGAATAAATTAGAGATTAACGGGTTTGTGAGGAATGGCTGTAAGGCCTCACAATTGCTTGAACTTCAGGGAGCATCAGTTTTCTATCTTATGATTTCCCATTAAAAATACAGTTTGATAAGGCATTAAAGGCAAGTAAATTTGCATAGAGAGGTAAGAAGGCATCTCTGTGGTTACCAAACCCACCAATCCATTCAAATCCTCCCCCTGCACAACATAATCTCCATAGTTTAAAGTTTAACCAAATGAATGGAAAGCATAACATAAATTCATGTTTCTGTGTGAGGAGCACAAACAGCATGCTGACTAATTTTGGGTGGGGGAGATAATTTTGTGGGTCGGGAATAATTTTGTGGGTCGGGTTGGTCTAAGTGATGGAGCATGCGTAAGTTTTGATAAATGGGTAATTTGGTTTGATTCGGGATTTTTCATCCATTGAGAAATATATTTGTGTACTGTGGCTAATAGAGGAGTATATTTGACTATTTTAATTAATAGAGGGCAAAGTTAATCAATAAATTAAAATAGAGGGGTATATTTTACCATATGGGTGTTCCTGTTTGACCCCTTCTTCCCTTTGCTTTTACCGACTTTCTCCTCTGGCCCCAGATCTCCAGTAAATCTTTTCTCTCTTTCGTAAATTTGAATTCTTAGTATTCTTAAGGAATAAAATATCTCAATTTGCCTTTTATCATTTGGAAACTGCTTAACTTTGCCTTCCGTTTTAATTTATCTATATCTATCTTCATCTATCTACATATATTAAAAGAAAGATCCGAAACTTTTTAACCCAAAAATAATTTTAGAACCAAATTAACCCTTAAAAAAAAAAAACCAAAATAGAAACAACAATTTCACAGGTAGAAACTCAAAAAGTTACGTATTTTGGTCCTTTTTGAGTTTTTCTTTTGTGATGTTAGTTCTTTTTTTTTTAAAGGGTTAGTTTGGTTGAAAATTATTTTTTAGATTAAAAAGTTATGATGCTCATTAAAAGCACGAATAATTTTCGTTAAATATTAAACGACCAAAATATTGGTTAAATGTTGATCAACTTTTATGCCCTTAAAATTTTAAGTTAAGTCAGGATAAAATTGTAATTATTTTCAATATATTTAATTTTTAATTAACTTAGATTAAGGATTTTGAATCTATATCTATCTATATAATAAAGTTAGACATAGACAATGTGATGTGGCACCTCTCTATGACCTAGAATACTATTTATCTTTTTTTAAATTTTTTCTCATTTAAAAATTCATGTATTATATATAATAAATAGTCAAAAACTCACTCTATTAATTCTATTAATTATACATCTTAATTCTCTTAATGACACCTTTTCCTCTCCTCTCAACTGTTGAAAACAAGAGGGATAATTAGCATTTATTTGCCTATAATTTGCATTTATTCATACGTAAATTACTCTGCTAGCTTTCTAATTTCGCCTTTTGGACTCTATTTACCATGTTCCAAAAAATGGCCGGTCCAGTTGATTTCTTGAGCCAGGTAACAGTTTTTTCTCTCTCTCTCAATATAATTTATTTTCTCGTAATTTTTTGTCTCATCCTTTTACTATATTAATTTAGTTGAAATGTGGGCGTCATGTTTTTGTTAGATTCTTCTTTTTGTGGGTGTTTTTTACTTTGATTTCTTGAGCTTTTAGTGTTAATGTATTGTACAGAACAAAGGGAATCCTTTAAGTCTATCTTGTGTCAAAGGAAACAACATTGCACAGGTAGAGATTTTGAGTATTTCTTTTGTGATGTACTATTTTTGAAGTATTTGTTGAGAATTTTATTTCATTGTAGTGAAATTATGATGAATGTGATTGAAATAGCATTCAATTTGTTTGTAGGAATATCATTTGGACTACATGTGAGTGGATTGTGTTTGCAAGAATGAAGAGTGTGTCACGTGAGGAGAGATTTTTCCGGAACGAAGACCTGGTATTGTATGATAAAGAACAAAAATATAACAAAAGCTAAGAATAAAAACACAAATACTTTTTTCTTCTTTTTTTTGACCTTTTCTCTATTTTTCTCATTTACTTTATGCTAAGTAAAAAACACAAAATATAATCATTTAATTTATAATGTTGTGGGATATTTTTCAGTTTCCTAACTGTTTTTTCAAATTAATATGTTTTTCCCCATATTCGTATGGTTACTTCATTTTCTAGATATTGACTATTGAAGTTTAACATTTTAACCACTTGAAAATTACATTAGTAAATGAAAATAAGAAAGGTTAGGTCTTGGACTTGAATTTAAACATAATCTTTACTATAGGAATAAAGGTTCCGTGCTCTATAATTGCTCCAGTCAATTCTCTATTCTATTATTTGTTTTCCGGGAAAGTATGATATATACTATAGAAGGTCTTTGAGGCTGAGAGTTAAGGTCTTATTCCATCCTTATTCATGTTCACGGATATTGATTAGATAGGCTACTTCGTTCTTAATCTGAAAATGGTTCTTACAATTTTTTTGTCAATATTTTAATATAAGATGTTAAAAGAACCATTAAAAGCGGTACAATTATGAAAAGATGTTTCATTTGTAAAGATTAATTTTCTTTGTAAGACTATGAAATACATATTTTGATCATTTTAATGATCAAAATATATATAATAAAATGGTTCTTACAATTTTTTTGTGTATTTTTGAATAAGGTAAGATGTTAAAAGAACCATTAAAAGCGGTACAATATGAAAAGATGTTTGATTTGTAAAGATTAATTTTCTTTGTAAGACTATGAAATACATATTTTGATCATTTTAATGATCAAAATATATATAATATAAAAGTAAAGATGTAGATAAGGTGATGTAATGCCATTCCTTCCTATTTCTCCTTTTTTTGACTTTTTTCCTCAATTTAAATAATATTTTTCACATTTTGTTTGATCTTTTCCTCTCATTTCTTCATTTATTTTTGTTTAAATAGCTCACAAACTCTCTACATTCAATTACTCAACCTTTCCTCTTCCCAATTTATTACTCAATTAAAGAGTAAGATAATTATTTTATCTAATGGAAGATGAAAGGACTCTCTTGAATATATCGTTTTCTTATTCTTTTCCTTTCACAGAATTTGAGTAAATTAAAAGTTGTTTCTATTCTCTAATTAAATGTGAGAATTAATGCATATAAATGCATGTCATCATATATGCTTATATATATAGGATGCTCCCAACTTCTAATTCCCATCAGTTGCAACGTGTATGAGGTATTTTTGCCTCATGTGTTTTCTTTGCATTAAGTTTTCTGTTAATGTTTCAGGCCTTATTAATATTGTCAGGACCATAAAATATTATTATTTTGTAGAGGTATTATTTAATCGATAAATTAATATTTATTAATTTGAAGAGTGTTTTCGAGATTCAATAAAGATTAATTTTGATTACATCAAAATCATTATCTTACTAATTTATGTATCATATTAATTGAATTAATATAAAAAGAAAATTCATTATACATAAAGTACAATGTATGATGTATGATTCATTGTAATGTTTTTTTTTTTTATTAAATGATTCATTGTAATGTTCATTGTTTATTCATTGTAATTAATAAATCATTGTAATGTTCATTGTTTCTTAATAATCAAATATTATTCATTGTATTTTTACTAAAAACATTCAATGTGTGATGGTGAGAGAATAAATTATATAAGCAACATAGAAAATTTCTTCAAACCGTACCCAACAATGGCTTCTCATCTAAAAGGTGTCACAAAATCAACAATGACAGATCAAATATGTAAAGCATTATGTGAGTACAAAAGAGATCATTCCACATGCACTCAAAAAGATTTGCAGTTGTGGCTTGATGAAAATTTTCATTTGAAAGTTAGTCAAGGTACAATATCAAACACACTCAAATAATCAGTTGAGTATCTTTCGGCTAACTTAGAAAAGGAAGGGATATCAAGCGGCACAAGCCAACAAAATTTCCAGACATGGAGAAGGTTGTTTATGAGTGGTTTCTCCAACACCAAGATCGTGTCAATATAACCGAAGAGTTAATTTTGGAGAAGGCGAAAGATACAATGAAACTTTTATATCCTCAACAAGATTTTGAGCACAACTTTTCTCAAGGTTGGCTTGAGAAATTCAAGCTAAGACATGGTATCGAGTCATTTCATCGTTTCGAAGAGAGCGGTTCGGTTGATATACAAGACATAGAGATGGAATTGGAGTCCATAAGGGAAAAAATAGACCAGTTCCCTATGAAAGATGTTTTTTAATATGGATGAAACTGGTTTGTTTTACAGGTTACAAGCTGATCATTCTCTTTCTACGAAACAACTTGAAGGAAAAAAGCATGACAAAGAAAGGCTCATGGTTGTTATTTGTTGCAACGAGGATGGATTTGAAAAAATTCAATTTCTCAAGTTGTTTCGTAGCAAGAGAATGATCAGCTTGTAACCTGTAAAACAAACCAGTTTCATCCATAATAAAAACATCTTTCATAGGGAACTGGTCTATTTTTTCCCTAATGGACTCCAACTTCGTCTCCATGTCTTGTATATCAACCGAACCACTCTCTCTGGAACGACGAAATGACTTGATACCATGTCTTAGCTTGAATTTCTCAAGCCAACCTTGAGAAAAATTGTGCTCAAAATCTTGTTGAGGATATAAAAGTTTCACTGTATCTCTCGCCTTCTCCAAAATTAACTCTCCGGCTATATTCACACGGTCTTGGTATTGGAGAAATCACTCATAATTAACCTTCTCCATGTCTGGAAATTTTGCTAGCTTGTGCCGCTTGATATCCATTCCTTTTTCTAAGTTAGCCGAAAGATACTCAGCTGATCGTTTGAGTGTGATTGATATTGTACCTTGACTAACTTTCAAATGAAAATTTTCGTCAAGCCACAACTTCAAATCTTTTTGAGTGCATGTAGAATGATCTCTTTTGTACTCACATAATGCTTTACGTATTTGATCTGTCATTGTTGATTTTGTGACACCTTTTAGATGAGAAGCCATTGTTGGGTACGGTTTGAAAAAATTTTCTATGTTGCTTATATAGTTTATTCTCTCACCATCATACATTGAATGTTTTTAGTAAAAATACAAGGGAAAAGACATGTTTTAACCCACAGAACTTGTACGAAAACTCACTTTAGCAACTAAACTTAACTTCTATTTATTTACCCCCTTTAACAACTTACGTTTCAATTGTTTTCCACCCCAAATGCTGACGTGGCAAAAAAAATTAAAAAAATAATAATTAAGAGAGTGAAAAACAAAAAAAGTGAGCCCGCTCATATATATATATATATATATATATATATATATATATATATATATATATATATATATATATATATATATATATTATTATAAATTAAAAAATAAAATAAACATTATACAATTGAAAAATAAAATAAAAATAAAAACCATCACCATCTTCTTCACAATCCCTCCCACTCCACAACTCCACCCAACATCTTCTTCCCACTCCACACCCCCGCCTCCCCCACTGACCCCCCCCGGTTTTTCTTCCCACTCCATGACCCCCCGCCCCCGCCACCCCCCCAGTGCTTTTTCTCTTTTTCTAAACTCTCCCCCCGGGTCCTCTTCCCCACCACTGTCACCTCCACCACCACCACCACCACCACGAAATTTTTTTCTTTAGTGAAGGGCAGTCCGTGCAATTTCTTTAGTGAAGTTGTTATTCCAAGCTTACTTAGAAGTACATAAAAGATAATAATTCATTGAATGGAAATTATAAAAAATTCATGAACGCTTTGACTTTAGAATTAAGCACATCATTAGCTAATTCCAACATGAAGAGGAATATTAGCCGCCATCTGTTGTGCTTCTCCTTCCGATTATGTTTTAGTTATCTTTTAGGCTTGTGAGTAGAATATGTTTCACCATTTTTTGGTTTCTTGATTTTGATTTTGATTTTGATTTTCTTTCAAAAATAAAGTTACGGAAGAAATGGGTTTGCTAATAATGGTGGTGGAAGAAATGGGTTTGCTAGAAATGGTGATGGTTGTGGATGTGGGTATTTTGATTTTCTTTCAAAAATAAAGTTATGGTAGAAATGGGTTTACTAATAATGGTGGTGGAAGAAATGGTTTTGCTAGAAATAATGGTGGTTGTGGATGTGGGTTAAAGATGGTGGTGGTGATTTTTTTCTTTTAAGGAATTTGATGAAATTTGGTGGGAGATGATGGTGGTGGTGGGTGTGAATGTGGGTTAAAGATGATGGTGATGATTTTTTTTTTTTTTTTAAGGCAGTTCGTCCAATTTTTTGGGCGGCGACGTCGGCGGCGGAGGCGGCATAAGGCGGCATGGTGGTTGATAAAAGTTGGGTGAGGATGAGGAGAAAGAAGAAAGAGAAAGAAAAAAATAATAAAAGAAAAACAAAAAATGATGTGTTGGTAATTTTGACATGGCAATGATGTAGCACGACGCCAATGATGTGGCATTGACGTATTAAGCGTGTATTGGCGCGTGTAATACACCTCACGTTGAGTGGTATTATTTTTTTGGAAAACAATTGAAACGTAAGTTGTTAAGGGGTAAATAAATAGAAGTTAAGTTTAGTTGCTAAAGTGAATTTTAGGTACTTAAGTTCGGGGTTAAAACATGTCTTTTCTCAAAATACAATGAATAATATTTGATTATTAAGGAAACAATGAACATTACAATGATTTATTAATTACAATGAATAAACAATGAACATTAAAATGAATCATTTAATAAAAAAAAAAAACATTAAAATGAATCATACATCATACATTGTGTTGTATAATGAATTTATTTTTTATATTAATTCAATAAATATGATACATAAATTACTAAGATACAATGATTTTGATGTAATCAAAATTAACCTTCATTGAATCTCGAAAACACTCTTTAGATTAATAAATACTAATTTATCGATTAAATAATAACTCTACAAATAATAATATTTCATGATCCCGACAATATTAATTTAGAGAGGTTCTACTGTATATTTGGAGAGAAAGCGGATATATATTTTGTACGTAAAATAGGTAAGTAGGTGATATATGTAGCGTGAAATAGATAGTTCACTTGTAAGTTTAATGCCAAAGTTTGATTATTTAGTTTTTTTGTGGCTATAATTGAAATCATAGAAATATACAAAAGAAGAGAAAAGGGAGAAAAATTATATGGTTTTTATGAAAATCAAAATGATTATTTTCTATTTAACTTGAAACGTGTCTCCCAAATTTTCCGATAATGAAGATTCACATAGACCGTTAAAAGAACTATGAAAAGACGGTAGACTCATATAAGATATTTGATTAGTAAAACATATTTCTTTTTATAAAAATAGATTCGCATAGACCGTTAAAAGAACCATGAAAAGACAGTAGACTCATTATAAGATGTTTGATTAGTAAAACTTATTCTTTTTATAAAAATAATAAATAAATATTGATCATCTTCTCATATAACTAATGATATTACTCCCCTCCGATTTAAAAAGAGTGTTCACTTAACTTTATTTTTTAATTAAGAAATGTGTCAGCTTACCAAATAAAAAAAAATTAACTTTATTTTTTTCAGATTTGCCCTTATTAAATGCTAAGTGATCAAATTTCAATACCTATTTAAATAGGGATAACTTAGTCAAATTACCTATTTTTGCCTGTGAGTTAATTTTAAAGAAATTGCCATATGAATTTAAATGAACATTGTTTTTGAACCGGAGAGAGTAATACTTAAATCATATTTTTATTCTTTTATAACTGCGTGACACGCGGATAAATACACTAATTCAATTATAAATGTAATTATCCTATTCGAGTCATCTAGAAACTAGCAAATCAAATCCTTCTTTGATTGAAAAGGAATCCCCGTGATTTTCTTTTTGAAAAAAACGTTGTACGTGCAATTAATGAGTACCACAGCTATGAAAATTAATGTAAAGGAATCCCCATGATTTTCTTTTCGAAAAAAACGTTGTAAGTGCAATTAATGAGTACCGCAGCTATGAAAATTAATGTACCGATCAAAATTATATGCTTATGTGTAATTAATGTATGATTTTTCCTGGAAAGAGGGTGAAGTTATTAAATAATAAAAGGCAACAAATTTTATTACTACAAGATTGTTATAAAATGAATTTAGTATTATGAGATAAAGCTTTTCCAAAATTACGTATTTTTTTCCATTTATATCAAACCCTTAGTTGAGCAAGCGCCATTGAAATCTGCAAAGTTTTTTGATAATTTTTTCCCTAAAAGGTATTGATTTATTTTTAAAAAATGAATTGGTAATATTTGTCGTAATATTAAGATTTCAGAGTTAAATAACAATTTATTTATGTGATTCCTTTTTCCAAAGGATTCTAAATTATAGCAGGAGTGATTAATGGTAGACTTGATTCTTAGTTTGAATAATCAGTGTATTCCGATTTTTATATAAGGTTTACTGTTTTCTATTGTTAGCCTATTATGCTGATGTGCGGGAACAAGCAGATCTTTGTAATGCAAATTGTAGGTAAGAATTTTAGCCAAGCATTGAGTATTTCCTGCATAAATTCTTCTCAAGAACTAGTTTTAGAGTTTATAGTTTAAGATCAATTCATTCTTCTTTTTAGGTTGGTTAATATTCTATGGTCCTTAGTGACGATGACGCATATTGAGATCTCTATACAGTAATACTCATGATTGGTTCTTGATGAGTAATGGAATATGGCATGACTACATGGATGCAAATTAAAATTTCTCCTATGTGGTTAGGTGTGTTATACAAGCTTAAACAACTATTGTGCCATGGATTTTGATGGTGTGCAGGCTTAAACAAACTAGGGTTGGATTCTAGCAATCAAAAGGATTGTAATTTTCTTTTGTTGACCGTCTCTGTTTATGCTTTTAACCTAGTATTGTCGGACCCTTATACCTTTTTTGACTCAATTTTCGGTTGTGGAGTTATAGATTTTAGACGTTTTTGCCTCTCGGAAGTTAACTCTGAAAGTCGTACTCTAGGTTAACTTTTCCATTCTTTTTGGTATTTAATTATCACTTTCAATATATTATCTTGTGTGTTTCTTCATTATACTTTTAACACATAGTTTTGTTTTAGGTGTGTAGATCAGTTAACATTGTAGAACAAAAAAAAAAAAAAAAAAAATGACTGAGGTACAAGAAAATTATAAAAACGAAAAAACATTGTTTAGCTAAGGTGGAAGATGATGGATAACAGAAACCTCACAAAAGAAATCTGTGGAAAATTATAGATTGCCACTTAACAGTCAGTTCTTATTTCCTTTAAATAATTCATCAGGAGGAATACATATTGTTTGATTTACATTAGTTGATATTGTATTTAATAGTTTATTTTTTCTATCACTAAGGTAATTTATTGATATTGTATCAATAAGCAAGAAATGGTATCTTATAATGCAATCAGACCTAATTTTTATAAGGTTCAAGAAGAGCACAAAGAAAAGATATCATTCAACGTGCCGATATGAGTGTACGAGAAGTAAGTGAAATAGTGGGGAGTTTGGGCTACACGGGAGGCATGCATCAACTATCCGGATTGGGCTCCTCTCCATTTCTTTCTCTCCATTTTCCCCTAGAGTTACATTTGGATTAGAGACACATGGCATGGGTTAGAATTAATGACTAAGATTTAATTGACTAAAACAAGGCCCTAACCATGATTACATAATTAATAACTTTTCCATAATTATATTAGAATAATTTTCTCTCTTCCTATTTACTTTTCCTACCCAAAAGAATATCTTTTTCCGATTTATCCGATTATTTTTTGCCCCTTAATTTTTTCCCCTAATAGACCCAATATTCAATTGGTGATATTTTCCATTTTTTCAATTACTCATGCTTATAATTTACCTAATATAGACTCCATTATTCAATTGGTAATTGTATATTTTGAAAGAGTTGTCTATATTCGAAAATATCACCATTAAAGATTTTTCATGATTGTAAATAAAGATGGAATATTAAAATAGAAGAGAGAGAAAATTATTCTAATATAATTATGGAAAAGTTATTAATTATGTAATCATCGTTAGGTTTTGTTTTAATCAATTAAATCTTAGCCATTAATTCTAACCCATGCCATGTGTCTCTAATCCAAGATAGTAATCCTAAAAATGGCTTTAAAGGATATGGAAATCCAACTATCATTGACAAATATATCATCCTTGGTTACTTTAGAAAATCCAGTGTGCAGGAGTGTTGTTTTATAGCATGCTATAAATATGGAAGAAACATGGGCGTATGCGAAAACCCCGATTGACATGGGTCTGACGAGGTAGCTGACCTAGCGCAGAGAATGGAAATCAATGCTCCTTACAAGATTGGTGCTTTGAATTTTGATGGGGGTATTAATTTAATTCCAGACAATTTAATTTAATTCCAGACAAGTGTGTAAATGTCGGTAAATTTTAAGTCTGTAATGTCTTTTTCGTGCAAGATTTGGGGGCTAGTTATTTATTTTTCTATTTTTGTAACAATAAGGTAAATCTGCCCTACCGGAGAGAAAGCTTCTAGAACCTTTCGATTAATGGAACATAATTATTCTTCTTATAATTGCAATTGTTGTAAGATAAGGTTTTGACGGCTTGCTGATGGCGTGTCCCATAATTACAAGTATTCACATTACAATGTTAATTATTGGTCGTATCGAACATTGAAAGCTATTCTATTAACCCTCTTCTGTTATCTTATTATGTTTTCATCTTTCTATCCTCAACAGGATTTTTACGTGCGAGGCACGTACATAGAAACTAATCTATATTATTTTAAAAGCATGAATATAAATGCTAGTTGACCAAAATATTCTTCACATATTGAACGACCTTTATCCTTTTTTAAGTTGAAATTTTATCTGAAAGATGATTTCATATAGGATAATATTGTAATATTAATCTTTTTTGTAATATACTAGGACATCAAATTCAATTGAAATCCTAATCCGTCTCTTGAATAATTAAAGTATTTCTTCAAAAGAGATAATTGTATTCTAGATACCTACCTGGCTCATATTCTTTTTTTGAAGTTAATGTCCGTTAAGATTCATATTATTTGTATGATTGGAAGTCTTATTAAATATTATAGTTGAAGGAAATCTAAGTACTTTTTATGGGATGAGCACAAATACATGCTAGACGAGCATATCAATGCAAAACTCCCGAGTAAGTGAAAAGGTTCCATGTGAACGGCACTTGCACATGGGTTAGTTGATCTAACCTCGACGAGATAAGCGCGTTTTGACAAATGTGACCGAAAAAGGGAATCGGGTTAAAAATTTCGAACCGGACGTGGCGGTTGACGACAGCAGAAGTCCGGTGGGAACGTCGGCGGGAGCCTCGGGAAGCAGTTACTTTTTCCGAATGCCCACCTCACTCACCTGAAACGACGGCTGGTAGAGGTAGGGTCCGGCGGGCGGAAGAGCACCGCACGTCGCGTGGTTTCGGGTGCCTCCGACGGCCCTTGAAATCCGAGACCAGTACCGTCCACGCCCGCCGTACCTAATAACCGCATCGGTCTCCAAGGTGAACGACCTACGGTCGATGGGAACAATGTAGGCAAGGAAGTCGGCAAAATGGATCCGTAACTTCGGGAAAAGGATTGGCTGCGAGGGGTGGGCACGGGGGTCCCGGGCCCCGAACCTGTCGGCCCGTCGTGGACCGTGCTCGGTCGTCATGCGCGAGAAGCGGGTCGCCGCCGTGACCACGGGGACGGACCTGGGAACGGCCGCCTGGGGCCTTCCGGGTGTCGAACGACGAATCCCGAAGTACGGACAAGGGGAATCCGATTGTTTAAGAAAAAGAAAAAAAAAGAGTAAGTAGTAAAGGATTCCAGTACTTCCTTCTCTATTGAATGTCGGGTTGCATTTTTCTTCTAAATTATTACTATTATTTTTCAATTAAGTTGGATTATTTTAGTCCTAACATATTCCCGACCCTGCTAAAGCGGGGTGGTTGTGCACCGGGCTGCCCTTCTTTTTTCTAAATATATTTTTCCACGTAGGTAAAAAATATAAAGGATATATACAAAAAAAAAAAAAACAATATGTTAATGAGAAGTATTATGTGGATACGATCAAATAGTATTTTGTACTCATAAAATAAATAATATATAATTTCAAATAACATTACCTAACATTTATTATGATTGACAGGGAATAACATGCGAGGCATGTTCATAGAGGCTAGTTATTATAAAAGCATGAATATAAATGTTGGTTGACCAAAATATTTTTTAAATATTGAACGACTTTTATACCCTTAAATTTTAAAGTTAAGTTAGGATAAAATTGTAATCACCATCGATATTTAATTTTGGATCAAGTAAAATTTAGGATTTTGAGGTTACTTATGAACTTTTCACTACACAAGCAAATAAATCCTACTTGGAATATGAAGGCATACCTAACGTATCCTAAAGGACTAAACTATTTACATTAATTGTTTCTCCTCAACTGAAAAATACATATTAACTAGGATAAAGAATTTTTAGTAGAAAGGAATTTAACATAATGCAAACACTAATTGAATTCTTAATGACCTAATATTACGGACATTGAAGTGAAGTTACTAACTATTCATATAGATTTTTACTAGCACTAAGCTTGAAAAGAATTTTTGATTTGTTGTCAAAGAGTGTTTAATATTGGATATAATTGTAATATATATAAAAAATCACATATCTGGGACTTTGATTTGAATAAAATAAATAATTGTTATCTGACTACAATTCGAAAAATAGCATCCGAAACCTAATATACTAACCCACGTCATGACTATTGTGTACAATCTTGTGATCGTTCTTCTTTTAAGAACTAGATGCAATTGCACGGGCCCAACTATTCATTGTTTTTTGCTTATTAATGTAATCCTTGTTACACTATTTGTTCTAATTTGATTAATCTATTTAAAAGTAATAATATATTTTTATATTTGATAACAATTAAATTTAAACAGCCCTTAAAAATAAATTAATTGCCAAGAAGTAGACATGTTGCACATGAGCTGCTTCTTGATTCTTCTATATAGTAGAAATTTTGTATGCAAATTGATATTCTTTTTGTAGTTTTTTTAGTTTATGTTAAAGTAATACTATTTCGGAAAACATACACTACTAAGAAATTAAAGTCTGCTACTTTGAAGTCAACTTTGATAATATCTCTCCTAATATATTCGGTGTTTATTGGGTATCAAAGATTTAAGGAATATTTTCCCCAAATAAACATAGATTTGAGATAAAGAGTTTGATTGATTAGCAAGACAGCCAAAAGGGTTCTCAAACGCTCTCTTCTCTCACCTCCTATTTTCATGCAAAACCCTAACACGTGGATCTCAAGCTTGGTGAACATGGCCTCCATAGCCGGTGGCCAGTCCACAATGGTGGCTGGCCAGCCCTCACAAAATACGACTGATCCTAATGTCAAACCTAATGCTTTACAATATTTAGATCTTTTCAAACCCTAAAGTTTGAATGACCCAACACACAACCAAATACAACCATTGCCTCAAATTCCCGTAGGCCAAGAATCTTTTTCACTTAGGGTGCTATCATCAGAATACACTGAATCAGAAGTTGATCAAATGAATGTCATTGAAGAACTCCAATATGCTGTGGTTGGGAAATTTTCATATGGACAGCCAGATATTGAACAGCTTCGCCGAATAATCCCTGCACAATGTGGAATAAAAGGTGAGTGTAGAATAGGTTTTCTAAGAACCACATGTGCTTATCGATGATAATTTCTTTGAAGACTTTATGAATTTCACATAAAAATGTATATTACATTAAGATAAAAGGGATACTCGTTTAAACCGA
>NC_081345.1:21144896-21157165 GCF_029784015.1 Lycium ferocissimum
ATCTTTTTGGGATTTCTAGTCTTTTTTTTACCTTTAGGAAGAGTTTTCTGCATAAATCTTGTAAATAAACTTAGCGAACCCTCATCTAATCACATGCACTCAACATCATCATCCCATTGTTCGAGGACGATAGAAGCAAGTGCAAGTCTATATGCTGTGGACCTTAAATTTCTAACCAGGACATAGATCTCCTTCCTTCTCTTCCTAACACCTACAGCCTTCCACTGTTCCTCCCTCAGGCGAGCAAGACAGACAGCCTCGCAAAGAGCCACCGCAACAGGCTTCTTACTGCAGCATAAATTCAGATAAACTCAGTGCCAAAATCAAAGAAAGAGCCATAACTGAAGTAAATACAATTTTTTCTTCTAATTTAATAAAATTTATCTGGACGACTATGCTGCAAGTTATTTCCAGAATTGCTATTTAATTTACTAACCTTCCCCGAACAAATCCTGTTGTAATAAAGCCAATGGGTAATCTATAAGATTCTTTGGCAGCAGGATCTTCAGGTACTTGAAATTCCCATTTACCGGTTGCTTGCTGAGAGAAGCACGATCTCACAAAGGACTCAGGTACTTGAAGTTCTCCTTTGGAAATCTCTGATCTGCATAATTCAAAACAGATGCATTTGAAAATAAGAAGCTATTTATAATAAGTTTCGGCAAACATCAATAAATTAGTCCAGTTAAACATCAAATTACAAACCTACTACTCGCATTCTGTCCATATAAAATTGCTAACTATAATGGTTACAGACGAGAACATGTTAAAAACCTTGAACAGAATTTTCAAGATGGCTTTTTCCCTTTCTGACTTTTTGGTTGAAGGGTAAAGCACAGGCCAAAATAACAGGAAGAGATCGTAAGCAATCTACTTAGTATGCTTAACTACTACATTTAGCATATACACTAACTAGTAGCTAGCAAAGGTGATATAACTTTGTCCTTCCCTAGGTAAATGATTCCTCATGAACCTCTTATTCTGAAAAACAAAATGAAGAAAAATGACTTCCTCACAGGAGTAATCTACCAAAGATACTTGTTAACAAAGCATCATCATTTAGCAGTAGCTTAGTCATGCATATTGTAATGAAGAGGCAATTGTGTTGCAGATAAATTCTTAAAATGCTGGATAAGAGTTCCATTAGTAACAAACTAATATGTAAATGGATAGGGCAAGCAAATAACTGAATACAAAATGGATAATAATACTCACCTGGTTGTGAACAACATTACATCATCAATTTGAGGTGCACAAACAACTGCTCCTTCTTCGAAGGAACCTTCTTTGTATGCATGCAGAAGAACTCTGACTAAACACAGTTTTTGGTCCCGATTTATCTGGTAAATGACCCTATCGGTATCCACCTTGAGTATCCTTTCATCCTTCATAAATTTGGATATGCACTTCTTCCTGTGAAGCACTTTGGGAAATAAAAGTAGATGACTACCATTGATCTCATCCAAGAACTGAGTCAGAACACAAGACGTCCTACCAACAAATCCCTCGAATGGAGCACTGCAACTACTCTCCGTGTCTGTTTTGCATCTTCCCGGGTATGGAGTACACTACAACATTTTAGGCCTTTAGCCACCCCGAAAAAGTGTGGCCTAAACTGTCAACAAGTGTGGCATTTGGTCAAAGGCCACACTTTTCGACTTTAGACCACGCTTTTCTGGGGGTGGCTTAAACTAGTGTAACCTTTGCCCTAAGGCCACGCTTTTCAAATGTAGCTTTAAGAGCCACGCTTCAAAAGCGTGGCCTAAAAGGTTCAAAGGCCACGCTTTGTAGCACCTCATATGACCACATTTTTCATGCCCTAAAACTACAGTTTTCAAGCGTAGCCTTTTCTACCTTATAGGCCACACTTGCAAAGGGTGGGTTTTGCTACCTCCTTTAAAGCAACATTTGGGAAGTGTAGTTTTTGCTAATATTTATACACCACAATTTTCTGGGTGAAACATTACAATTTTATTTTTGCATATATCTGGTAGTTACATTACACATTCTTATCCGATTTGGATTATCTCAAGCATTAATTTAACTAATAAATAATAATTCAAATATTTATCTTGGTGATAAACTTCAAAAAAGAAACATATGTCTTGTACTATACGTACTGATAAAGCAATATTTGAAGATGTGCACTAGCAATGAGTTCCACAAAATCAAATGTATTCAGGCATTACAATTCTTCAAAAAGTCTTCATCATTCACTAAAATAGATCGAATTGACTTGTGGCCACCATTTAAAATCGGATCACCTGCATTTTCCTACACATGCAAAATAAAATAAAAATTTAGTTAGAAATCAATATGTAGTATGTATTCATTTAGTATCATGAATGTCCACAGTTTAATATGTTTACAAATGAGCACTAAAGATAAATCCGACAGATACATGCTCGAGCAAATTAGAGTATACAAAGGGAAACAATGAATCAGAGAGTGAGACTCGGACATGCTATTTGATTTATAAATCAATTAATCTAGATATTAAGCAAAATAAGAAGTTCCCAGGTACTATAACATAAAAGAACTCACATCTAGAGCATTAGTGCCTTTGTCCAACAAATCTAGCTTGGTTAAAACTCTGAATGTCCTTTCACCTACAATGGGTTGCAATGTGAAACTTCACAACTGCGTTATTCTTCCATAGTCAAACACAAAATTAAAAGTTCACAACAATGAGATAGCCCTGGATCAAGCAAAGGAGACGGAGGCACAACATGTCAAAATTAGCAAAAGAAAGAGCAAAAAAGTAGATTAAGACATTAGAATAGCAACAAGAAAGATTCGCATTAATGCCTAAACATATTCGATGAAGCTATCATATTTCTGGTATGCGTCACAAGATACATTTGCAGTGGCTCCTCCATATTCAATTGCAAAATTTAAGGGACTTGTACAATTTAGTATCAGTTGTTGCTGTTGTAGGAACAGGGCAATATACTGACCTATCCCGAATCATAACGATACTTTTAAATATTTTTTTATTTAGTACAGTTATACATTTTGAACTTTCTAATAGAACTGGAAAATTTTGGCAATGCTAGTGTTTATAAAATTAACTACTCTTGCTAAATATGCATAACACAAAACTAAAAGGAACATACTTTGACATTACAACCACAAGTATCAAAGAGAACAAACCAGCATGAGGAAAGGTGTCCCAAATGGTTGGAGTCCTACTATCTTCAAGTGCTGCCCCTTCAACCTTTTGCCAAGTATACCACTAGTCAAGTATTTTCTTTGTACTTTATTGCTAGCCAAGCTCAGAATTAATCAAGTAGCACACAACTCAAAAGCTATTAACAATTCAACATATACTATTGACCATGTCGATTTTCAAACAAAACCAACATCTAGACGTACCCATACAGAAACTGGACAACGTTTAAAGAATCAAAGTGAGACAAGATATTAGCTTGCAGCGTGACTTACTATAGCAACCTGAGTTTTTTTCAGATTCGACACTTTTTTCTTTAAAGCTTCTTCTTGACTCATTTTTCATACAAAAAGCATGAAATTACTTTAGTCCAACACTGATAAGGATACAAAACATGGAATGATCATCTGGAGTTGACTGTTGCAGGATGGAGAACAAATGAGAAGTTTGATAATCGTGGCACACCAAAGTTGTCAATTCCTTCTTCGCTCACTCCCTAATTTGTGTTCACGAATGCAATTATGTTGACAAAAACATATCCAGCTAACTCATTCATTCTGTAATCTTCAACTTTTCACATTTTTCATCAGCTAGCTTAAATTGTACAAAAATCAAACTCAAATTTACAATGCTACCTTAGTTATGTTTTCAACTTGCTATCTATTAAAATGCTAAAGTTATGGTGTTTTAAATTATTTTTTACTAATATTTTGCTGGTTGCTTTAAACTGTCGTTGCAGCTAAAAACAATGTGGTTGGAATGATCACTATAAAGCCTATCCATCTAAACATTCTAATTATAAATAATAGGGGCAGATATAACTAAGTGTTATTTATTATCTAGCAAAGTGTAGGCTCAAAGATCATGTGAGTATTCATGAGGATATAATATTCAAATGTCCAACGAAGGCATAGTCTACATAAATATGAACTTAAAATTTAAGTTCTTTGATCCCTTCGCATACGTAAGAACTTCAATGAAGAATTGAAAACCTTTGGTGCAAGACAACAGAAAAAAATATAGGGCAAAGAGCTGAGATAATTCCCAAACACTAGAAGTCAGTAAAAAATCTCAGAACTCGGTATAAGAAGCAAACACCAGAGAAAAAATTGAATTGGAAATATAGAATCTTTCAAAAGAAATTCAAAAGGACCATCTTCTGAATAAAGTGTTTTCCGACAACAAAGCGATAAAAAAAGTGATTCTTAAAATTGATTTACGGTGTCTTTTCCTTCCTTTATAAGAAAGCAACCAAAGTACCGCCAATTTGGACAATTAATATAGTCCACAGTAGCTGCAACTAGATGCCTCTCTAAATCCCCCAAAAAAGAGATTGCAACTTTACTAGCAATACTTATCCCAAAGCAGTTAAGAAAAATCCATCTTTTACGAAACTAACTTTACCAATCATTTAGGGAAAAGAATATATTAGATGGAAGCAAGTTTTCTATTATAAGCAAAATAAGTTTCTCCACCTATTTTACTGGTGATTCCTTTCTAGAGTTGAGATCTTTTTAGAAAGAGAATTCAATTGGAAGTAAACAATAAATGAGAAGTTCTAGAAAACAAAGATTACTGGTCGAGCAAGATGAAAATAAAGAATTAAAGCAAATGTAATCTACTACAGCACAATTTTCAACTGTAACATTACAGAATACAAATAGCTAAAGAATCATAAATTTAACAAAGATTTGAACGTTTTTCTTTCACAAGGTTCCAAAAATTTATACAAACAAAATACCACCTAATTAGCCATAAAATCATGCAATAATCTACAATACTTTGTTCAAATCTCAGTTCTCAAGTACTCTTGCATCTACAGGTATAAAAAATACTTGAATTTAATACTCATTCAGCTTATTATAGACATATTTAAGCTATTTTGATGAAAATAAACTGAAGCAAGCAGCTACAAAACCAAATCGAAAAAGATTATCAACTTCATACATTGATCGGAAGCAAATCCAAATAGACCATCCAACAAAATTGCAATCTCAACTAAGAAAATGTAATGTGTTCAATCTCGGAAAAAGGCATCCAAAAGTGCTTCTTTTTAGCTGAATTCCATGTTTGCTTATTCAATTAAGTACATATATATCAGAACCGCAAGGAGGAGTCTACAATCGGATCAGCACGCACCAGCTAGAAAAGAATTTACAAGAAAATCGAAGGACTTTAGTTGATAATCTTTTTCGATAGCTTCAAATACACTTGAATCAAGAACCATATTCCAACAATCGAACACATAGCCAGTCAAAATCACATAACTATTACCTGTATATGTTCCGATTTGTAGCAGATGGGGAATTTTCGCAAGGGTTTTCCAGAAGTAGCAGCGAATGATACTTGGTTGGAGGGAATATTTCATTAAGGGAAGGGAAATATATTGGGGGGAAAGTTTGGGGTAAATTTTTTAGAATAATTTAAGCTACGCTTGTAAAGGGTTACATTTGGTATTATAATATGTCAACTCTTTGAAAACGTTGCTTTACAATTAATAAGTGTTGCCAAATATTAGGTGATTTAGCAACACTTAAAAGCGTTGTCTTTGAGTTGAAAGATTACGCTTTATAAGTGTAGCTTTAAAAACTGTGGCTAAAGATGCTAACCAAAGACCACGCTTAAAAAATGTTACCTTAGATGTTTTTGGCAACACTTTTTGAACGTTGTCTAAAATTAGTGTGGCCATAGGCCAAATTTGTTGTAGTGAGTATTCATTTTTAAATTTTTTATCATATCGTTTGGAGGAAGTTGTTCATGTTGTATCTGACCATGACCTGCCCCACTGAGTCCTTCTAGAGCAAGGCGGACACTGTCCCATGGAGATGACACTGGAACTTTCCAAGTCCTTGTTGGAGGAGAACGAAGCTCAGACTTTTGATCATAAGCTGCTTCCTCTAAGGCCATAAAACACGAGTATGCGTTGCAATCGGGGAACTCCTTGGAAAGCATGGCAACCCAAGCTGTAAAGAGGATAAACATATATTTTATTGGGATTTAAAACTCGATGTCAAACACAAATTCAGAACGAAAAGTCGAAAGCAGAACATGCATACTAACATCACAAGCAATCCATGCTTCTCCTCCAACCAATCGCTTCGAGCACCATTGGTCACGAGAGAGATCCAGAAGACCTTGATCCAACATAGTGGAAGAATAATAGACCATCTGAAGAGAGATTTAAAAGAACTATGAGGTATTCTCTATATAAGAACACGATATCCATATCAAACCATGATGTGCAATTTTCTCATTTTCTTATGTAATTGGATTAAGGAAGAATCAAATGTGAGTGCTATGAAGGCCAATTCTCCCAAGTAGTTAGACCAGCAAAAGAGATGTGACAAGATTGTTACAGACGACCAATAAATAGGTATTCAAGAAATAAAAAGTAAACTTTACAGAAGTGTACTTTCGAAATAAAATTAAGGAAAATTATGAACATATATACTGGTGAAATCTAATTTTTATGCAATTGTTATTGAAAAGTTTGAGAGAAAAATGGGTAACATGTTACCCAAATATAAAGTAACAGCACAGTGATAATTCATGTTATAACTAATATACAGCTTCTGAATTACTTACCATCAACATCAAGTCAATTAATTCACATACATAATCACTCAATTAATTGTTGTAACTTACAGTATATGATTGACTTTAGAGTCATACAACTGAGGTTGTAGTTTCTCCCTATGACTGTAACAGTTATCTGTAGCCTCATTTGTTTCTCTACCGTAAAAGGATTAACAATTCTCCAGTAATTGCAAATATACCATCTTCCAAAAGTTTAATTTATTATTTCATAATTGAAGTGATTTACACCCTTCTCAAATCTTATAATTATTGTTTTAACATAGTTTTTAACTCTATCATAACAACTATTTATTTTTCTTCTCATATGAAAAATCAACCAAGACAAACAACTGGGATAGAGGCACACGCACACATAGAGAGACATACGCATTCAGTTTATATATGTTTACACTAATTTTCTTATTCTTTATAAAATTACTATCACTTATTTCCTTATTGTCAAAATTAACAAAGATGTAAAATACACTTTTGAAATGTTTCTTTGGCTAGTAACCTTATGTGATACACCTGCAGAAACTAGCACAAACCAATAGGACAATTACCTATGCTATCAACTGTAAATTACAATTACCATCTTTTCTTTTGTAATTAGAGGGAGGAATCCTAAAGGTGGATGCATATAAATATGTATACTCCTCAAAGTTTAAGCTAAAAACTGAACCAGAAAAAGATGTTAACAGCAGAGCAATACGTGATATGAGAATAATGACATCCACGTAGCCAAAAAGTTGAAAGGTTGGAGACATCAAAACTCGAGAACAGGTGTTTATGGCATGAGATTTCCAGCTTCAGCACATGCAATGTTTATTCTAGTCATGTGAGTATATTGAACAAAGGTTGGAGACATCAAAACTCGAGAACAGGTGTTCATGGCATGAGATTTCCAGCTTCAGCACATGCAGTGTGTATTCTAGTCATGTGAGTATATTGAACAACCACGTGTAAATATAAATCAGGCTTATTTTCATTTCCATAGCCTATGCAGGGAAACTCACCTTATAATAGCATTTTTCTGGTTATCACTTTTCAGAAGAAATATAGGGCAGAATTTAGAAAACCGTCTCTCATTAGAAGGCTGTTGTCTGCCTGAATTCATATCACCAATGCGAAACAGCTCCATACGCTGATGGTGTTTCTCCATGCAAAGGATGCTTTTTTCTTCTATTGGAGGATCAATGCCATTTTTAGCATCCCACAGATCGATATTAGTGAAAATGGGGCCCCCAAAATTTTGGGCGCCTAAAGTCATTGCTTTGACTGCCTTGCCCTTCAGCCTGCACTGTTATGGGCCGGTAAAAAAAGACATTTTTTTGTGCGGAATGCCCTTCAAAGGCACTGGTCTTTAATTTTTGTCCCTCAAATTGGTGGTTTTTAACTTTTGCCCTTCGTTAAAAACCCCTTGGTTCCGGATCGATCCTCATGGTCAAAAATTAAAAAAAAAAATAAAAAATCGTAAGATAGAGTTTGGTCCAAAGTAGAAGCTTTTATCAAACTCTACTCCGACTGTGCAAAGTTTGTCGCCTTTCAAAGGCAGTTTGAGGCAAACTCGCCTTAAGGTAGAGGTTGCATTAAGGCAATGTTTTTTTTTTATTATTCGGTTGAAATTTTGCAAAAACTCGTCTTAAGGCCTAACTTTGCCGAATAGGTCTAATTTGACTACGAAACTCTACCTTGCGATTTTTATTTTATTTTATTGAGCCGGGATTTGAACCTAGGACCTCGGGGTATTAAGCGAAGGACAAAAATTAAAGACCACCAATTTGAGGGGAAAAAATTAATTTAATGATAATTAGGATTTACAGAATATAATTGTTAGCTCTTGCTTGTTTTCATAATCCAATCAGGAGGATCATGGTAAAGAAAGAAGTTTTTTGAAGAAGAGGAAGTGTAACCGAAAAATTCAATTTTTCATTATTCTTGATTTACAATTTTTTTTTTTTTTTAATTGTCAAACAACATATATAAAATGCAATGACAAAAGCATCGCCAAAAGATTAGAAAGTGAAAAATATACAACCCTTATAGTTGTGGGTCATGATCCTTGACGATGTTTCTACATTCTTTCTTTTCACACTTTCTTCCTGTCGCACCAAGTCTCATGCAAACGTGCTCGTAGCACTCCTTATACGCAATTTCTTCACCATCATCTGCCACAACAACGTTTGGAGAGCAGCAAACATTGTCACCATGACGATGAACATCACAGCAATGACCTTGTTGGATGCCATCTTCTTTACTATATTTTAATTTTTTTTGTGCGATAGAATTAAGTGAGTATACTGTTGTTTGAATGCAATATAATGTAGGAATTTTTACGCGTTATAGCTACTTACAACCATAATTGGTGGTAATAACTACCTTTTTTTTTAATTACTAATAAAACTAAATATTTTTTTAATTTAACTATTATACTACAGGAATTTTTTTTTTTAAAATCCCAAAAATTGACTCCCAAAACCCATATCCCCTTTTAAGGTAACAATATTAATCACTTAAATACATTACCATTTCTCTCCTTTTCATAACTTTCCACCCAGATCGTCTTTTTTCCCTTATTTTTTGAAAAAAATTTATTTTTCCCAATCAAGAAGATTCGTCGTATTCTTTCTTTTTTTTTTTTCCAAAAAAAAAAAAGAAGCCAAAGACTCGTTCATCCCCCTCCTTTGTTTGTGAAATTTTTTTCTATTTGGTTTTTTTCTTCCACAAAAACAACTTTAAGTGATTATTTTCTTGGCCTGGTGGTGGTTATGGCGGGGGCATGGGGAAGGGGGAAAAGTTTTTAGGGTTTTGAAAAAAAAATATAGTATTTGTGTATTTTTATATAACTACCAATTGTTGTGGTTGGTGGTGTATTTTTGAAATTTTTTTTAAAATTTTTTGTATTTTGTTTTAAAATTTAAATTATGGTTTCAGTTTTAAATACACGGGGAGAAAAAATTAAGTTTCTATATATTTATGTATTTTGTTCAAATTAATCCCATCAAATACATGGGTGACAAGTTTTACCCCACAAAATACATAGATTTAAATTTTAAAAAATACATGGGGTTTGAGGAAACTTCAAATACATTAGATCTATCAAATACATGGGTAAAAAAAAAAACGAAATCAATTTTAAGACTTAAAATACATTACCACTAAATACAGGGGTGATAAAATGTTACTCCACAAATACATGATATTTAATATAAAATACAGGGAGTTTGATCAAACGTCAAATACATTATTTGCTATCAAAACATCGGAAAAAAAAAACGAAATCAATATTGAAAACTTCAAATACATTGGTTTGATTGATCGTGTTTTTTTTGTCAATGTATTTTCAAAGGGGAAAAGATTTTTTTAAATTTTAATTTTTTACGTTTGAATTTTAAGAAGCATGGAAAAAAAACGAAAGAAAAATATTCGGAGATTTCGAAAAGAAGGAAAAAAATATCTTTTTCTCTTTAATACAAGGGTTAAAACTAAAAAAAAGGAGTTTTCCCTTTTTTTTCCCGCATGCTCATGTATTTCCCGGGAAAAAATCATCGAAAACATACACAAATAAGTGTTTTTTAGCTACGAATGGTAATATTAAAAGGGTTTAAACAAAGGAGGAAAAACTAAAGGTAGCTTTAAATTTTAAAACCCCTTTAACATATCTTGGTTGCCCCCTTGTTTTAATTATTATAATTGGCGTAACCCGGGGCAAACACGAAGTTAATCGCGAGAAATTGAAAGACAGGGGATTTCTCATTGATTAATTTCACTAAGTTTTTCCCTAATTTAGAATACCAAATCTAATGCAAAAGGCCCGAAACATGGTGATTTTTTTTTTTAATAGTGATAAATTCAAAAAACGGGCAAAAAAAGCTTGTACGCACATTAAAATTTGCTAACTCAATTGATTCTAGTGTGTCAGATTAGGGTTCGCTTCGAAAAAGCATTTGTTTTGTATTCCCATTCACGTGAATTCCACGTGCCATATCATGGGGGACCTAAGCTAGGATGCTTTTGGATGCTAGACTTTTACCATCTACGGTGCAGCATTCAGGTGAAAAAAATGCCACAAATATCTAGCAGATTCAAGATACTTTCTTGCTTTCCCATTGCCAAAGTCTCAAGTCATCAATCAAACACTAGAAAACACACTAAAGTGGGTCTACGACAACCACAAAACTGAACTTTATCTTAACCAAAAACAAAGAAAAAGTAGGAAAAAAGTATATACATAAGTAAAAAAATAAAATAAAGCACAGTAGAGTAAAAAGTTTCAAAGACTCAGAAATGGTGATAACTTGCACTTCCTCTGTTACCTTTTTTTTTTTTTTAAATTAAGCCATCATAAAAGGTTGTGAGTCCTTGAGGGGGGGGTTAGGTTTGACCCCTACCATGTCTTTTCAATGCACAAAATATGTTCATAGTTGGGGGGGCTGGACCAAAACCTCTAACTCGAAGGATAACTTTGATAGCCAAAAGAGAAAGAAAAGGATTAAGCCTATACATTCCCTTTTCTTCTAAAACAGTAGGTAAACTAACTTACAAAAAAATTACATTTATCGTATCTCCTCTGTTACCTCTTCTACTACTTCCACTAGTGTTTTTGACATTGGAAAATTTAAGACTAAGCTGGTGAAAATTGAGTCACAAACATGTCCCCCAAAAAATCAATTTCTCCTCCAAAGGCTCTCTTAATTGGCAGCCCATCAGAAGCAGGAAGCTACCCAGTAGTGATATTTCTTCATGGCTATCTTTTTTACAATTCTTTCTATTCTCGCTTATCCAACATGTTTCTTCTCATGGCTTCATTGTTGTTGCTCCTCAGGTTTCTCCTTTTCCTTTTCACTTTTCTAGGTATAACGTTCAGGGGTGCTCCCAAAAAATTGATTTCAATTGTTTTTTTAAAAATCCTAAAATTAAGTGTTGAATTTTTCTTTTTTATTCTTGATGTCCTCTTAAATAGCTGGAAAAGTGGAAAAGGAAATATTGACAATATGAGGCTCTTTGGAACAGAATTAATTAGTCTTACTAAGCAGCTTTTGGATTAGGGAAAATTTGTTGGTTCTAAGAACGAGGATATTGATTTATAAATCACCAACCATTACAGCATAGTATGTATACTGTTCTGCTAGTAAACAGTTAGTTTATTTTCTCTTGAGTTTAAGTTGTATGCATTGACAATATAAAAAATATTTACACAAACAAGTCACTTATAAGTTAATAACTGGTAAATCTCTATGATAAGCATTACTAATTGGTAACCTAGTTAAAATTGCAACTAACCTACTATCACAGGTTTATTTTTCTTTTTCTCAGATAAGATGGTAGAGCATGTATTTGAATACATCATTAAACTCTACATAATAGGTGGATAATGCTATCACAGATAAACTGTACTAATGGTGTAAAAAAAAAATCTTTATATATCTTGTACATAAATTGAATCCATTTTCATTTGTGGTTCTCATGTGACATTTACTCGTACTAGTTATATTTATGGAAGGAGCAGATGCAACTGAGGGGA
>NC_081345.1:21157265-21289449 GCF_029784015.1 Lycium ferocissimum
AGCTTTTTGACTCGAAATCCGAGCCCCGTCAAACTCTCCCCAAAAACCCAAACCACTCAAATATAATTTTCCCAAGTTGACAAAAAACAACAACACTTCCCAACATGAACTATCCAAAACACCGCAAACATTATTCACTAAATGTAAGAAATTTTACTAACTCTTTTTAAATTCTCCAAAGCCAAAAATTACAACCCCAATTAACCCATTAAACCCTTTTTTTTCTCAAAAAATCCAAATAACAAAAACCCAAAATACCAAGAAAAAATCTTCACCTTTTCCCCAAAACACCCGAACACCAACCCCCAAAGTTCCAAATTTTTTTTTCTACACCTACAACCGAAAAAAACCATCCAAAATACGCAAAAGAAGAAAAACTTAAACACCACCCCTTTGAATTTTTGTCTAATCAATATTTGTTCTTTTCCCCCGGGATCTACGTTATTATACCCCTTTCCCAAAGAAAACGTTTGGGAAAAAATTTAAAATTTTTTTGACCCTTTCCCAAGCTTAATCTCGGCACCAGGGAACTTTTCCCCCCTCTAAATTTTCTATGTTTGTCAAGATGGTAAATGAGTCCTTAGTCATCCACATTCTATATATGGGATGTCCATGAGTCGGACACGTGGCCCACCCAGCGTGAGCTGAAATTACACTTGGCCATGTCACTGGTGGGCCCACACGGCCACTTATGGCTTAATTAGTGAATAATTAAACCTTTAATCCCACTTAATAATATAATTATGGTTAATTAATCCCTAATCTCCATTAATATTTCTATACCAAATAAAATTTATAAGCAATTGTGCATTAAAACAAAATCGGAGGTTAAAAGTCTCTACCTCGGATTCCAAAATAGTCTTGTCCTTAACTTGTCGCGATTAGCTTAAAATATCCCAATGTACAAAAATACGGGATATAACATTAACACTGATGAAGCTTCAAGAGGAAATCCTGGGAGAAGTGCATGGCCTTTTGGAGTAAGGAATGAGATGGGGTAATGTGGTGTGAAGCTCAAAGTTAAAGAAATGAATGATCCTATGAGTACTAATACAGAGGCAGAAGCACTGGCTATTCTGCAAGCTCTTAGATATTTGAAGGACAATCAATTGGATAAAATCAGGATTGAAACTGATTCTTTATTGCTAAGAAACATCATTCAGATGACTTGGGAGGTACCTTGGCAAATTGTTACCATGGTAGAAGAAATATGGAAGCTTATGGAGGGTAAAACTGTGGTGATTGAGCATATATATAGAGAGGGTAATAAATTAGCAGATCATTTAGCTAATTTAGCTCTGGATAATGGAGATGTACTTTTCAATTCTTTTCAAGAGATAGGGTGTCAATGCAAAAGAATAGTGAACAGTGACAAGCTGCAATTGCCTTACCTAAGGATCAGGAAATGCTGAAGCAGACAGTCTTAGATGAAGTTTGGAGCAGAGGAATCTATTACATTCAAATCCTATGGGAGGAGAATGGGAAGGTGGTTTATACTAATTGTTTGTTAATGTTTGCAGGTAATTTCAACATTAGTAGAGGCATCTGAAGTTCAGCAAGTAATGCAAACAATCTCATGGAAGGTACGCAGCAGAGAACAATTAAGTGGAGGAAACTGATTATCTCAAAGGATCACAATACAAATCAACAACAATAACAAAGCCAAGGATAAATAACAGCAACAGTGCAAAAAAGTCACAAGAAGTAGCAGAACCAAGAAAGAAAATCAAGAAGCAGCAGAACCAGGTCCTAGCACAAAAAAGCATCTAAAGAGGAAACACAAATGGAGGAAACTAAATTATCCCAAGGGATCACAACACAAATCAGTAACAACAGCAAAACCAAGGAGAAACAATACCAACAGTGTAAAGAAACGCACAAGTACTACACAAGAAGCAACAAAACCATGAAAGGAAATCGAGAAGGTTGCACAAGGAACAACACGCAACATCGAGCACATAAGCTTGGGAATATAATACATCGGAAGGTCAATGAACAAGGTGTGGTATTAGTGTCGAATGATGCTCATTCCCTTGCTCAAACACCTATCGATTGTAGAAGATAATCTCGAAGCCGTGAAAGAAACTCCACAAACGGATATGGAAAATAAAACGACAAGTAGCAGCAGAAGGATGCAAGAGTGAAGGGGTGTCTTTAGAAAAAACCCCGATTCAAGACATACAAGCTGATTAAGAACCACGTGCATCCACCAATCGACTCGCATCTCGAGCAAAGATGGGGAATAAATACACCGGAAAAAGGTCAAGATCGAAGAAGCAAAAAAGGGGATCACACCTTAGAGATCTCTAGAGGAGGAAATTTCAAGATTGATTGGGGAAAGCATCTGAAATCTGAAGCCACCACACCGTCTAGGCTTTCCATTTCCACTTTACTCTTCTTTCCATTTTCTTGCCTTTTTGCTTTCTTTTGAGACTATCTGTTTTTGTTTAATCATAAATTAATAAAATAGTTGGTGGGTCCTCCCACTGATCTTTAAAAAAAAAAAAAGAGATAAAGAGTTCTATTTATTAAAAAAAAAATTGTTTCATATAATATATATTTTCTGAAAGAATTTGGGAACAAAAACAAAAATTATTTTTCTTCAACTTTCTAATATTTTTTGTGAATGGAATGAAATTATTACAATGTGGAACTTGAACCTTTTTAATAACATCATTTGCTATTAACAGACAGGAATAATGAGAAGAAACACATTATAACATTTTCTTATTTGTTAGTATTTTTGATTAAGCTCTTCTGGAAAGTACTTCAAGAACATTTTTATAAGTCAAAAAAAGTTGAAGAATTTCATCCTCCATCATGTATTTGAATTTCATCCTCCGTCAAAATTAATTTATTCCCAAACGTTTTTTATTGCATTAGATTTTGATGTTTTGTTTTACTATTGTGTTTATTTTATAAGTTAGATTAGTTTCTTCTTAATTATATAATCAAAATATTTTATAAAAGAGGCACATATGAACATTCCATTTAGTTAATAAAGTCAGTGACATTAATTACTAAAGTGATAAAGCTTTATTTGGATATTTAAGAAAATATGCCACAATATATTACTTCCTCTATCACAATTTATATAATGGTGTTTGACTGGACACGGAGTTTTAAGAAATAAAGAAATACTTTTGAAATTTGTGATCTAGAATAAGTTATAAAAATTTATGTGGTTGTAAACCATTTCATTAAGGATAAAATGGAACGTTTGAAGTTAAATTGTTACGAAATATAAAAAGATGTCAGTTTTTTTAATTAACTAAAAAAAAGTGTCACATATATTGAAAGGAAAAGAGTATATAAAATACCCAACTAAATATAAATAGTGTATATTCATGTCATTGACTATAGAAGTATTAAAGAGTTTATAGATGAAATGAAGAAGTCAAATTATGTGAGCATAAAAAAGAGTGAAAAGTAAAAGTGTAAAAAGTGACATGTGATTAGTGGATAATTATTACATGCTATTTGAAATGACATCATTTGTCGTACCGTACATATGTAAATGAGCACGACAAAATATTGGAGATACAAATGCAAGAGATTGAATGGGAAGTGGGGCCCATGAAAGAATCAAAGGAATTGCTTTAATGTTGGCTGTGAAATTATAATACTACCCTTGGTTGTCCGTCTCTTCACACTTCTATATAATAGAAAAATAATAATTGTAAAGTAGATTATTTTGGTAGAAGTAATAGAAATAGAGTCCTAATTAAATACTATCTCTGGAAATTGATACCTAAATAAGATTGGCTGCCAACATTAATTGTGTCGTGTTTTTTTATTTTTTATTTTATTTTATTTTTTTACTTCTGATTTGGTGTTTTTTCTGAATCCCTCTTGTGGCGACTCGAGAGAAGATTAAGATGAAGAACCTGATGCTAAATTTAATTCGATGAAACACATTTTTTTTTTTATCGAATATTACTACATCTTCTTCTTCCTTTTAAGTATTTTTCCATGGTCCAAAAAATATTGATGGGATCTATAATTTAGTAATAGCTCAATAAACTTTATAATGGAGATTGGAGAAGATGTTGTTTGCTGGGCTTTTGGTTGGCGAGAAATAGTCGGAGGATCTTTTCAAAGTAGTTGTGTATACGTAAATTAAATTGCTACAATATTCTCTAATATTTTTTACTATGATTCATATTGATTGGGAATAACGTGCAACCGCACGTTCGTAGAGACTAGTTCACACTAAAACGTTAGCAAATCATTTAGTATTTGACCATTATTATTAACGGAACTCCAACTTAAAATAAGTGGACTCCACATATTCAAATTCTTCCAGAGAAAAGGTCCAAACTATGCTTCAACTTTTAACTATGGTTCAAAATTACTCCTTGATTGAAGGTCCCCTTAGGGGTTCAGAGCAAAAATGAGATTATTTCGAAATAATATTAAATCAAAGTTTAACAAAAGTTAAAGTTGTATAATTTCAAATAGTGCAAGTGAAAATTTGACTCTTTGTTACTAATAAAATTATTTCAAATGCTTTGAAACATATTAAACAAACACTAAAAAACAAATGAGCGACGGTCATAGAAACATGGAAAGTTGAAAACCCACTTGAATCAGATTGCAAGTGGATTATTGTGGTCTTCGAGCTAAGATGGCGCGTCAACCACGCAGTGCTCGTGAACTGATATGATCCTGCATTTGGCTGTCCCTATTGTGTACCAAGTGACTCGTGAAATAGGAACATAGGATATGTGTGGTCCTTCTTGTACTTCACTCAAAGGTCAAAGCTAAGTTTAATTTAATGCACGAATAAAACTGGCCACATGAGTAATGGTTACCTCTTTCATTTTCAAACTTCCGTTTTGAGTATTTGCGTTTCTTATTTTTTAAAACTTTATATTACGTTAAAATTATGATTTGCTACTTATTGGTATCGGGCACAATTGCAACTCAAGTCCAATTGCTGAACTTTGATACCAAGTTCTGGTGTATTGCGATCGCTAGTAAGGAGACCACATTTGCCAAGGCCTTAGCAAGGAGTTGACCTAGGTCATGACTCTCCATGATAGCGAGGTGAAGTTCACTATTGCGATAGTCTCAGACGGGTTAGGACCAGGATCTCGATGGACTATATGTGATTGCATAAGAAGCTTGAATAATACAAATACGTACAATGATGAGATCATGTGTTATTTTTGGCATATATTTTTTGGGGATTTGAGCTTGTGGATTAAGATCCAAATGGATTGATTTCAAGCTATAAGTTAAGGTAATGATTTCCTAACATTTTTATGATTGTACACAATTTTGGTTGAATTTTAATCATGGACATATGAGATTCAAGTGACTAAATTAGGTAAATCTAGACCTAAATTTGAAAAGGGAAAAGTGAGCTATTGAATGGGTAATTGGACTCATATTGCGAAACTGATTACATATTTACTTGGACTCGGGACTGAATAGGTAAACCAAGGCGTATCGATTCTCGTGTTTTGATCCGTTGATCAAGAGTTGACTTTTTGGCTAACTTTTTGTTAACTTTGACTTAGGCTTGACCTTGACATATGAGATTGAGTCCAACTTGTATAATGGCTTTGATAATGCCTATTTTGCATATATTGGGAGTTTTTGCACTATTAGGTGACTTGATTTGTATGTGTTATGATCATTATATATAGTTCGGGATTGTTTACATATTATGCATCTTATGATATTTTTTATTTGCATTGTATGTCGTATGTGCTATATTGTGAAGGTTGATATCGATATCATGTTGTTGGTCTAACAAACTATCTACCAAGGTCTATAGATGGTTTGGTCTTAATCGTCCTATAAGGGCCTGTGTTGTGATCTTGCATGATTTATATGGGAGGGCCCATGAGAACATTGGGTGAAGTATGCTTTATTGTATATTTATATACCTCATAAAATCAAAATAAGCGAAAAGAATCACATAATTAAACTTTGATTGTATAACTTTGTAAGTTCAAACAATATCAAGTTCAAATTACTATACAACGATTCACGTTGATCACTTCGCATAAACTTGTAGTCTGTTCTTCACTATAATTATTTATTCAAAGCTTTATTTTTAATAAGGTCAACATTATTTTTTAAAATCATGTATCATATGATTCGGCATGCGCGTACAATACACTACCAAAATATTGTTACATAAACATGCGTGTTTACATCATTTACAGATGCATCGACATTTAATAACATCCCATAATTAGTTAAGTTAAACTTTCACAATGGTCACGGGTGGATTTACTTTCAAAGCTAGTAAATTTTTCCGCGCTTTGCGCGGTTAAAATAAACAATGGTATATTCACGGAATGGCCTTCTTGCAAAAATATTGAGATAGAAAAGATTTTGCAAATAGTCAAAGATAAAATAAATCTTCTATATATGTATATAAAAACTAATTATGTAAATTTGATTAAATTTAAAATATAAAAAATTTCAATGATATCTATGAGTGTAGTTTCAATACTTCAAGCACCATACTTTACAAGTCCTATAAATAGGCAAATCTTGATATGTAAAACTTGATAAAGGTTTCTTAATCAATTAGTTCACCCCTTTCTCAACAATGGACATAATGAATTTTTTATTTTTAAAAATAATAATGTATTTGACTAATATATATTTAATATATGCATATTTGCATTTAGCTTACCTTTTTTCATCTTTTTCTTTTTCCTTCCCATTTTTCTTTCCATTTTCCCTCTTTAAGTAATACTATTCTGTAGTACTATAGTATTCCTTTTCTCTTTTTCCTTGTCCGTTTTTTCTTCAATTATTTTTCTGTTTGTCTTTCTTTAGTTACTTGAAGCTAAACATTATAACTTACATAACATTCTTATTTTGGGAATCAAATAATCTCATATTTGTAGGAACATATTAAAAATTAAATTGTAGAAAAGATCTTGGTTAGCATAAACTTTCAATGCACTTACAACTTTCAAAATTACTTATTATGAAATTAAATTATAAAAAGAAATCACTTCTTTGTGGAGAAAAAACAAACTTTGATAAGGGAGGAAGGATTTTGTTTGCCTCAATACATTATTCATTTATTAATTGTTGGTCATTTGCTTGATACTTCTTCTGATGCCGCCATCCGATCTCAATCTTTTCACTGCTCATTACTTGTTCAACTAATTTCGTTATTCGCCAAATTTGATTTTAATTCTCTATTTTCACACTCTTGCAGATTCCGCTCTTCCTTGAGTAGTTTCTTCTTCAATAGTTAAGACCAAAACAAATACAAATTAACGACTCTCCCTTACCTCATCTGTCCAAACTCATCTCTACTGTCGTCTAATGATTCCATAACCCTGACTCCACCATTTGCACTTTTGCTTCATCATCTCAGGTAAATCATTTTATTGAACCTTAAAAACTTAATTACATTCACCAACCTTGCAAAGCTTAATGGAAACACATATATCAGCCAAAATAACGCATAAATGAATGACAAAAAACATAACATGGTAAATAAAACTACATTCACCAAATCGAAGAAAAAAAAAAACAAATGATCAACGAATTACTTGAAAAAAAAAAAGGTAAATAGGATTACAAACAAAATAACAATATCTTAGGCCAAAAATTTCCAAAAACATAAAGAACTATACTACCTGGCCGTCTCATTTAGGTGAAGGGAAAAGGACCGTTTGAATGTGATTTTTTGGTGCCATATATATTTGTTTTAGCTGAAATTATAATGAGGCCTTAAAGGTTATAGTAACAATGATAGGTACTATAAAAGAGGCTTAAGCACAATAATTGGTAATTGTTAAAAAAAAAATGAGTAACATAGAAGGAATTATTTTAGGACTGATTTTTGACTTTTTTTAATATCACAAGATGAAAAAAAAAAAAATAGGAGAAAGCTCAAAAAAATGAGAAAAAAGAAAAGTACCATTTGTGGCCGTAGAGAAGTGCCACACATCACCTTGTATACATTTTGCTGCGAAAACACATAGTAAGATTGTATAAATTTCAAAAATTATAAATAAGGTAGATCATATTGTTATACATGTAAAAATAAATTGAAATTCGTATATATGGAAGGATTTATATTTAAAAAAATGGAGGGCCGCCGTTCCGATAGAAAATATAACCACATAAACAACGAAAACTGATAGTCATACCTTAGAATATCTAAAGCACACATAATATAGCAATTGAACGAAGATACTGTTGTAATTTCTTACTGTACCCAAAATTTAATCTCTTTGTCTTACCTTCATACCTTGTGAAATGAGCAACATCTCTTTTATACCACTTCACAGTGGTACATGAAAATTACATGATTTAAGGATTTTGTTCCTGAAAAAACTTCCTAAGGTTATCCATTTTATGTTGAGAAAATTAATCGATTGAGGACAAATGGGTTAGATTTATTTTGAATTTAATTGACTCAAATAAGACTCTAACCATGATTTACATAATTAATAATTTATTAATTTGTAAATATATTAAAGTATTTTCGCTCTCTTGCTATTTTACTTTCCTACACAAGTTCAATATCTTCTCCTTATTCAACATGACCCGTTCCTTAAATAGATCCCATTATTAATTGCTTTATATTTTTCATTTTTTTCCTATTATAATGCGTACGAATTAACGAGTACATATTCAATTGGTAATTGATTTCTGAAAATCCCTCTTTCAATATTTTTGAATTGATTACACTCTATCTTTCAATTTCTTCTTGAGTTAATATTTTAATTCCATTTTTTTCTATGGACCTTTCTCTTTAAAATTACCTACTGCAGGGATGGTGGCACTTCAATATTTTTATAACCACGTGCCTTAATCATAAGAAAACTATGATTATCTTATTCACCTGTATTTTTATTAAACAAATTACAATTAAGATACAATAATTTTTTATCACAAGCCATTATACCCAGTCATCTTTTGCAAATAAGTACCAGCATATATAGTCCTATTGCTACTGAAAAATACAACTGCTCCACATTTCAAGTGGGTAATAGACAGTCGCTGGATATCCATATTCACTTAGTCCCAAAGGCAGCATCTCGAGTCAAATAGTGTAGCAGTAGCTGCTTAGCAAAACAATTTCACTCTAAACATAATGACAGCTCAAAAAATAACAAGCGTCAAGGTCTAAACTTAAACATACTGTCGGTCGATTCGCTAAAACAAAACAACCAAAGCTAATAACAAAAGCTTCAAGATATCTGCAGCCATGATTTTCGGGCGATTGTAAACAAAATTTACACCAGAAATTGTTTTGGCGCCAAGATGGAGTAAGAAATTCGGGTATATGGAAGGAATAAGGAAAATATTCTGGAGGAAAGTAAAATAGCAAGAGAGAAAAATACTTTAATATATTTATTAGAATTATTAATTATGTAAACCATGGTTAGGGTTTTTATTTGAGTCAATTAAATCTTTTGTCATTAAATCTAACTTCATACCATGTGTCCTCAATCTAAGATAGAACTTGGGGAAAATGGAGAGAAGAGAAATTGAGAGGAGCCCAATCCATGATTTAAGACATTAATCTTACAATTATAGGGGGAACTAATACTCAGTTAATGCTATTAAAAGTTAAAACATGGTCTTCATTAGCCAAAATGATACAGGTTTATACGTTGCCAAAATAACTTATTGTGACTTCTAATTTTCATTAACTCATATCATATATGACTGAGAATAAATACCCTGTAAATTTACAATTATAGGGGGAACAATTACGATACCTTATAAGTTATAGCTATTTCGTCAATCTGTGAAGTGTGCACATTGTGAATTTAAGTGATCAATGAATAATATCTTTATATTGGTATACGTTATGTAACTGTTGTAAGTAATATTGAAACTCCATGAGTAAAGAGAGTGGAGTATTAATTATTGAGCTAATTATTGTTTTTTTTTTTTTAAAAAATATTTTTATTACATAGAGGGTAGGGGAAGGGAAAATGGGGAGGGGATTACAATGTGGAGATTCGAATCCTCACCAATAAGGTGAAAGTTCAGGTATAGTCAACCAATATTGAGATAATTATTGTTATTGCAATAAAATGCATAAAAAGATAGGATAAGAAACAAAAACAATAAAAAAATATCAAAAAAAGGAGAAAAAGGATAAATATGTTTTTTAGCCAAATAGAAAAGATGTCACACCATCTTTTTTATTTCTAGCTTTATTATATATAATGATGATTATATTGCACGTGACTTCCTAATTTAGTTTGCTGGCCTCCATTCTCCGAAATGGCTAAATAGTTCACTTGATTTGATGCTTAATCATTTATTCAGAGTAATAATAGGGATCAGTTACCAGTTCCACTTAATATTTTAGACAACTCTGATCCATTAAACCAAAAATCAAACGAAAAATAATAATCTAAACCTTATCATATGAGACACAAACCATGCAATCCTGGCCACATTTCTCAAAAATATATTTCCAATTTTTTTTTCTTCTTTTAATTTCTTTTACCTCTCAGAGAAGCAGTAAATATGGCACCTCCCTTTACAGCATTACCAAGCTAAAGAAGACAGCATCACAACCTTCCTTCAATTTCAAGAAAACTTTTCTTTTTCTCTTTCCAAAAACAGAATAATAAAAGCCTATAAATATTTGACACTCCCAAAACCACTTCTCAGTTCTCACAATATTCAAAAATCCACCTCTCTTTACTCTGCAAACTGCAAAGTACAGAGCTCTAAACACACTCTCCAATGGCCACTCATTTCTCACGCGCCACCACACGCGCCTCCATGCCAGTACCCCAAGAACCCAAACTGGAATACCCATTTTCCCTTTCAACTAGAAAACTTCAAAACCAATGGAAAAACAAGAGTAGTTCAAGAATCAAGGTTTCATCAGATAATGGAAATGACTCATCATATTTGGACATGTGGAAGAAAGCAGTTGAGCGTGAAAGAAAGACTAATGAGTTTCAAAGAATAGCTGAGAATATTTCTGCTGATGTTGATCAAGTGGAAGAAAGTAGTGAGGTGTTGGAAAAGAAAAGTGATGAATTCAAGAAGATTCTTGAAGTTGATCCTGAAGAAAGAGATAGAATTCAAAGAATGCAAGTTATTGATCGTGCTGCTGCTGCTCTTGCTGCTGCTAAGGCATTGCTTAAGGAGAATCCAGTGTCCCAAGAAGATGACAGTTCAGTTAAATTGGATGCTCATGATGAAAATAAACAAGAAGGTAACTTCAAATTTTGTTCTTTCATTATGTTTTTATTTTCCTCTTTTTATATCAACCAGAAAAGTTGTAAGAATTTGTATACATACTAAGAATTGTCTAAGAGTCTTCCCTATGTGATTTAAGCAGTTTGTTAGAATAGTTTTGTATGCACCTAATTTCAAGAAATTGTTGCATGTAGTCTATAATGTGCGCTCCTCGTTTGAGAATATATGTTGTATTATAATCACTGTGATAGAATTGTTGTAAGAATATGTATACTTACTAAGAATTGTCTACGAGTTTAGTTAGATGGGATTTAAACAGTTTGTTAGAAGATGACATTTTCAGTTAAATTGGAAGCGGATGATGAAAATAAACAAGAAGGTAACTTCAAGGTTCTCTTCACAACTTTTTATGTATCTTTTCTACTTCTTGCAAAATTATATGTGCGTAGAAATAAGAGAAAAGTTTGTAAGAATGTGTATACATACTAAGAATTGTATATGAGTTTTCTGATGTGATTAAAGCAATTTGTTAGGAGAGTGTATACACCTAAATTCAAGAAATGATCTTTGGCTGATGGCATTGAAATCAAGAAATTATCTATAATAAGCATTCCTCATTTGAGAGTATACGTTTTATTACAGCGTGAAAGATCACTGTGATAGAATTATTGTCCATAACTTTTTTTTTTCTTTTCTTTTCAACTCCTTGCAAAATTATATGTACATAGAAATCAAAGAAAAGCTGTAAGAATGTGTATACATACTAAGAATTGTCTATGAGTTTAATTAGATGTGATTTAAACAGTTTGTTAGAAGATGATTCAAGAAATTATCTTTGGCTGATCATTAAAATCAATAGAAATCTTATTATCTGTAACGAGCACTCCTAATTTTAGTTCCTCTTCGCAACTTCTTTTATTATCTGTTCTTTTCCTTTGCAAAATTATGTGTCAATAGAAATCAAAAGAAGTTGTAAGAATGTGTGTACATATTAAGAATTACGAGTTTTCCTATGTGATTTAAGCAGTTTGTTTGTATGCACCTTGATTCGAGAAATTATCTTTGGCTGATGGCATTAAAATCAAGATAACTTCAAGCTTCTTTACGTTTTTAGTAGTATTACTAGTCTAAAATGAGCACTCCTAGTTTTTGGTTATATGTTGTATTACAACGTGAAGGATCAATGTGATAGAACTGTTGTTCATAACTTTTGTTGGTTTCTCAATTTCTTTATAGAAAGCTCTGGTATATCTACTGCAGTGTTTACAGTAATATTTTCTGCGTTAATTTTTGTTAAACGAATAAATACACAAGGCATAATTTGCTTTTTAAAGAATGCTGCTCCAGATTCTTTAATATTTTCTTGGTCTCTTTCTAAAATGACCATTCTTGTTTTTCCACCCTCAACAACAATCGTAGGTATCTTCTTTTGAAATTTAGATGAGGAAAACAATTTGATTACAGTTTTACTATTGGGTATGTTAATTTTTGATTCCTAACTTCCTATATTTTTTTTTACACTGTTAACATTGTGCTCTTGATCTATAATTGTTGTGATCTTGAATGTTAACTGGTGATTTACGATGATTACCAGTAGTTGGCCAAAAATATTTTATCAGCGAAATAGGAGGCGGCTCTGACTTTTTGCCTTTTCTTGAGAGTTTGAAGGGAAAGGCTCTAGGGACCACTTAAGTGTGTACAAGGGAAAACGAAGTTAAAATAAATGGCTCTATGTCATACTCTGTCAGATACTTGGTGCTTTTTGCCCTTTTCTGATAGATCACCTTAAACTAGGATTGGATGCAAGGCACTTGATTATGCTCTCAATGAAGTTCCTTCGATGAGTCACTACTATACGTGCTTGCTTAATGTTTGAATATCCATTCTAATTTCTTAGAATTTCACAGTTGAAATTTCTGAGGTTGTTTTCTAGTAGAATTTTGACCTCCATTGCATTCATGAAATTAACGCTGTTGTTGATTGATCTAGATTCCGAATGTGGAGTTGCCATTTCTTCTTTCGACTCCTATTGCCTTGTTCTGTTGGTTGGGTATCTGACAACTATAATGATGATGTTTCAATGTGATATGATTCAAGAAACTTTTGGTTCTAATGTAATAAGCACAAATAAGTTTTTGGTTGACGTGGAACTTCAAGGATATGTATTTAACTGTGCCTAATTTTTTTTTTCCCAATGCCTAACTGTTTTGCCAAGTTTTTGTAAATAAAAAGGCTATTGTCAACCTCCCAAGCCCATCTGGATGAGTAAAATGAAATACTAGAACCTTTTCTGCTTCTTGCTACCCTTTCCTTTTCCTTATTTTCTCCCTTCATAGTGGTGAAAGAACCTTTTTTCTTTTCAAGAATTATGGCCTTTAATGGTTTAAGGAGAACCTTTCATCTCATTTTACTACACGGTTTGCTGTTATAGCTCTGTTGTGATTCCTTGTATATCCGTGGTACTCATTTAATGAATTTTACCTTATCTTATCAAGAAAATCTCTGTATAATTCCTCTTTTTGCAGCATAGTTGAAGTGCTTATAATAGCTAAAGCATCTTCAATCTCAAATTTGGATAGAATGGATCTGTCGTGTTCTCCAAGATATTAATATACTACTTTGAACTTTTAGCTGTAATGTTTTCTTATGTGTGGTCGTTGCTCATACTCCTCAATTTCAGGAATTGAGATATATTACTTGCTCCAATCTTCTACTTCCGTCCTATTATGTGGTAACTCAATCATGATGTTTGTATTTAATCAGGACCAGGAAATGTCATTTCCATTATGCCTCGATCTGGAACAATTATGGGAACACCAGGTCCAAGCTTCTGGTCCTGGACACCTCCTTCAGACAGCTCTTTTGATGACATTCAGATGAAGTCAGACACGTCTCTGTCTTCGGACCCACCAAACCCTGTGATAGAGATAGAACGATCTCCAGATTTTCTATCTATCCCATTTCAGAGTGCTATGGTTGATAGCAAACATAGTCCTCCTCTTCCACCTCTGCAGTCACATTTAGAGGTTGAAAATTTGGAAGATTCCAGCGCAACATCTGAGATACCTCACCAGGAGGAGGAACGTGAGCTTGGCATTCTGTTCTCCACAAATGCAGCAGAAGCAGCTTATGCACTTAAGCAGGAAAACGAAGTATCATCTGAGGGAATCAAACCTGATGGATCAAGATGGTGGAAGGAGACGGGTACTGAAAAACGACCTGACGGGGTGGTCTGCAAGTGGACTCTAATGAGAGGCGTTAGTGCGGACAAAACTGTTGAATGGGAAGACAAGTATTGGGAAGCTGCTGATGAATTTGGTCATAAGGAACTCGGTTCTGAGAAGTCGGGACGCGATGCTGCTGGAAATGTGTGGCATGAGTTCTGGAAAGAATCAATGTGGCAGGTCAGACTTCAGTTGCTTAGTCATCATGATATTCATAAGTTCTCTTTTGTGTTAGTTATTGCTCTAGAATTTATGAGTACAATGTACAATTCCTTGGTCATAACTTCTTTCCTTAAAGTTCTTAGATGCTTTTGGTGAGACAAGGTTCTACCAATACCTACTTTCTGATTGAAGTCCGGTTTTTTCTATATGAAGCTACACAAAATTGGGCAGTAGAAATTACTAACTTTAACAAAATCGTTGAAAACTAAGGTTTCCAAGTCTATACTTCTTGCCTTGATGGCAATTGTTGGTTGCTTGCTTGATCGGCGAAGAGGTGAATCATAGTATAATTATAGTCATATGATAATATGTTGGTGTTTTTGACCCTCTTCTGGGTAACTAATGATATTGAACTGAACATTGTATGAGAACTTTGTGCTTCTATTTTTCCTTTACTTATTCTGTCCTCTTTGTGTGAAATTTCTATTCCTAACATTCTAAATGACAAAGAATGGCGCTGCTGTATAGTTCCGGTTAACATAGGTTGTTACTTGGAAGGATAGGCTATGAATGGGATTTGAGAAACTGTCAGATAATTTTATCTATCTTCAGAGACACTGAGTATCTTCTCTTATTTCCTCTTTATTGTGGCTCTGTGCAGAGTGGTGGACTTGTCCATATGGAGAAAACTGCAGATAAGTGGGGAAGGAATATTAAAGGTGAGGAGTGGCAGGAGAAATGGTGGGAGCACTATGGTGCCGGTGGCCAAGCAGAGAAATGGGCCCATAAGTGGTGCAGCATTGATCCAAACACACCCCTTGATGCTGGTCATGCTCATGTTTGGCATGAAAGGTACTAAGATCTATATATTCTATTTTTCAATTTAAGCTCTTAATTAGTTCATATGTGCGCTCAGGTAACTAGCATTGAGTTTACCATCTATGGAAACCAGTTTTGTTTCTTCAGTTGGTCATTTATTTCTGCTTTTGGTAATTGGAAGCATTTCTCTGGCATCTTCTGTTGTTTTCGAACTGCTTAAACTATGTATAATCCATGTATAATATATGTATAGTCCATGTACAATATGTGTATAATGGTGTATAATCCATGTATGCTGGCAAGAAAAAGAATAGTGAATCCGACCGGCTATTTGTAAAGATCCCTAAATAGAAGTTACCCTGCCATCTATAGTTTCTCCTGAATGCTGTCATACCTTAATTGCTCTTATCATAGGCCATGAGAGCAGCAGCGTTGGGTCATGCATCTATTGTTAACTTTTAGAACATTATGATGCTTATACAATGGTACAGCTGCTTTTGGCTTATCAGTTAGTACCTCTTCATGTTATGTTAATTCCTTACTAAGTATGGTGCAAATCCATTTGGCAGGTGGGGTGAGAAGTATGATGGAAAAGGCGGAAGCACAAAGTATACTGATAAATGGGCTGAGCGCTTTGAGGGAGATGGTTGGGCGAAGTGGGGTGATAAATGGGACGAGAACTTTGATCTAAATGGACATGGTGTCAAGCAAGGGGAGACATGGTGGGCAGGCAAATACGGAGACCGCTGGAATCGCACTTGGGGAGAGGGCCACAATGGTTCTGGATGGGTGCACAAGTATGGAAAGAGCAGCAACGGGGAGCACTGGGACACACACATAAACGAAGAAACATGGTATGAAAGATACCCTCATTATGGCTTCTACCATTGCTTTGAGAATTCAGTCCAACTCCGTGAAGTCGAGAGACCTTCTGAATGGCCATGAGGAGTATTCTTTCGTTCTTTTGCTACTATCCACCAGGGCTCGAAATAGTATATAGATCATATTTTCTGCTTGTTCAGCTTATCAAGCTATTATAACCGAGTATACTAGTATAGGAATTCGGCTACTTGCTTTCTGATGTAACTTCAGTACTGATATTTTGTCAAAAGATTAATTCAGCTCTTGTAAGATAAGTAGTAGGAGCATATTTTGAAACAAAGAAGTTACCTATACTGCTATAATATTGCCTTATGGAATATCCTCCTGTGTGACTTGAAGCTAATGATAGTTAAAATAAGATAAACGATTGGCTGTCTCTTGCTTTGTCGTAAATCAGAATGGATCATGGCGGCTATAAAATAGTGACCTGTGATCTTTATTGGCTTAGTTTATGAACTTGCAGCTTAAAAGCTTTAAGCACGTATGAAAATCTGCTATACATGATGGAAAGTTCAGGCTGACAGTGTGACTGCTTATTTACATGAAGATTGACAGTGTTGCGCATCATGAGCTTTACTGTGCAATAAAAGTTGCATGTTATTTTCTCAGCAAACCTGCAAAACCCGTTATTTTTTCGCTTGTGATTCATCCTAGGGACATGTGCTGCAACTTTGTGCTTGTTCCAGTATACGTGTGGTGTAAGGATCAAATTGTTCCAAAAGGTCAACCCATTTGAAGAAGAAACGGCTAATCCAAGATATGTCTTTCCCCTGGTTGTTTAATGTGTCAAGCACTGACCAAAAATCCTTGGCAAATGAAGAGAGCTTTCAGCATTGTCACAAAGAATGAATTTTCCAAGTATATACAACAACTACGCCTCAATCCTAGCTAGTTGAAATCGGAAATATGAATCCTCAATATCATAAGTGCTCTGTTTGAATCCATAATATTTCAGTATTTGTATTCAAGGATTATCCAACACTAGAAGTTCTTTAATATAAGGTAGTGGTTATATGTTTAATATACTAAGTGTCTGTCTAGTAAACACTAGTCTTCTAGTTGTATCACATACGGATTTTCACTTACATTATTTTTCTTATCTTTTGCTAGATCCGTCCGGATTCCGTGATATTCTAAACTTTTAAGGTATCTTCTTCCTTATTTAACCCAGTCGATCATAATGTTTTCACGAATAATAATCAATGCAATTTGTCAAATAAATCATAAAGAAAATTGGGTGTTACATTAGGTTCCTAGGTTTGTGGCCTTAAGAAGGCCCTTCTAAATAATAAGTCCCAGGGAGCCGGAAGGAAATAGTTTTGTATATTAATCTAAGCATATTTGCCTTTCTAATCCTTTTTTTGATGTTATGTAGTGAAGACTTGGTGAAATTAATTGATTTTTTTGGTCTGTTTGTTTGTTTTGTTTTTGCCAATTTAATTGTTGATATCCCTCATTATTGATGGTTTCGTTGAATCCTTAATCGAATTTGGCTTATCTTTAGCGTTTTCTGCACTAGGGTGGAACAACAACAACAACAACATACTTTTTGATGACAAGCAACCTTCGAGTGCGCACATAGTAAATTTTGCTACTGTGCAATAGCGCTAACCACACAAAAGAGATAACCCCGCACTAGCAAGCCCTGTGCGACGAGCTCAACCCAAAAGACAAATCTCCTACTGTTGTAGGCAGGGGTTTCTCTACCAACTTAGTTATCCTTGCGGGTAACAACAACATAATTAGTGTAATCTTACAAGTGAGGCTCGGAAAAAAAGGTATGTAGATAGTCTTATTCATACCTTTAGAAAGTAAAGAGACTGTTTTTGATGGACCCTCGATCAGATTGTACTAAGAAAAAGAAAAGGAATTGCTTGACTGATTAGTAGGTTCTAGAATTAAGAAAGGCCAGCCATCTGATACTCGTCTCCACTCATTTTGACTGAATATATGTTCGTTTTCCCCTTCCTTCCAGTTTAAGTTGGGCAGAACTGAGATACGCGTTTTGTTGGAAAAAATTGTTGGGAGACTTATTAAATTTGTTTTATATGTAGGAGACTGGAGAAGTCAAAGTTTTCCAAAAAGAGGACTTGTTTTTTGGAAAATGTTTTTTGGCTTTTGTTTAGAGAGTGAAATATATTTCAAAGAAAAGACATTTATTAGATATTGATAATAATGTTAGCAACTAGGATAGTGTTATAAAGAAATTTTTTATTATCAAATATTTGATAATAACATGAAAGTGTTAGTTTGATTGATGTTACTTCCTCTGTTTCTATTTAGTTGTTAGAATAAGATTTTACATGTTCATTAAGGAAATACCAACATTAATAAAAAGAGTAATTTTAATTTATCCCTTAGTAATTCTTTAATCTTTGCCTGTGCATGTCCCTCTTAACGCTAAAGGTAAAATTGAAAAAAATAGTTACTTCTCTCTTGATTTTATAACATAACAAGTATTTAGGAACAACAAAATTTTAATAAACATGACAACGAAATGGGAATATAGAGAGCATGAATTAAGAGTTGAAATAGCTACGAAGGAACATGACTTCCATTCAAAGTGAGGGAAGACATTTTTTCCATTTAGGGAAAAATATTTTTGGACCATCAAACACCAAAAATAACTTATTCTTAAAAAATACTTTCCATCATACTAAACATGTATAATTTTAAAAAAGAAGGTTTTTGCTCAATTTCTTCAAAAAGAAAAATTCTTTCAAAGAATCACCAGAAAAGTTTTCCAACTTTTACAAAAACTAAACACATCTCGAGTAGTTGTTCAGTTTTTGCATGAATTTCGGATTTTTTTTCAGTTTTTACAATGACTGAAAATTTTCTTAATTTTTTTTTGAGTTATTTTTTAAACAAACGCTAAATAAATTTGGCAAATATTGCCCCTTTCCTAATAAAGAGGATGACTAATGTCAACGAACACAGGTTTTCACACGTCTCAAAGAGAAAATTGGCTTTCACAAAATACATCAGCTGTCTAAAGTTGCTTCATGTTGTTCCTCTTGCTCATAAGTACTGAAAATTTAACTTATTCGCCCGACATATATACAGTTAATTACTTCTAGATTTTCTAATAATAGAGCTCATAACATAATGAAAAATTACACAGTATTTTTGGCATCTTTTGCTAGGCTTCCACTAATTTTTTGAAGTTATGAATTAGACATTTCAATTGTCGAGTTACCAAATCAGCAATCTAGGCAGATTTTAATTAAAGTACATTAGAAAAATACCAAAAAATCCACAGCCACTACAAAACCTAGTCAAAGTATCCAGCTGGATATTCTTGTTCACAATCTCTAGGTAATTGGGGACCAAGCAGATGCTGGCTCAATTACTGTATATGCAACACGGGCTACATATTACTGTATACATATGCAATACGGGCTACATATTTTCATTTTAGCAAAGCACAATTGCATGCTTTACCTCCCCAGGAAAAAAAAAATGCATACTCTTCTTGCTCAAGATTCATGAAACCTCTATATCACTTATTAGATAAATTGTAGATTTAAACAACGCTTTCTTGATTTTTAAAATGATACTTATTTTGAACTAAATTAATTTGGCTAAATCGATGTTTATTTTAAATTGAAGGGAGTAGCAAACTTTGGACTATCGTATTCTTTTGTGGCACATAAATAACTAATGCCACCATTTATCCATGTGATTTTCCTTTGTAAACTTTTTTGTTAGTCTTAAACTAATGAAAAGCAAATTCAACCACATTAATTATTGTTTTCTTCTGCCGTAACTCTAAGTAGGTGTGTCATATTTGAGTTCGATCAATTGAACAAAAGTTCCCACACTCACTCTTCTCCCTCTTTTTCTATCTTCTTATGTTTAAGACTAATGTAAATTGATACAGTAAAAATCTATTATGAGAGAATTTAGCGATAACTACTAAAGGAATTTCTTTTTCAAAGCTTCAATACAACTCCTTTAGGAATCAAAGAAAAACTACCATTCCTCCATGAAAGTTGTATTTTATTCGTCGGTTTACTCACACAGTATATCGTGTATGTGAGCATGAGATGAGATCAAAAGACCCAAATAAGACTGCACCTCGGCAGAAGCAAAAGCGCGTATTGACAGCCAAGCACATTTATGTCCTTTGATTTGACACTTCGATTATTCCACTAATCAAATCTTGAGTTTTAAAAGTTTGACAGTGAATTTGCACAACTCCCAATGCTTAAAACCGTTGTTAATTTCTAGAGTTAAGCCCTTTAGCTTGGTCATGGTAGTCGTATTTAGGTTGGAATGTTTAATATAATAACCCCCACGTAATATAATTCACTAAAGTTTTGTTTTCTATAGGCCTTGGATCATTTTTTCTAAAACACTGTGCCACGTGCCAACTTACAGCCTAACACCCTTAAGATGATGACTGTATTACGGTAGCAAGGTGTGAAAATGCTAAATTGATTCCACTCTTCCGCTTCAAATTATTCATCGTATTTCTCTTTTACGGGTCATTTAAGAAAGTATTAATTATGAGATCTTTTTGATTATTTTACTCTCCTTACTTTCTTCATTTCAAAATAAGTAGTATTTTTATCTTTCTATTTTTGTTTCAAAATAAATAGTATTTCACATAATCAAGAAGACATTAATGGTGTCATTCCAATTTTGAATAAAGAGAGTTTTATATATCTAAAGAGCTACATCTTTTTCAAAGTATTTATTAAGGGTAAGTTTGGAAAAATAAATATTTGTCTCTAGGAATGAGCAATTCTCTTAATGGGTGTGACGAATCTAAAAACACTATTTATTTTGAAATAGAGGGAGTAATGTTTTAAGATAGAATCTTTCATTGAATATTTACTCTATTTTATGTGTCATCTTCATAAGATCATCTAATTTTTGATGTGTTTGTAGTCTTCAAGAACGATTACTATTTAGAATAAAGTAAGATTTTTTTTTTATTTTCTAAAATAATAAATAATTTGAGACAACTAATTTTAAAAATCATGACAGATAATTTGAGAGGAAAAAGAGTACGTTTTAGTAAATCTGAAGGTTGTCTTGTTTTTAGCTCAAAATCCTTATTGTCCACAGAATTTCACAGTGACCTTAGTCCATAAGGCTTACATATGTTACTCATTCAACAATAGCTGCTGCATTTACAAACTTTTATTCCGCGCAGCGACAGGCCAAAACTCTATCGCGTTTTCTTATGCAAGCTTTTTGGAAAAAAAGATTTTGACAAAATAATTGCACTTGCAAAAATATTTGTTTAGCTTTTTTTTTTTTTTTTTTTTTGGAGTAAAGTTTATATTAAGCCAAAGGAAAGAAGTACCACTAATTATTTTGTTTTAAGCCAACACATTTTGCCATTGTTTTAGCAAATGATGAGGGATACAAGCCGGCAGAAACGAGCAAGTGACAAGAAATGGATGCCTTGGTGCAAACAACGCCAGCGTTAACCTATATACTTGACTTGGAGTGGAACAATATTTGGTGAAAAATAAAGCAATTACTACTACTAAACAATAAACTTATTTGAGTTCACTGTACACATCTCCCCATGCTCTCTCCAGTCTTCTCTTGCAATGCTCTTTGTCCCCTACTCATCTAACAATCCAGCTGTTTATTTACTTGGTTGTAGTAGTGAGTATTATTTTTCTTTATCTTTCTGAAAATAAGGAGAATTATTTTTCCGTAAAAAAATACTAATATATGATAGTAGAAAATACAGAGAATTTATTATTGTTATCTAAGATAAATTTTATTGAGCAACATTGTTAGCGACGATTCATATTAGCTAACCTCAACTTATCAAAGCATTGTTGTATCAATGTCAAAACTAGAAATTTTAAGGAGAGTAAAACTATAAAGAAGTAAGCACACAAAAGAAGTCAAAGAAAATCAACATACCATATCAGATATAAATTTTACGCCGACGGAGGGGGTAGGGTGGGGGGTTGCAGGGAAATATTCAAAAGTAGCATGGAAAATGCTGAAGTGTTGTATGGTCTGGTCATGGTCTGGTCATGGTCTGAGATTTGGAAGGTGACAAAGTCATGAGTCATGGCTACAACACGACCTAATCCCACTACTAACTACGGAGTATACATTTTTGACTGTGCCAATAGATCGACATATTGTTAAAAGAGACTTATCATTAGTTCAAAATAAGTAATCTCTTTTAATAGCACCATCAAACAAAAAGTATTAGCTTAATTATTGTTAGATATGTGCTTAATTATATATTTGCGCTCGTAATACCTTTCTCACGTTTTTGACTCTTTTTTTCCCCAATTTTCTTTTCAATATCCCTCTGGGATACGCATTTATTAGTAAGCCCCTCTTTACACATTAGATTTTTTTTTTTTCTACATATAGCCCAGCTAAGATTGAGCTATACTCAACTTTCTTTTTTCTCATTCTACTCTCTTCCTCTCTGTTTCAAGCTGTTCTTTCTCTGTCCTGTCGAGGTACAAAAGACGAAAATAATAGTAATGGGAGACATACTTAACAATGATCAAATTGTTGAGTTGCAAGAAGCCTTCAGTCTATTTGACAGAGATGGAGATGGTAATTAGTAGTTTCTTTTTTTGTTTCAATTATTTTTGAATTATATATGGTGTTTGAATGCATTATATTCAATGTAAGTGCAGGTTGCATTACGGTAGAAGAATTGGCTACAGTCATAAGGTCATTGGATCAAAATCCAACAGAGGAAGAGCTTCAGGATATGATCACTGAAGTTGATTCTGATGGAAACGGAACGATTGAATTCACCGAATTCTTGAACCTTATGGCCAAGAAAATGAAGGTAACAAATTTATCTTTATTATTTATAGTGGTGGAGCCAGGAATTCAACTAAAGAGATTCAACAAAAAAAATTCTATGTCAAGAGATTTCAACAACTTTATACTGTATATACAAAAAATATCATTTTTGCCCTATCTACATTAAACTATAAGTTTTCAACAAATTAAAGGATGTTAAATTAACCCCACTTGCACCCCTCAGGCTCCGCCCCTGGTTATTTGTATATGCATGAGAAACAAACATGACAACATTTTAGTAAGCAGGGCTCTAATTAGGGGCTATGTTTTGGTTCTTTATGAAACAGGACACTGATGTAGAGGAAGAACTTAAAGAAGCTTTCAAGGTGTTTGACAAAGATCAAAATGGTTACATATCTGCTACCGAGGTTAGTCTTAATTTGTCCATATAAATCAAGTTTTAATTAATCATAATATTCATAGTAGTTCTAGGTTGACCATGCCGATTTCAGCTCGAACTACACATCCAAATGTAGAAAAGTATACACATATAACGAGATCACAATTATTGTAAACCCTAGATCTTAGATTCGTTACTGATTTGCCTAGGCAAAGTCGTCGAAAAATTACATTATGTAAATAGGTCAATTTTTTTGTCTAATATACTCTATGTTGAAACCCTTTGATTTTCTCATGTATTTATTTCTTTATGCTTCCTGAGTGAAAATTCAAATTCCATTACTGTTGGTGAAAACCACAAATTTGTTATCATTTGGATATATGTTGAACCACAACATAGATTAACTGATCATGTCTATTTGTAAAATTATATTCCAAAAAAAAAATTGGCTTAAAGTATCCATGTTCAATAATTAGTACAATTCGTAAGTCAATCATGTACGGCCGGTACTCATATTGTTGACGAGGCCCAAGCACAAATTTAAACTTTCATTATAAATAAAAAAAAAAAAAAAGAAACACATATGCTCAATGGATATTAAAAATAAAGTCATTCTTGTCATTGTCACAAACTGCTAGGGTTTTGTGGAAGGGATTTAGTCAACCCCTGGCTGCTAAGGAGTTCACATGTGATTTGATCTGTCCTTATAATAATAACCTTATTAATACATACAGCTGTTTCAAATCCAAGTTTATTGTAAGGGTATCTCACTAGACCAACTATTCGTCCAATGAACTTTTCCATAGTTCACACTGATCAATATTGTACTCTCTCTTTTTGACTTTCTTTAATTTTATTAGTTTAATCAAGTTAATTTTTTTATTTTTTATAATTGAACATGTTTTTGATCATGTGCAGCTGAGGCATGTGATGATTAATCTTGGGGAGAAATTAACAGATGAAGAAGTTGAGCAGATGATTAGAGAAGCAGATTTGGATGGTGATGGTCAAGTCAACTTTGATGAATTTGTTAAAATGATGATGAACGTTGGATAGAACTTAATTAGAAGAGCAAGTCCATTAATTAAATTTATAATTTCCTTCTTTATTCTTTTCTCTCCATGTTATTGTTCTTCTATTACTATTTGTTTAATTTTTGAACTCGTCAATGTAACAACCAAGAAATCGTAGAATGATTTGATTATTTATTCGTTTCTGAAGTTGTACTCTCTTTCTTTAAATTTGTATTATTATTTTTCAATTTTAGTAGAAATTGAGTCGGTCTATTGAAAGTGGATAGCGTAGCGGTAAACTCAGCTTTGTAGAAATTCTTGAACAAATATCTTAATGGTATCAAGGATTTGTTAAAAATCTTACATTATTCAAATCTATTAGACCCATTATGACTATATCTATTAGACCCATTAAGGAAAACCAATGAGACTTTAGGATCTCCTCGCCCAATTCTTCTCTAGCTAATCAAGCATTTTGTGTTTTCTGTAGCCGTTTTTAGATCCTTTGGAACACTTATTTGGATTCATGACATTTGAAAAGTATTCTTTTGGCAAAAGGGTTAAAATTGTCTTTCAAGTATGCGAAATTCACGCCATTTGCCTTCCGTTAATAGTTTCGCCTGACCATATTCATACCGTTACTTTTTCTTTTTATTTTTTTTATATTAAGCCATCACCATTAGGTTGTGAGCCTAAGGTGTGGGAGGTTTGGCTTGACCCCTATCATGTTAGATTAACAAAATGAACTTACAATGACAATAGGGGGACATGGAACCTTGCCTCTAGTCTATAAAAAATAGATTGAAAAATGCCTTATATTTTCTAATTATACTCTATTAGGTCCCATGTGAAATTAGAGCATAGTTGGCCAACAAAGTAATAGTAAGAGCATGATTGAACCAAACTATTAATGGAGGGCAAATATTATGAATTTCGCATAAAAGTGCATTTTTGACCCTTTTCTCATTGCTCTGATTTGTATAGAACAGGAGGTGGCTGATACTAAGTCTGTTTAGATTCCATTGCATAGAAAACATATTACTTTCACGGTTTCACCAGATCATGCATTCAATTTGTCGTGAATCTGCCTCCACAAGTTCTTTATCAACCACACCAATAAATCACAGGTGCTAACACATTACTCTGATTTGTATTGAGTGATATTATGTCATCCAATGTAACGATGTTCGACAAAAGGGCTTTTGCATTCTCTTGGGAGATAGAGGCCCGCACTTTTCTAACCCAAAAAAAAAAAAAAAAATTGGAACCAAACTAACCCATTAAAAAAAAAAAAAAAAAAAACAAATGTTTTCCACGCACGTAATTGTGTGCTGAAAGGACCAAACCGTAACTTTTTAAGTTTGGTCCTTTCACGCCACAGATTCATTTTTCCTTTTTTAAGCCTATCAAAAATCACGGTATTTTATTTTATTTTTTTATGTTTCAAAAACCCCGAAATATCAATATTTTATATAAAATCATTTTTTTGCGTTGTACAATTTGGGCAAAGAAGTATACCTAAACGTTTGGATGCGTCGTTTTAAAAAAGAAAGGCTATGTTTTGTTTAAAACCCCGAAATATCAATATTTTATATAAAACTTAACATATTTTTTTCATCCAATAATAATGTCGCGCATACTATATGTAATTCAGCTCGACATTATTTTACGCTAAAAAATATGAAGTTCTATATAAAATATTTATATTCCGATGTTTTGAAACGTGACTAATCTTCGGTCAAAGCTATCAAAAATAAATTGAATCAATTTTGAGTTTGATTTCATTAAAGATGACAAGTTTTTTATCATTAGCAAACAAAACTTTGGGACTTCAAATTGAACAACTCTACAACCCCTAAAAAAATACGACAAAAAAAAAATGATCCAAACGTTTACCATTTAAAGTACTTGATGTAAGTGAAGAGGCATATGTTGTTATTATCAGACGCAAAAAATATATTACGTTCTATATAAAATATTGATATTTTGGGGTTTTGAAACATAATTAATCTTTGCCCAAAGTATGAAAAAAAAAAGTGATTTTTGATAGCTTAAAAAAAGAAAAAAATTAGTTTTTCACGCACATAATGCAAAACGTGAAAGGACCAAACTTAAAAAGTTACGAGCCGTTTGGTCCTTTATTAAAATATTGATATTTGAGTTTTAAACATAATTAATCTTTCTTAAGCGTGAAAAAAAATAGTTTGAAAAAAATTTTTTTTTTAACGGGTTAGTTTGGTTCCAAATTTTTTTTTTTTTTTTTTTTTTTTTGGGTTAGAAAAGTGCGGGGCTCTGGGAGATAGCTTGATTTCCTGGATTGATATGTAATTGCTTGTTTGAACACTAAGTGGAACAGAGCTTTAGCATTTGCAACTACTGAGCCTACTTGATTCAGTGTTCTGTTTATGCGATCTTGAATTTATAACTCCAATCCCAAAGCCTTCCAATCCCAAAGCCTTCACCATTTGAGAAATCGAGCCCAGAACCAACCTCATTAAGCTACATCTCTAGATAGCAGCATAGATTGAATAATCCATGCATTGATTTAGTTCACGAATAAGGCATTGATCTCTTGTGCACTTAATTTACGTAAGACTCATCAATTCTAGGCAGGAAACAGGGAAAAAACCAGGTACAATTGACATGGAATGTAAGTATAAGGTCTCAATATAAGTTGATACAAGAAACTGGAACTTCAAAGTACAAAGAAAGGCAACTCTGCTACCTATGTTGCAAACTTACAATCTCTCTTTAAAACCTCACAACTGTTTACATTAAGTAAAATACAATACAATTTCAATATTAAAATGGTTTTAATCAAAAGGAATACCTGAAAGAGGGTAAAAAAGGAACGAGCATAGTTTGCAAAGCAGCATCACTTGGACATTTATCGTGTCTGTCTCACAGTCACACCTCCCTTCTTTCCAAATTTTCAGTATCTTATAGACCTGTACTACTACTTGACTCCCCATTGTGATGAAAACTGTAGGATGAAAAAACAAACCATAAGAAACGATAGTAAACAACTCGTATCTTATTTAACTCAATGAATTAATGTTACTTTTACTTATCAAAAATAAAAAAGAAACTCAATGAATTGATGTTGTGCAACAGATGCAACTGCTGAAGAAGGATGGCCTAGGTTGGCGCCTCCACTTCCTTTATATCCGAGCTTTGATTTTGGTGTCAATTCTGTGCTACACAACTTCTCAACTCTTGCGTCTTCTTGAATCTTGATCAAAGTAGTAATTATAAAGTCTTCCTCATGATTAATAGTTGGTGCGGTAAATTTAGTAGGGACTATTTCATTTTCAGGCACCAATTCAATAACTTCTTTAATATCCATTGATTGTTCCACCGGAGGTTGGTGCTCAGTAGGAGATAAAACAGTTTGCATACATGCATTTCAGTTGTCTTGGCCGCATTCGTCACCTTCATTGCATAATCCTCCTTAATTATGGTTGAAAAGGTGCTGCCTCGTTGATACACAGTTCATGAAATGGCTGTCCAGAGGTGTCAGTTTTCTTAAGATCACAGTCGTTCCCTGCATTTTCTGATTTATTTGGCGTCCGATTAACCTCTTGAGGAAGATCCACACACTTCTCTTCTGGCTCAGGAATTGTTGCAAAGAGATCAAACGGAATAATTTGAGGAGCATCTTCAGATTGTGGACTAGCTGTAGTACTATCACTTAGATTTGAATTCATTTCCATTGTTTTACCTACTTCACCGGCAACTCCAAAACTGTTTTCAAACTGATCTCCAACACTCATAATTCATGCTTTTCCTCAATCAATCTGTCTGTTAAAGATTCATTTTTAATTTCCACCAATCAAGTCATCTCTTTGATCATCATCATCTGAAACAAAACTCTCATCTGCACAATTATTTTGTTTAGCGAGCGGATATGAGGAATAATATTTAAAATGATAGTAATTCACAAGAGAATGACAATCCATAAAACAAATGATAGAAAAATACTGCAGAAATGAAGCCAGTTCCACAACCATGCAAACATAATTATAATAAACCTTCTTTTCCACCTTCAGAGTAAATAGTAGGATCTTTGTTAGCTGAAGGCAGTCCTGCTGGTTTTTCACGATAATCTTTAGTTTCATCCTTAGGTTCCTTTCTCCTTGAACGCTTTCTATATTAACAACAACTTCTTGTTTCTGTTGATTGTTGGCAGCATCATTTTCTTCTTCTGAAATATCAAACATCAAAATTGCAAACTATCACCTTCGGTTTACATAATCTGTCCTTGAGATTTCTGCACACCCCATAAGAAAGATCTTGAATAGCCTTAATCATAAGAGTATTTGTCAAAAATAACCTTAGTCTTAAATGTCTCAGTCTATTAACACTCCACTAATTCGAGCAGCAAGAGTGAATTTGGGGTATAGTTAGTATACGTAATAAGAGTCTTTTTCTTCTTCTTTTAAAACGTCAAATATTTTGAAACAAACTCCGTTTGCCAAAAGTGACTAATATCGAGGACTGGATGGAGTAACAGATTCTTGAATTCACAGAAGCAATATCAACCATAAATTTTCCAAAATTTCCAAATTCACCTTGATTTCCTGATAAATTTGTGTTCCCCATCTCATCTCCCATAGGCAACTATTCTTCTTCTGCAATAAACCAGTGCATCTCGTCTCAATAATTTCAACAGACGCATGCAAGAGTTAAAAAGTTATAGAATGTCTAAAGAACCAATGTATTATGACGATGAATGGTGATAGTCACATGCTAATCGGTAGAAGCTTCAGAGGACATCTTAACTTGGTGATCATCAGTGATGGACCTAGGATTTTATACAAGCGGATTCAGTCAAAAACAACATTAGCCGACTCTAAATAGGATTTCTCTGACACTCTTCAACTTCTAAATATTTGCAAATCCAATATACTCAGTATTTCACTTGCAACATTCCAACTCTACCAACTCCTTAACTCACATCAAGGAAACAAATTTACATCATTCTCAAAAAAAAAAAATTAAAAAAATGGAGCACTTTCAACCTATCAAGGTACCATATTCCCTAGGAATCAAAATGAAGGGATTCTTGAGAATCTATAAGCCCATCCATATTACCTTCGTTCTTTCCAAGTAGTACTGAAGTCTACATGTAATTTTCCTAAAGTTATCAACAATGGAGTCAACTCAACGGCATTTTCGCTGAGTCCTCATTTGCCGGGCTCCGCATATGGAGTTTCATTCTTTATTGAAATGAAACACTACAGTATATTTCTAGTAAATTTTCAACTGAACTAATATCTATTTACTCCATTTCTTTTCGTTTTTAGTTTGACCAATATTTATACGGTATTTTTTTAATACTATCAGTTTTTAACAACAAATTATGAGAATATATAATAGGTAAAGATTTGCGTACACTCTAGTCTCCCCAAACTCCACTTGTGGATTACGCTGGATATGTTAGCTTTTATTGAGGTTCCATGGGAGTAACAGTTTTAACTTTGCAAGAGGCAAGAGATTAATGTGTAGATCAGATTTGGTCTTTAAGGAAAGGAGAAAGTATGCACACTAAAATTTTACAGGGTGTCCATTTAAATTATAGGAATGATGTTTCACTTTTGCTTTCATTCTCAAGAGTTGCAAAAATAAATCCAGCTCGCATACAGTGGCGGATTCAGGATTTTCACTCAGGGTGTTCGAAAAAATAACTGGACCTAAATACTTGTAATATATGTTCAGGGTGTTCAAAAGTTAATATATGTACATGAACACAGAAAATTTACCCTAAATATACACTGTAATTTCTTGTCTAGGATGTTCGGGTGAACACCCTGGCCTCTTACTGCATCCGCCCCTGCTCGCATAACTACCATCTCTATATTCTCTTTCCTCCTCCTCCTTGTTTTCTGATGTTATTTAGCTTAAACTTTAGTGTTTTCTATGAAATCACTGTTATTATTTGAAACCTTCAGTATTTCACAACTTACACAAAACAGTGTGAGCTGTCAGGTAACAATAATATCATTGATAAGAGAAACAAGGAATAAGACAAGAGTGCGGTAGCATTTTGTTGAATTTACGTTCATTCTTTTTCCAAGTGATCCAAAATGGATGCAAACATTAGTGTAACAATATGGCACACATGGATTTGGTCTAAATAAAGGACCTAAAATGTTTTAATTCATCTAAGATTAATTGAACAAACACAAGCAAATCATGCCAATACGTAGGACTTGTGAACATTGACAAAATAAGTAGAATGAAGATAATTAAATCTTGTCAATCCGGCATAACTTGTAAAAATTTGACAAGATAGACAGAATGAAAATAGTATCAAATCTTGTCAATCTGACATGTGTGAATAATAACAACACAGACTAGTACGTTTGACATTACTTGTTAACCATTGAAGAAAAGGCCGAGTGAAAATTGTAATTAAAGTCATAACCCGCTCTTCATGATTTGTGAATACTTAATTTTCCATTCTTTGGAGTATATGTAATACATAGGTTATTCTTGCAAAAATGTTTTAAAAGAGAACAAAAGTTAAATAGTGTGTGGCACGGAATGATCCTATTTGTGCAAATCACTGGAGTTATATAGGCTACAAAATATCACGTTAATAACCATAGCAACCTTAGCCGTTACATAACTCAAGCAGATGGAGATTCCTAGGTCATTAAAAACCCTAGGCAAAGCCTGTGCAGTTAGCAGTTAGCAGTAAGCATAAGGAATTTCCAAATATAGAAAGGAAGAGAGAGACCAAAAAGAAAGTGTTGTCTTGGGACAAGATGCAACATATGTTAATCCTGACACCGAGACTAAATAGTGTCTGTCTGTTTGTAAATCTGGTCATGCAAGACATGTGCAAATTACCTTTTATTGCCTTATCCCAGTTGGACATTATCACAAGGACAGTCCAATTACAGATACAAGTCTTTTGTGAATTCATTGAATACATCTTTTTTTTTATTTTTGCCACTACGGGATGTGAAGTCTGAGCTGCAGGAATCAATTAAATGGGTCAATGCTTGCCCATATTTCTAAAAACGGAAAGATGGTGGGGACTATTAAGGCATACATTGGAACTGCTGGAGCTAAATGCGGACATCGAAATCTTAGGCCTAAATTAGGGAGACTTTTTGCAGTATTTCCTAAAAAGGAAATTTGTGGGGTCACTAATTAAAGCATGTGTTAAGACTCGCACGTGTAATTATACACGCTTAGCCACTTACCAAGCATCTAACTAATTGCTTATTCATTGGCTGAATAGCACTGTCCTGTGGCGAAAGTAGAAATTTCGTTAAATACGCTTTATAAAAAACTTTTAACTTATATCATACACCCTCTCGGCCGATGTAAATTCACACTATAAAAAAAAAAAAAAAAACAGATAATTTTGCGGAGGTTGAAAGTGCAATTAGCGGAGGTTATAAACCTCCAATATTTGCACACTTAAATAGTATTCGCCAACTGTTTTAACGACTAAGATCAGCAAGTAATACCAGTTAAGTACCGAATAGCTAATAAACAGCATCACACACACTTCAATTGAAGAATGCACAACAAATAATCTGCCTTCAAGATGGGACAGGTGGCCTTACCAATTTAATGGCTGAACAATAGATCGAGTTGAATACCAAGGGGAAGAGATGTTGATTCATACACTTTGTGGAGTCCAACATCAGGTAAACTTGGCATCGACAATCAAGAAAATCCAAACAACAACAATAATAATAATGATAACGCAATGCATCTATCCCAAGTTAGTTGATCAAATCGATTATATGAATCCTCACTAAAAATTCTCTATTTTTTTTTCTTCTGGCATAAATAATTTCTAACATGAGAAAAGAATCTTAGAAAACATTGAATCTAAAGTAAACGTACCCTACAAGAACAAAAAGAAAAAGAATTGCAAATTAAGTTTATGGGACAATCAGTACAGAGTGATGTATTCAAGTAACTGAATTAATCAAATCATTGCAAGAGCTAAACACAATCAAGAAATCAGCCAACAAGCTCTTCAATTTGGACTAGAGCCTAAAAATCCAAGCTGGACAAAACATCAATATCTTCTTCATCCTCTTGTTCAATACCAAGCAAAGTCATCATATCATCTTCAACATTCTCATTGACAATGTCCTCCCAAAATCCTTCATCAATTGCTTTATTATCTCCAACTTCTATCTTTTCCATCTGTTCTTTCTCAAAATCACTTGGTCCTTGCATGTTCATAACAAGTTCTAAATCATCAAATTCAGAAATATCACCAAAATCTTGAGGTTCTAACTTTACATTGCTAGGACCTTGTTCAATTGGCCTCCTTCTCTTCTTCTTGATTGCTTCTTGAAGTTCCTTCCTTTTATCCTTTTGGATCATTACCTGCTCCACAAAGTTTGGATTCTTTAGTGCTTTGGCCAAGAAACTCATCATCTGCCGCTGTTTGATTTCTGTCCCTTTAAGCTTTTGTTCCATTGCTTGAAGGTGTGATTTAGTAGTCTGCTGGTGCTGTTTAAGTTTAACGAGTTCAATCATGAGAACATGCTTGTCGCGTCTCAATTGATCAATTTCTCCATCGAATGAGCCAAAGCTGCCCAACTCAACACATGATGATGAACCGTCCATACCTTGGTTTGATGAAGCCTTGATGAAATTACTAGTAGAGCTTGTTGTTTTTCTCCTCCTAATTGTTCTCAAGAGATGCTTTTGACCCCTCAAGAAACCTTCATTAGCAAATTCCCAATGGTCTGGATTAACTTTCCTAAATCCCTGCATTGTTCACACATTCCTAGTCCTCTAGTAAGAAAAGAAAACACAAGCTCATGAAAAACCAATAGTAGTACTACAATAATAGATCTGAAACAACAACAACATGCACAGTGAAATCCCATAATGTGGGGTCTGGGCCATGGGGAGGGTAAAGATCTGAAAGGTTAATTAAAATATCTCTAGGAATTAAACGCTTAATTATCAAGAATGATGAAAATGGACATTTAACATATGTGAATGCATGGAAGTTATCCACCTCCCTTATATAGTCATTGAGCTTTAGAATTAGTTTATATTTTTCTAGACTACATTTTTCCACTTAAAGAAAAAAAGAATCTTAAACAAAAGAAATAGAAACACAGCATGTTACCATTAGAAGAAACAAATCTACAGTCAAACCTCTCTATAACAGCATGATTGGGTCCGAAATTTTTCAGCTGTTATAGAGAATGGCTGTTATACACCTATAACAGCATTGACATTTAAATAATACTTCGCTGTTATAGGCAAAAAAGATGCATAAAATCTAATTTTCATTTTTAATTATCAAATTCTAAGCTTAATCACACTTTGTACAACGAAGGAAAATCATTTAATGATGAAAATATATATATTCATATGATATTTTTTGTCATAAATAGTGTATTAAATGATCAAATATTTGGTCAAAATTTCCACTCTTATTATTGGTAATCATAGATATTCTATTTTTATAAAGATGGTTAATTATTATATTACCAAAAAAAGAAGATAGCTGTTATATGGGGGGTAATTTTACAAAGAGCGTACTGCTATAAAGTTATTGATCGTCATTGTTAAAGGTGAAATGTTATATAGAGAAGTAAAATATAACATAAAAAATCGGTTCCGAAAAATCTTAGCTGTTATAGAGAGGTGTTGTTATATGCGGGTGCCGTTATAGAGAGGTCTGACTGTATTGCATATCTTAAGTTATAAACAAACTCAGGCTAAAGAAATACTACTAGTATCAATTATAGAGCACCCAGTCAGCAACTATTCTTATGGTTCTCAAGAGGTTTAATTCTCCATCTTTCTAATTGTTCCAAGCTGCCTTTCTTCTGTTCCAAAAAAGAATACTACATACCATTTTTCCGTATTTGAAAATCTTTAACTTTGAACTTTTCATTTTACACCTAATGAATTCATGGTATGTTTTATAAAACCAAAACTGTTAATTATAGTTTTGGTATGTGTGTCAATAGTTTTTCTTTTTTTCTTAAATTTCATGTGTAGTCAAACACCTCCATATAAAATGAATCAGAGAGAGTATTAGATAAAATATTCCGTCAGGTTATATATCAATATAGTTTAATTTGGCATAGAGAATGAAAAATTTGGCATAGAGAATGAAAATAAGGCTTACATAAGTATTGAGCTGCCTGACAAAGCTTGAGAAATTGTTATGCTTGAAATACCTTGGAAGAAGATTCATTGCCAAGCCCTGGGGATCCCATACTATGAAACTGTTGTTACCTCTACTCCAAGAAACGACGTTGTTGGTACTTGGATCATCCACAAGTTCGTATGTTTTAGTGAGAAATGGTGGAGGTCCATTCTCATGAAGACCCTCCATTGGTTGAGGCATTGACGACATGAACTCATCCGAAAAGAACTCTTCCTTTATTGAATTTACACCAAAATGATCCATGAACCTTGAATCTTGAAGAAATGAGTATAAAGATAGTATATTACTACAAGTATGAGTCGGTGAATAATGTTATAGTGATTGAAAATATACTGCAAATTTGCAATGGCTGTTCAAAGGGTATTAATTTTAGGGTGGCTTTAGCAGTTGGGGGTGAAAACAATTAGGATGTTGGAAAGATCAAGAGATGAACAAAAATCAATTTTTTTCCCAGAAAATAGAGGATATGTGGAAAGGTAACAAAACAGTTTAATTAATTTGCAGTATGGAGAAGAGGGAGAAGAAGTGGGAATAATATGTTGCAATATTGGAGGTATATTAATGAGAGAGTAATGGGAAAAAAAGAGCTGAAGTCAGGGTTCAATGAATACAATATACATTCTTTACTATTGCGGTGGACTCAGACAGGTGGAATGGTCCTCAGATATATTTAGCCCTTTTTCCTCTTTTCCTCCTTAATATAATCTCTTTCACTTTTGGGAAGCTATGTGAGGGGAACAATTCTCATGTTATTTTTAATTTTAGTTCTCGAATTCGAAACCTATTAAGGGTGAAAAGATTATATTCATCCTTTCCCAACTTTGATGATCATTCAGGTGCAGTAAACTTGGTCGCTAGAAATCAAAGTTCCTGCCTAGTCCAAGTTACTATGGAGTATTTTTCTTTTTGTTTTGAAAGGAAGTGGTAATTAAGCTCTTATTAGGAAACTAGAAAATTCAGAAAGGATCATGACAAAATAGAAATATATTTGAAATGGAATATGTTGAGACCTTTCAAACATTTCTACACATAGCAAGTTAGATAACTAAATTCATCTATGTATGATTTTATAGCTTTTATTGGAAGTTCTGGACTGAATTTCATGTTTCAGACTGTTGGATTATAAAATCCACTCAAAGACTATATACTACAGATGAATTCTAGAAATTTGTTAACTCTGCTATCGATCACATGTTGTTTATTCTCTCTGAAAAATCTTTACATAGTAGTAATATTTAGAAATTTGTACACAAAGATCTGATTGAAAATATCTTGCCTACACAAAAGGAAGGAAAATATCTTGGCAACTAAGGATTATTATATGCTTTAATCAAATGAAACTTTTGAATTGATAATCATGGCTTAAGGACGGTCCACTTGCGTAAAAGCAAATGGAGCCACGCCTCCAAATCTTGCATTGTTAAGCAAATAATAATATAAGATTTTACTCATTTTAATAACCTGCTCCCTTTAAAACAACAACGTATTAAAATTAACCAATGTTTTCTTTAATTATCTAGTATTCGGAATTAATCGATTTCATTAATTCATACTAATACCGAGTAAGTCGACGAAAGAGGAAAGTGTTTCCTAAGAAATAAAAGTTCTTCATTTGCTCGAGTCCAAAAAAACTTACAAACACTAGAGAACCAATTGAGAACTTTCACAAAAATATGCATTGATAGTGAATAAAACAAGAGAGAAAATCTGATAATTTCTGAAGTCATGTCCTTTGTAGCTGGAGGAATATATTAGCCTTGTTTAATTTGTAAAATGTCATCTTGCTTGCGATCTCTGTTCTATCCAAATTAATAAAGTTTTCTATTTTTTTTTTAAAAAACAAAACTATTTGAAATAGGAGAATGACAAGTTAGTTTACCAAATGGATTTGTGAACTTTTTTCATTCAGAGACAAATACCACATGATTCGTATTAATAGCAAACACGTTTACCAAAAGACAAAGCTGGGAGGTTGTTGCCATAAAGCAAATAATTCCAGAAGCCGTGTAAGCATTTCATTGGTTGATCGGTTATGATTTTGACAATATAAAATTGACGCAAAATAGTGAGAAACATTCGTCCACGTCAAGAGAGTTCCAAAAATCTTTTTATGGAAACAGGTGGACTATTTGTATTCGAATTGGCAGTAACAGAAAAGTAAAGAATTTTGAAAGTCTACAAAATCATTTAGCTCTTGTTTGATAGGAGTATTAATTAATTAGTGCTGAAATCAAATCACTCCATTAGCCACATGATTATAAAGTTTCCCCTTTTGTGTCAAGAATAGAGACACTTCCAATAAAAGTTAACAAAGTTGACAAATCAAGACAAGAGCAATATTTTTTATATTTGGGAAAAAAAGAAAGTTGATCTTGAGAATTGTTATAATATCAGCAGAGAGCACAAAACAAAATTGTTAAGAAAAAATATTTTAAACTATAGGTGACATAGTTCATCTAATATTAGTTGGTCGTTCTATCTATCTTACAAATTAAAAATTAGAGACAATACAAAGACAGGAAAAATCAAAGAGTATATCATGTGGCAGTGTGAACCAAATCCATATCGGCATGATTATGAAACTATCCATATTTCTTTCTTGCATTATACAAAATTGGAAAAAGGCAGGATTGATTTAATTATATTCCACAAACAATAAAAGCCTATGGGGCAGGTCAAACAAATGATGATCAAAACTCAAAAGCCTAAGAATATTTAATTAATTGAACCAGAAAGTACTGGTGATAACTGATAACAGCGTTAGTAGAAACTATCCACCACTAGAAGTTTGCCGATAAGATTGAGATCCCTCCCCTCACTTTTAATTAAAGGTGTTGAATTTGATTTTAAAAAATAAAAAGTATATCTTACCATGTTAATTAGTTATTCGACATAAATTTGAATTAGTCAGGCTAATAAATTCAAATAGTAGAAGTTTAGAGAAAACATATCAAAATATGGGAAAGGCAGAGGAAGCACCACATTTGAAGACATGTGTTACATTAGGGGTGTACATGGATCGGGTTGGTTTGGATTTTTTAAACACTAAATCAAACTAAATCAATTGCGTCGGGTTTTTAAATTTATACACCAAACCAAACCAATAAAATTTGGGTTTTTCAACCTCGGGTTATTCGGTTTTCTCGGGTTTTTTGGGAATAGTCTTGATACAAAATATATAACTTTTACTTCGAATATTTCTTTAGTCCTAGTAAGATACGACTATATAATTAAGGTGTTTCTTAAGAAATAACATAAAATGTGAGAAGAGTGATGACATTGTATTAAAATATTCAACAAAAGCTAATAAAATCGATTAAAATAAATATTGCTAATTAACAAGTCATAAAGAAAATGACCATAATCTAAAAATACTAAATCATGCTAAAATAAGTACGGCTAATAAATATTAATTACATGACAAAGAAAAAAACTTAAGCTATGTATTTTCACTCTCAAAATCAATTATGCAAAACTAAAGAATAGATATCCAACATTATTGTCATTTCTAGTGGTAAATTAGATTTCTTTTGTTAGCATTAGTGTTGAGTTGGTTTTGGTGTGGACTTTATTTGAGTTACTAACATCCATAGGATATAAAAATTATTGACGTTCAAAATTCTAAGTTCAATATGATAATAGATAAAAAAAACTACGAAAAATTTTAAGAAATATATGAATTACATTACAAATAAATATTTTTATGTATAAAGTATTTTAAAAATTGAATACATGTAATGTCGGGTTGATTTAGTTTGGTTTGACTTTCTTTTAAGTAAAACCAAACCAAACCAATTATGGTTGATTTTTTTTTTCAACACCAAATCAAATCAAACCAAACCACTAATTGAGTTTTTTTCTCGATTTGACTTTCATTTATCGATTTAATGTGATTTATCGGTTTACTTTGTACACCCCTATCGGTTACGTCCTCAACCCACTGAAGAAAAGCTGAAAAAGTGTGTTAAATAATCAATTAGGACAGTGATATATTTAAAATCAACAATATTTAATTAATCATATAGTTGTAATATTATAATGTAGATTCGTGATGTCTGTAGAGGAAATCCCACTAGAAAACACCAGTATTATTAAATCCAACGAGTATTCAAGAAAGGGTGGCATTTAGAGCTTGAAATGTTGCGTTGTCGATTGGACATTTCCCCACGAATCATTGTCTATAACTGTCAGGCTCCATTAATGTAAATCTTTTTTTGTCTTTTGTCAAGACCCTTATATTTTACAGAAAACTTCACTTTACTAAAAATGGGACAAAAGTGCAAATGTATCTCTCAACTTTACAACTTTAAGCAGATATATCCTCAATAAAAGATAATGTATATATAGTCCTGCTACACAAATAATACAAATATATTCTTTTTGTGGACTGATTTTTTTTAAAATTATTTAGATCATTTTTTAATTAAAACAAAATCTACTCATTATTTAGTATACCTATTTTTTAAAGCCGGGCAGCAATTTTTTTGGCGGATTGTCTGGTTTGATTAAAAGAATATCTTCGTCGCTTTTAAAAAAAAATTACACATTTTTTTAAACGAGCTAGAAAATAAAATTACCATGTGGTGTTAAAAAATAAGTCTACTAAAAAAATGGATAAAAATATTTTTTTAAAAAAGCCACGTAACATTTTTTCAATTAAAACACAAGCTAAATGATTTTAAAAGAAAATTACGTCAGCGAAAAGAGTATATTTGCGATATTTGTTTAACGGCAGGAGCATATACACCATTTTTTAACTAGGGATATGTCTATCGCAAAGTTGAGAGATATATTTGCACTTTTTCTCTTAAAAATATAACACACTCTTAACCCATTTAGTTAGTAATTAATATGAATACAATTTAGCATATAGCTAGTTAATTTTCTAAAAACAATTTAGTAGTACTTTCTAGTGGTAGAATTCCAGCTTAACGTATGAACTCGCGTGCATTATATTGTTGTGCCAAGGCAAGCTTGAATTTGAGAATTTGTATATTAAATCAAGTTCAGACTCCAGCAAATTCTCAATCAACATTTGGTGACTAACTTAAGTAGAGCGTTAATTGTTTCATTATCGGGTAAAACTTTGCTTTACATGGTGCATCCAATAAAGTTCAAGTCGATTTTTTAGAAATCCAACTATAACTAGCATTAGGGTCGTCGCATAATGTAAGTGTATAATTGGAGTATGATTATCAACATTAAAGATGTATTGGTTTGCGTTTGATATAATTTGTATAATTGGAAGATATCAACGATTGCCATAAATAATATTTTTCATTTTTTTGATAAATGTATCGATAGTTTTGGTTGAATGAAAAATAATTTGTATAATTGGAGTATGATTATCAACATTCTGAGGTTTGCGTTTGATATGACGGAAGATATTTGCCATAAATAATATTTTTCATTTTTTTGATAAATGTATCGATAGTTTTGGTTGAATGAAAAATAATTTTTAAAATATTAATTAAAATTTGATTATAAAATTAGTAAGTTAGATAGTATCAGCAAGGACAGGTATTATCAGCAAGGACCACTTCTTAAAATTCTAGACATCCAACAAATAGCCGGTGATAAGTTCCAGCAGGGAAGACAGAAGGACCACCATTTTAAATATAGTCAAAATTTATAAATATTTATATTTTAGCCACGTGGACATCAAACTTCAATTTCACGTTTGAAATTTCAAACTTCAATCCTTCATGTCTGAAGTTGAAAACTACCAAAGTCTGACTTCAGTTCTTAGGTCTAAAGTTTGATTAGCAGTTCCAACTTTATATCTTCAAATGTGAAGTTAGTCTTTGTCATTTCACAACGTCATACTTCAATTTCAAATATTCATAAATTTCTAATTTAGCCATAAAAGGGACCCCTAACCCAGCAACACTAGTGTGAGAAATCCTTCGAGCACAAAATTCAATATCAAGAATTCTACTTTCAAAATGTATCAGGAACAAAACATGGTTTAGGTTTTTCTATATCAAGCTCATCTTAGAAGTCTTTGTACTAGAGAATACAGTGTTCTTTCTCATCATAGTGCACTTTGGAAAAATTGGTAAGAACTTTCTCAACCAACAGCCGCATGTTGGTCTAAACTTTCCCAGTTTAGACTAAGGGCAGTTTGGCCATGGATAGTTTTTACTTTTTTCAGAAATATTATTTTGGAAAACTATTTGGACATAGAATCATTACGATTTTTCGGAATTCAACTTCAGGTTGGATTCTGAATCTTTTCGTAATTCGAAAAATTCCAAAAAAAGTTGTTTCACAAATTTCACTCCAAATCACTCACAAAATTCCATAAATAACTCGAATTCGTATTCATTTTCAAACACAACTTCAATTTTCAAATACCATTTTCAACTTGAAAACAAATACTTATTACTTTTTTTTTTTTTCAAATTTCACAATTTTTTTGTCCAAACGTCCACTAAAACTTGAATACTTCGAAAAACTGACTATATTTGAAAGAGCATTGTAGAAAGCGGATAATGGTGTGCATTCAAGTAATTGCACGGTTTGGCCTTCAAACGGACTGGTCTTTAATTCTTAGCCCTTCAATACCTATAGGGATATAAGTTCTTTAAGGATGCTAGCATAAATTATGAATATTATAATGCGTGACTATGCCTCTATAGACATAAGTTCGATTTTGAAGGCCAAAAATTAAAGACCAGCACTAACCCGTGTGCATTCCCCGGTTTTATGGGCTAGTTAGCTTGCTTCCTTTAGGCCCTTTAATTCTACAAACTTATGAGATCTTATGCAAGCGACTAGCATACTTTAGTGGCTTTATGGGCCATTGATGGGTCTTTTTTGGGGGGAAAAGGACATAAATAGCCATTCGGCCCAAACTAATCCCAGCGGATGGCCTAAGTTTCTCCAAACCCATTTTGTAGCCCGCCAGCCCATTTACTACAAAGAAAAAAAAAGACCTTTTTTGCGACTATAGTCGCCACTAAAAGTCGTCACTAAAGTTCGTTGAAAAAAAGGACTATTTGTGGCGACTATCAACTATGTATAGAAAATGTATCAAAAATGTATCATATGTATAAAAAAGTATCATTGTTATATAGAATATGTGTCCCTACCGTATATCTATAGAAAATGTATCATAGGTTTGTATCATTGTTGTATAATTTGTGTACAAGAAATGTATCATCAACGTATACTCACTAATCATACATATATTATACATTAGTTATACATTGATTATACACTAATGATTCACATATTATACATATTCCATACATACGTATAGAAAATGTATCATTGTTGTATAATTTATGTATAGACTGTACCATTCTTGTATAGAAAGTGTATCATACGTCTAGATAATGTATCATACATATACAATATATAAACTGTATCATTCTTGTATAGAAAGTGTATCATACGTATAAAAAATATATCGTACATATACGTATAGAAATCGTATTATTGTTGTATAGAATATGTATCACTACTGTATATGTATTAAAAATGTATCATACGTATAGAAACTGTATCATTACTATATAATATGTGTATAATAAATGTATAATTAACGTATAATCTATGTTTAATAAATGTATAATTAATGTATACTTACTAATTTTATTAGCTTGTAGTTGATATATTTTAGTTTGTTAAGTTTTTGATGATGGTTACTTTAGTTTATTTATTTAGTTCTTCTTTTTTAATCCCTAGTAGAAGATAGAAAAATAAACGGAAGTTTGCAGCGAGCCTTTAGTGGCGACTTTAAAAGTCGCCACAAAAAGTCTAATCCTTTTTTTTTGGGCAAGCGCATTTGGCCGAATGGCCAACTCGGGACATTTGTTCAAAATGGGGCCTTTTTGGGTTTTTTTTTCCCCTTTCATGGATATCTGAGCCAAATTGGTTTATCTCTTGTCCGAGCTTTGTTCTTTCTTCCATGAAGTATGACATGTCACTTGTAATTTCATCAAGATAATCCCCCCATACCTCTAATCGGTGAGCTCGAACCAATAGCCAAGTATCACTCACAACATCCACTTTGTGAAAATTACTTGAAAGACTAGAACAATAGGTAGGACACTCATTCCACTGACCACCACACCATTTACAAAAGTTCCAATCATAGGATTTAGAAGGGTCACATAACACCTCCCGTATGATCCAAATTTTAGAACAATTTCCCCATAAGTGGGGTCCTCCACAAAGTGCACAAAAATCATTAAAACATGAATACCCAACATTCGATAAATTTTTGTAGTAAGATGCCATGTCAAGAAGAATACCAGAATATTAAACAAAACAAAAAAACAAAAACAAAAAATAAAAAATAAAACTTGAATAGACAAAAAGAAAAGTCTAATCTGATAAACAATTAATTTCTAAGTCCCCGGTAACGGCGCCAAAAACTTATTACTCTCAAACGCACACGCAAGTATACGCGGTCATACAAGTAATATAGGATTCTTAAGTCCAGATATCGTACCCGCAGAGACTTATAATTAACTGTTTACTAAATTAAGCGATACTAATTATCTGCACAAGAAGCAAAATCCAAAGTTATATTTATAAACTAACTAAAAATAAAGTATAAACAATTAATGAACTTCAACCAAGAAAGAACAAATTTTTATTGGAGAAGAGAAAGATCTAGGGCTATGACCACTAACACTCCAGTTGAGTCTTCAAATCGTTCTATCTATGGGTTACTAGTTGGCGTGTTAATTGTAACTTTATGATATTCTCTCGAACTACTCACGAGCCTGTAAATGCTAATATAACACCTCTATCTCTATGGTCGCCAGAGGTAATAAGAACGGATTTATTTCTCCGTAACCAACTAAGTAGGGCTAAAGGATATATCTCTATCCTCAGTAGCGAAACGATTAAATCGACCAAACTCTATTTATTCTTATTACATACGTGAATTTCCTTTCTCAAGTCCAATTCACGCACCACAGATAGTGTTCAATTAGTGATCAAGTAATCAAACAATTAAGCACAAGAATAAATAAGCAACCCAAAAATATGGAAATTTAATAGATAGAAACGATAATCAAACGTCAACTTTCATATTTGTGTCAAAGCTCTAGAACTAAAGAGTTTAGCTCCACATAGACATGGAGGAAAAACAACAAATCATCCCAATAAAAACGTAAAAATAAGTATTACAGAGAAGAGAAGGTAAAATCCTGTAACTACGGCCTCCACGGCGGCTCCAAGCTCTTTCTAGGTCCAAAGTTCTGAATTAAGGGTTTTAAGTTATCCAAAGTTATGTAAAAATTGTGGCTCATGGAATATTTATAGGTGTAGGAAAAAGCCCAAATAAAATAAATGAGTCCAAAATAAAATAGGAAGAGTTAATTCCGAAATCCTTGCTGCGTCGGGACTGCTTGGTCACATTAATGACCGCATTTGTTTTACTCTTTGATTTTGTTTGCTGTACTTCATCCAATTCCAATCACTTCCAATCATCATCCACTAATAATTTTCCAATCATCATTCAATCATTAGTAATGAAGCATTTGTATTTTCTTGTAAAAATTTCCACGTGAGCTGGAATGCTCATTTGGTTCTCTGTTTCATTTTTGCCAACTCCGCTTTGTATTCAATTTTGCTCCAAATCTCTTCAATTTAGTACTGCTTTATTCCTACAAAATAAAATATACATTAAACACAATTCAATACAATAGTACTCAAAAGAAGATTAAAAGTATTAAAATGTGAGGCAAACGATGGATAAATATATATATTTTGGGCCGAACATCATCGATCTCATGGGCTCCCTCATTTTGATGTATTCACTTTCGGTAACCTACACAAAAAATGTCGCTTGGAAAGTAAGAAAATCACAAAAATACCCTTATCTTTTTTATTATATACAACATCTTAATTAGTTCTTTAAATATATTTCTAGTGACACTTCTGATTTTCGTCAAATATTTAACAAACTATGGTTGTTAAATTAATGGAACCACACACTTGGAGGTGCAGTTTTAGAGGTTTTTCTATTTCTTTTGCCTAGTACAATTTTCTGAAATACAATTTCTGGTATTTTTTATCTTATAACAAAAGACGCGGGAAGAAGAGTAAATTTGATGAAAGAAAGGTTACCACATAAATTGCATATCACTGCTATTTACTCCCTGGATCAAATTATTAGCAAAATACAGTAGGTACGAGATATTTACATACGTCTTTTCTTTTTGTCCAGATAACATTTACTACTTCATTGATGTTTTATTCTAATTAGCCAAACCGTTTGTGCCTACATGTTCCTACTTCAATATCTCTCGGCACCAATGTTTTCAAATTAGTTCAATTATCCTTTAAGGATATATTGTGTTCTAACCTAATTAACTGTAAGTTGTTCTTCACCCCTGCTTGTGTTATGGAGTTGTCTGAGTTTTCCACTTGTGAAATTACACTGAGTATGTTGTTGTTGTTGCAGTTGTCTGAGTTTGGAGTTGGCGTTCATGTAATTCGGATTGGATATAAAAGTTTCCATTTGAATTTCCAAAATTGAAAAAATTATAATTCAAATCTAATTCAAATAAGCTCGAATTGGTTCTGATTTCTTAAGTTCAACTCGGATTAATGGTTTGAACTTTGAATATATACTAATATATAATGAATAGGGTATTGTACTTGTTAGCATTGGACATATGAATAATAGGCTAATGTCTAATAAATAAAGTTAAATAAGGTATAAAATTTTTCAGATTTTCAAATATCCAAAAATCCGAAGTTTTAAATTCAAATTCCAATACGAAATTCAATTTGTTTAGCGCTCTTGCTCTTTCTATTTTAGAATGTTACCAGTCGATGCATTTTATATTTTAAAAATATATTATAGAAGAGAAAAGCATAAAGTTCCACTAATATTATTTCTCTTAATAAATGATCAATGATGACCTTTTTTCAACTAAACAAATTGTCATGATTTACTTGTGAAGACTCTTTTAAGCTGAAAACTTCTTGTATATTCTATGACTGCATATATTCGCTCGTATCTCATGTGCAGTCAATGCGAGAACTGTTGTCAAATGGAGAACAATTGAATTTTGTTTATCCATCGCAATGCTGGAGCACTTCCTAAAAATAAAATTATTCAACTCACGAAAAACCAAAAATAAAAATCACTTGCTAATTTTGTCGCTTTAAAAGATTTGGCACTAATAAATTATCAAGTAGGTTAATGGGGCATACTTTTAGCACCGGACTTATATATAAAAAAAATATATATATATGCTTCAAGGGAAAGTCTATACTTTAGAACATCTAAAGGTATTACGCCGGAGGGGCGCGTCCGCGCAAAAAAATGAAACCAAAATGGATAAAAAGTACTTTATGAACCTAAAACTCAAAGCAAGCCTTGATGGTTGATATCAACTGATTCAATGTCACATTCAAATAAAAAATCTTCTTTTAATGTTTATTTCTTTCAAATTTCCAATAGACAAAAAACAAGTAAATAACTAAAAGAAACAAAGAAAGAGAGACAAACAGAGACATACGGCAATGGAATTTGGAGAAGGTCGGGCTTGGTGGAATTGGATCATATTGATTTTGATTTGGAAAGGGGGAACCTTTTTTTTTTTTTTTAAAGTTTATATACCTAAACAAAAAAGTAGTACTAACTGGCTAAAAAGTTGCTAAAAAGTAGTAACTAAAAAGTAGTAACTAAATTACTAATAATTGAAACTAAGTCAACACAAATTATTAAAAAGAAAAAGAAAGAGATTAGAATAGAACGTTAATAAGAGGATTTGTACCTCCTTCGCTGTCTATATTTAATTTTTTCTAAAAAAAACATTGTGTAGTTACGGGGGTTCGATCCCGCGTATTGAAGGGCGACGTTCCCATTCTGAACCCACTACGGCATGCCTTTGTCATCGAGGTGCCACTTTAATATTTATCTATACATTATGTATATATACCTATATATATGTACTGTTTCGTCCGAAGCTTGCGGGTAGCGTGGCATCCCCACGCCACTGAGTAGATCCGCCCCTGGTTACCAGTCGATGCATTTTATATTTTAAAAATATATTTATACCCTTAATTTCTCTTAATAAATTGACCTTTTTTCAACTAAATTGTCATGATTTACTGTGGACTCTGCTGAAAACTTCTTGTATATTTATGACTGCATAGCTCGTATCTCATGTGCAGTCAATGCGCGTCAAATGGAGAATACTGGTATTTATTTGCTGCTAAAAATGGTTGGAAAAACCAAAAATAAAAAATTGCAGTCGCTTTAAAAGATTTGGCGGCTAATAAATTATCAAGTAGGTAAGCACCGGACATATATATGCGATTTAATTCTATACTTTAGAACATCTATGCGGGGCAAGAACAAGTAATAAAAGGAGGTGGGTCGGGCTTGGTGAATCATAAGTGAAACCTTTTTTTTTTTTTTTTTTGCGCGGATTGTCCTTCTTTTGGGTTGATCTTTAATTTTTGTCGCTTCGGTTTTGGATTCGTGTTTTTCGCTTAAGCGGTTTGGATTCGTAAGGCAGAATTTTGCCTTCAAAACTTTACCTTAAGACAGAATTATGCCTTCAAAAGTCTGCCTAAGGCAAAATTTTGCCTTCAAAACTTTGTTTTAAGACAGAACTTTCAAGTCGCGTTGTGTTTTCTCTTGAGCCGATGGTCTTTCGGAAACGGCCTCCCTATCTTCCGAGATAGGGGTATGGTCTAACGTACATTTCTCCTCCGGACCACACACATTGTGGGATTTCACCAATAGGGTATGTTGTTGTTGTTGTTTTTTCTAAAGGCTTGATGTTTGTAAATTGCAAACGATGATGGTATCTTTTGCATGATGACGTAAATGGGTCGATTGAAAAATCAAGCAGTGGCATAGATGAGTTGCCAACTTTCCATGCTGAGAATATGCAAAACAACATGAAAGTCATTTAGGCAGAATTTTACCTTCAGGCAAAATTCTACCTTAAGGTAGAGTTTTGCCCAAAACTCTACAAATTCTGCCTTGCGATTTTTATTTTTATTTTTGACTGAATGGGAGTTCGAACTCGAAACCAAGGTGTTCTAACGAAGGGCAAAAATTAAAGACCACCCCAAATAAGGGCATTCCTGCGAATTGCCCTTTTTTTTTGCGCTCGTTGTCTTTCAAACGCACCGGTCTTCAATTTTTGCCCCTCAAATCGCTGGTCTTTAATTTTTGGTCCTACTTTTTATTTAGTAAAAATTTGTGAGTCAAAGTATCCTTATTTATGATGAGGCGTTGGTCTAGGAAACCAGAGATTCTGGGTTCGATCCCCGCAGAGTCGATGAATTTGTTGTTTTCTTACCCTTAAAAAAAAAAAAAAATCCTTTTTTCGCAACGCATAAGTTTAGAGAAAGAAGTTATCCGACATGAGTTGTATAGTAACTCGCTCGGCATAAGTTTTGAGAACTTTTATGTAGGAGCTAAGTTATGCCTTGTAAGGCATAACTTGTGTTATATTATGGTGTGAAAATATAAACTTATGTAGGCTGAATTAAGCACTACACAACTTATGCCGAATAACTTAATTCCTACAAAACTTGTGTCGGACAAGGCAAAATTTCTATAAACTAATGCCTTGCGAAATTAGGTCATAGAAGGGAAAGTGGATTTTTTATTTTTTTCGATGTCATGGATATTTTCGATCACTTTTGTACTACTTAAAGTGCCAAAGGGCACAAATTAAAGGCCAGCAGTTTGAGGGGCAAAAATTAAATATCACCCACCCCAAATAGGGACATTCGTTCACAAGTACAACTTTTTTAAAAGTAAATTATACAAACTACAACCACTTTCAATATTAGATATTGTACCATCAAAGTAACTTATATGGTATACCTTAAAAGCTATCAATCCTCCCTCAATTATGACTATTTCTCAAATCTTGAATTAATAAATTGTAACGTATTAAATATAATTACTCCTTTCCACAATCTCTCTATCTCTCCTAGGCTATCGTGAGGTCACACTGTGTAGGAAAGAAAAGCCAAGTTTTCATTAATATATATTTTCTAATTTAGAAATGACCTTTATTACAAATACATTCTTTTCAAACTAAAAATTGTAGACATATAGGGAGTATTTGCAAATGAATATCTAGTATAACATAAACCCTACTTGAAAAAATGGTTTTCTCAACCAAAAAAAAAGGTCAAATTCATAGGGTTTGTTAGCTCGTTTTGAATTTATTATTTCCCCTCCTTTTTATTTTTATTCTTTTACTTGTCACTTTGATGCAATTATCTTTTTGTGACTATTTTTTTTTTGGAATTGTTTGAATGTATTAATATTAAGAAAAGTGCAGGAATATATTCATATTAATTCATAGCACTTCAGCATGAAAACTATTCTTGTAACTTTTATATCATAAAAAATAATATATCAAGTATAATGTAATATTATATACGGTATATAATATCAAGTCAAGTGTGCTTTTTTATACATTATGTAATATTAAGTATAGTATATACAACATATAACACTGGTATATTAATTATTTTAATGATATAAAGTACATATATAAAAACACACACACATATATGTACGATAAAAAAAGTTATAACAATAGTTTTTATGCTGAAGCGCGAATAATAATTATTGTATGTTCATGTATTTTTCTTAATATTAATATATTCAAATAATTTTTTTTTAGTCATAAAGAATAATTGCATCAAGTGAAAAAGAAAAAAAGAAAAATAGAGAGAAGAAAACGAAAAAGAATCTTTCCAAAATGATAGATGTCGGATTTAAATGTCTATTAGAAAAATAGTATTCATCTAATTTTATTTTATTTGAAAAGTTACATTAATTATCTCTCATGTCCTCTCCATATTTGTAAAAAAGACAAAGTTAAAAAAACATATGCATTAATGATAGTAACTCTTAAAAATATGTGTTACAAAGATACTACAGAATCTAAAAAATTGTAAACTATGTAAATAAATTGAAGTAGGCGTTTGACCATAAGAATTATTCATTTTCTATACAAATTTTTTTCAGTTTTTTCATTCGGCATCGTTTCCGAATACCTCCCTCGAAATACTTGTTTTTAAAAAAAAAATCACTTTTTTCACTTTTTTACAACTACATTTCACCAAAAACTATAATTTTAAAAATTATGGCTAAACACAATTCCAACTGTAACTCCAAAATTCCAAAAAAAGTGAATTTTTTTTTGGTATCTATAGACAAACGGGGCCGAAGTAAATTGTAGTTGTAATTCAATTACTTTTTTAAAAAAAAAAAAAAAACTTGTATTTGTGGGCCTCTCATAATCGCAATCAGTCTGAGAGTGCGGGCCTACAAGCAGTACTTGTGGGGGTCATTGGGCTCGAGACTCAAAGAGTTCAGTCTTAGGGGTTATTTGCACTTTTGGTCCTATTTTGTGCTGGTCTTTAATTTTTGTCACTCAAAGCAACTATTTTTTTTGCGGAGAAAAAGTTAATATTTTCGCATTATTTTATCTCACAAGTTATGCCCCGGTCCTTCAAAAACTTATGCTACGCTAGCATAAGTTAGATTTTGAAGGACAAAAATTAAAGTCCAGCCCATTTGAAGGACAAACCGTGCAATTTCTTCATTGGTTGGTTGGTCGATAAGGTATAATAACCTTGGGATAAAATGCGGGATTATTTTATCACGTATTTGATTAATGAGTATTAATATCCGGAAACTATTTTGTACCAAAATGATGAGATTAGCTATCCCATATAAAAGGTAAAATAGCTAATTCCATGAGATATTCTTATCTATCTCATCCTGGTGGTAAGTGGTTAGCAAACGAACCCCAGAGTTCAGTCATACTTATTTAAAGCAGTCAGAACATGGGACTGTAGCAAAGCAGATGGGCCGATTGGAGTATAATATAGTATACATACCAATGTTTTGAAAAGTAAAATTGGAACTCGTCCAAGACTGCCCTAGGTGAGGCACTCGTAAAACACACTTGGCTTATGTGCCGTCTCACCAGACTTATGCATGTACATACACTTTAGATGCACCCAACACCCAATGCAAGGAGCTTGTTCCACAATTTTCTGCCAAATTATGCGTAATTAATCTTGTAAACCCTCAAAATTTCATTATTGACTTGTGACTCTTCAGAAGCCTCTTCATCTATCACAAAGTTGATAATATTACAACTCATTATCTCATAATTGAATTTTACTGCTGCATATTATCTGCTAAGAACGCTATGAAAGTGAGTTTTGATGGAACCTTTTACCTGAAAAAACGTCTTGTGTTACCATATGGAGTACGTCTTTAATATTATTCAATGGTATCTCTTCAAATCTTTTTTCTTCTTCAATATTGTATCTTTTGTAGGGTATGGAATAGTTGTTAATCTAATAGTTAAGTGTTCAGTGAATAATTAGTTGTGATTAACTAATATTCATAACTTTCAAAAAGTTTTTGCGAGAACTTTCTATTTTAATTTATCAATGAACGTGTGCTAGTACGTTGTAATAAAAATCGACATCGTTTAGAAATAAAAAATGCTTGATAACGCATCAACAACCTTCTAATTACTGGCAAAAAAATTCTATGCATGCTGGCATTCAACTAGTAGCCCTGAATGAGCTGTATACAGAAAAACTGGCAGGTGTTAATATATTTAGGAATTTTTTTGATATGTTGTACCTGATGTGTCTAAGTACTCGTAAAAAGTAATTCGAGTGAGATTATGATTGCTTCAATGAAGATTTGCGTGAAAGATTTTTTCGTGGCTTAATTGCTTATTTACTTCTTTCTTTAAATCCTTTTCTTTGCTATAGAAAAATTTCAAAGACAAGACTTAAAAGCTTTATCAAAGAGCTCGATGCCTTGAATTTTACTCCAAATGAAATGACCCTACAATTATTCTTATTCCCCGGCTCCCATATCCCTAAAGACTAGCTCGTCTAGTCTAGTGTCCTGAAGGTTAAAGAAAATAAGAAGAAATTGAACTACTAATTCCAGAATCCTGTTGAACCTACAAAAGAAGCAACCTCACTTTTTTTTTATTTTCAGCCGTCAGGTTCAGTACTCTGTCCCTTATTATTATCATTTGTATTTTGTATTGGTAATATTGCTTATAAAATTGGCTAAAACTTCAACCTCTCAAGAGTTTAAGTTTATGCACGAACGATAGATATAAAAATATTTACATAGTCAGATCACTTATTAGGTAATCATAAATAAATTACTCAATAAATATTAATAATTAAAAATCTGATAAAAATAGTTTCTAACTTGCTATTATAGGTTAAAATTTGCTAATACTATAAAAAGTTCTTCACATACAAGTGTATATAAATTAAATACTTTTTTATAAAACGATTGGTAATAGGTTAATTATCTCTATCGATCACAATAAAGAAGAAGACCTATTGTACATTGTTACTGAGTGATCTCGGGGGCAAAACTATCCTTGTCTAAAGGGAGTCAATTGATACCCCTTCGTTGAAAAATTAAACTGTATAGGTAAACCAATTTTCTCTATACATATTATATCATATGGTGATATTTTTTGGCCTTTATATTTTAATTCTTTTAAATCCCCTTAAGGCCTTGACGACAATTTTGACTCCACCACATGGAGTGATATACAATGAAACTTTGCTCCTACCGACAACATACCCCTAAAAAGACAAGAACTTGAAAAAGCAAGGAATTTTTCATTTATAAATATGCCTTTGGTTAATCCCACATTTAATCATTGCACTTGTGGGGTTTTTTTTAATTTCCTTTGCCTTTTGGGAAGGAAAAAAAAATTCATTAGATGTCATAAAAAAGAAACACGTTTTTTACTAGAACGTGCAGGAGCTCGGGTTTGATCCGGTCGGCCCAAAATAATGAAATAAACAAAGCTCTTAAAAAAAAAAGACTTTTTTGTGAGGGGTCCTACAACATATACACATATGTGGAATTATATATACACTTTATATACAAGAATTATAATATTATATATATATTTTTATTAGACAAAATTATACGTTAATTATACATAATATATTTGAGTTTACATCATACATATGATCATTATACGTATGATACACTTTTTATACAAAATTATATACCTAATATATACACTCATATAAGGATGATACTTTATACGACAATTTTATATACACACTCCATTTTATATACATATGGAGTGATATAAAATGAAACTCTGCTCCTACCGACAACGTACCCCTAAGCAGACAAGAACTTGAAAAATAACAAAGGAATTTAACTTCAATACAGAGACAACTATAAATATTTTAACAATCATATCACCTAAAATATAACCATAAAAGTGACCATCCATGATTTGCAGAATTGGTAATATGGAAAATAAAGCGCTTGTACATTAGGCAAAGTGTACATTGTTCCGGTATACAAAGAGCCCGTTTGATGATTGGCTCATTTTTAACTTTTTTTTTTTTACAATTTATCCTTTTTTTTTTATTAAGCAACCACTAAATGGCTTAGTGGCTTTTATGTTTGGTCATTTTTAACTTATTTGAGAAACAATTTAAATTAAGTTAAAAAGTGCTTAAAATAAATCAAAACCAAAAAGTTGCCCAACCCCAACTTATTTTTTTGGCTTAAAAGTCATTTTGGTTTGACCAACAACTTTATCATTTTATCCCTTATATTTTCTATTAATTCCAATACTACCCTTACTTCTAAAAATCCTTTAAGCACTTTTATCTAAACACGTAACTGCTTATTTATAAAATAACTTTCGGCACTTAAAAAGTACAACACTTATATTTAAAAACCACTTTTTTTCAGCTAATCCAAACTGGCTCAAAATTCTTTACTCTTTGGGCCTATAAATTAAATTCTAAAAACAATAAGCACAATAAGTATTCTCCTTATGTTTTATTCTGTCTTAGTTTCTTGCCAATTTTTGTTAAAGATTCTACAAAGTGAAGTGATGAGCAAAGATTAAGAAACACATCTAGAGAATCTCACCAAAATATTACGTTTCCAACGTTCTGTCCCTCGCATGAAAAAGAGAAAATTCCAGTAGTGCAACCAGACAACAGCGTAGTTGTTCTTTTCCCAATTAATTCTTTTTTTCTTGAAAAAGAGAAAAAAAGCTAGAATATTTACAAATTACAATAAGAAGTGCAGTAAAGTCTAACTAAAAAAACGTCCAATATAATTTAATTTGAACCAAAAGTGACGTCGATAACATGTATTGTTAGATCGTTTCTGCTTTATACACAGAGGAGAGTTGAACAAAAAGAAAGCAAGAAAGAAAGAAAGAAACACGAGTGAGTACTCTAAGGCATGAAGAGTTTTTTGCCACACTTGCACCTCCAAGCTTGAGGGTAGTACTCTAAAGCAAAAGTAAAACCGGGTTGAATGGATACTCGAACCGGTTTACATGGTGAACATGTTCCACACTTGGATCTACAGGTTGGTGGTGATGAACCCGGTCCACTTAGTTTCTGCTGATTAAGGACTACTCTTTCAATCAACTCTGCTTCACAAAACATAGTAAATGAGTTAGTAACTTATACAAGGAGTTTAAAAAGAACGAAAGGATGAAACTTATGGTCTAAAAATAATATATTTACGTAGAGTAGCAAATCATCATTAAGAATAAAAAGAAAAGTTTTTAAGTTAAAAATATTTCGGGACAGATTAAAAAGAAAAATGTATCATATAAATTGAGATAGACAGAGTAATTAGTTATATATATCATGAGAACCCAATTAGGAAAGCAAAATGGAACTCACTGAGTTTGGGAGTTGGGTTAAATAAGGCTAGAGCTGAAACAAGTAGTGAAGAAAGCAAAAGAAAGCTGGTGAAAGTGGCTATGGTTGCAAAATTAGATAGGGAAAGTTTATGGCGGTGGCGTAATATGCTCATCGCCGATCGAGTTGGAACTGCAAAAATATATAATGCAAATTAACGAGAGGTTATAAAAAGCATAGAGAAGAAGTATGGAAAATAAGGTTTCCAGGTTGTTGCGAGGTCTATTATTTGAAGTGTTGCGTGTGTGTAGGTTTCAGTCCAAGTCAAACACTCCAACAGTGAATAGTCACCCTCTTATTATTTTGAGAGAATTATTATTATGGACAGAGAGAGAGATATGCCAGTTTGTCTGTACTTGCTTTGTTTTTATTTTTATTTTTTTTCAGATTCAAAGAGACCAACTTTTGAAAAAATTGGATTCCAATAGTTAAAAGCTACTGAATTTAAAAAATAAAGAGAGATTTTTCTAAATTTTGTAATCTTAAATAAAAGATTTATATAAAACCTATTTTAATTTAAAATTTTCAAAAGTCCTTTTTATAATTATTTAAATTTTTAAAAAGTAAATACAATATTGTAATTCTAGTTGTAAAGATTTACTTTGAGATTAAAAAAACTTATTAAATAAATATCCAGTTAACCAAAAAGAAAGATTTAAGTTTACTGCTCAAACTTTCAAATTACATGAACATTAAATTCTTTCGAGTTTGATAGTTTTATACAATATAAAAAATTATTTAAAAAAGACGTGTCTGTCATAGGAGAAAGAAAAGGAGAATAGAAATGGGACAAAAAATCTTCTAAGCAAATGATTTTTAATAATGGCAGTACAATTTATCAACGACTTGAGAGGGTGCGCCTCCCTTATTTAGCTAAAGAATATGATTTACGACATTTTGTAATAATGTGATCGAATAATTATTGCACATATTTCTCAAACTATCTCTCATGATAAATTTTGCTTTATAAGGGTGTTGCACATGAATAACTTATAACCACACTGATAGGTAAACATCATTAAAAATGAAACGTATTCTATTTATCAGAGTTGTTCTGGAAATCTTTGCCTATTGTTTTAATAGCTTTTTTTGAAAGATAGATTTGGCGAAACAGGTAGAGCATTGGCTGCTGAGGGAATGGAGGAACTCGTGGTAGGAAATATTACCTACTTTATGGACCTTACTGATGTTATGTGTATTTATACACTTTTCTGCCATCTTTTACCCATACTTATACTGTATTTTAGAGCTAAATGCATTAAATACACCTAACATCTATTAACTATGTGATATGGGACTAATTTGTGCTTTATTGTGGAATCTAGGTGGTTTAAGTTGAAAATGCTACAATGTGAAGATGAAGAGATTTGGAGCAAAATTGAAGAAGAGGAAAAAGAAAAGAAGGTCACGTTGAAGTCTTTTGGGTACAACAAGGACCAATGAAGGGTAATCCGAGCAATTACGTCGATTGCCAGGCGATGCGAGTTGGACGAGACGAGCGGAAGGAGATTGCAACATAAGGCAAAATACGACCATGAAGGGTCTCGTACACGTGTTGTGCGTCGCGCGCGATTTAGCCGCACAAAATACCCCTTTCGATTCTCGGACTTTATGCGTCGCGTGCGGAGCACGGCGAATTTCCTAGTCATGCGATGGCCATGTGCGACGCATATTACCAAAAGCACTGAAGGCGTCGGTTCTCTAAGTTGATCGGGATTGGAATATTTTATCTCAATTTGCCCTAGTGTTCAGTAAATAATTAGTTTTTACATTAGAATAGACGACTTTTGACCTAGAGAGTAGGAGCGCGTGGAGGCGGAGATTATTGGGTTTTATCTTTTAATTTACTCAATTATTACTAGTTTTTATATTTTCTTTGAATGATTTGTTGCTTTTCCTCCGTATGCATGTGGAGCTAAACTTCTCGTTCTAGGGTTGTGGTAAACCATGATTATTGATGTTTGGTGATTATTTCTTATCTTAATACGAGTTGTTGAGTTTGATTGCTTCGTTAATATGTTCGCAATTGCTTGATTGTTTGGCCAACGATTAGGTTCTATCGACTATCTAATATATACATGCTTGGGAAAGATGTTGTTAGATTAGAGAAGGATTAAAGAGGGCGTGATGCGATTATCCTACGGTTAATTAGGATTTGTGGCTAGGATAGGAATATACCTAGGCTTTGCTTCAATTAAATACCATAAACGAATTGCGTTCTTAACAAGTCAATTCCATAGGAATATAGGCGGCGGCCCATTTTGAATAGAAATGCGAGTAGTAGTTCGGGAGAATACTACGAGTTAATAATCAGGTAAATTAGCAATCATCGACGATTCGGATTAAAGGGAAATAGTTCGAAAATAAGAAGATTGGTGAACCAACTAATTCCAGAACATTCGTCTCGTTGATAATATAAAAGCCCAACTCTTTCTTTGTTGAAGTTTACTATTTATCTCTTTTATCTTTAATTAGTTTATAATCACAATCTTCGCTTTAAAATCTTGTGTAGATAATTTGGATAGTTTAATTTAGTTGACGGTTAATCATAACTCCTGTGGGTTCGACATTAGATTTCTAAAATCAAATATTACTTGTACGACTACGTATACTTGCGTGTGCGCTTGACGCAAGTTTTTTAACTTGCTGAGTTAGGTTAAATTGTTTATCTAGATTCTACTTTTCTTTTTGTCTATTCAAGTTTTTTATTTTTTTATTTTTTATTTAGTAGTTTGGATATCTTTCTTGATATGGCATCTTGGAATAAAAATTGGTCGAATATTGGTTGTGCCTATTTTTGTGATTAACTTGTCGATTTGTGGAGGACCCTTGTCTAAAGGAAACAATTGTCATAATATTTTCGGGAATGGGTTGTCGCCTTTTGCCAATCCTTTGAGCGGAATATTTGTAGTATATGTGGTGGTCAAGATGGCCTTTAATGGTTGTCTAACCCTTAAGGCCATCAATTTTGAGCCCCTATTATGATTCTGAAACTGTTGTTTGTGATGTTAACGGGAGTAATGAAGTGGAGGATGCGAGAGGGGGTCTTGCTCGGGTTACGAGATATGATGAAAAAAATAGTGGTCAGCGAAGACACGATTAATAAGAGAGCAAACGTTTAACTAGAATTCCATAGAGAGGATTCGTGCCAAACTCGCGAGAGAGATGCGGGCGGGTCAAAAAACTTGCAATCGCCCAAAATAATGCCGTAGCGACCGTACCAAGAACGAACCTCGAAACGAAAGAAGAGAGTGAGTTCTGCACAAGGAGATAACCGAAGAAGCAAAGATAGTGAACCACTATCTTGGCTAAATTTCAACAAGATCAACAATGAAATTTCATGGGTTTCTCCGTGATGGACTCACAAACATGGCGACCTGCCAGTGATAGAAGGCGGAACGAGGCTCGGACAAGAGATAGACAAATTTGACTCGAGATATCCACGTGACACTGCCGACTCTAATGAATAAAAAGGTTGAGATGTCGATGCCCATATACACTTTGTTGTGGATACTGGCCTACTTGTGGAGCGGGGAAGAGAGGAATTCCAACCATTCGACCAGAATATTGTTGATGATGCCAATGTTGAGGGGGTGCATATGAGTGAGGATGTCAAAAATAAGGCAGTTTCGGAGTTGGGGCGTGTTGGTCCTCATTCTAAATATTTTTCTACATTATGTTTGGTTGGTGACATGGAAATCGAGCCCTCCAAGCTTTTGGAGAAGTGTATAAATAAGGAACAAGACCCTTATATCCTAAAATTTGCCACACGTAAAGGGCGAAACGACATTCCTACATATACAAGGGCCAAGAAATACAAGATCGACACCTATTGCTTGGTTCCTTTTTTACACACACGCCTCGGGAGCGGAGCGCAGAATTTGATGCAAAATTAGGGGCAATTCATATCCTCAAAGTGGAGGGAAAAGTGGTGATGTTGAGTCACGTCGTGCCACGACGTTAACTAAGGCGCTTATTGGGAGGCAACCCATGTGTAATAATTATAGTTTTTTATTTTTATAGTGTCACGTTTTGTTTTGTTTTGTTTTGTTTTGCGATTAGGGAAATCCGAGTGCAAGAAGTTGAAAGGTAAGAGAGCATGTTTGAGCTTAAGTGTGGGGTCGTGCGACCCTTAATGATGAGAGCATGTTGCTAGCTGGGTCCTAGAGGGCCCCCTAAAGTATTTCTTGCTTTACCTATTTTTAGTTTTTTCCATCTATATGCAACGAGGGCATTGCATGATTTTAAGTGTGGGGTGGGAAATACGTCCATAATAAGGTTGAGGATGATGATTTAATATGCCTTAGGATTTTGTTTTTATTTTTATTATTATTAGTTTTTGAGTCTTAGTGTTGAAAAAAAATTGAAAAATTCGAAAAAGATTTTTTTTTTCTTTGATTTTCTTTAGTAACTTCTTAAGTTCCTCATCGTTTTAACTTCATCATCCGCCCTTGGATTTTCTTATGGCCTCGGTTCTTTCCCGAGGGAGGACCTTTGAATCGGGTAATTTTTTATTTTTTTAGGATTAATTTTTTTTACGAGAAGGTGGAGATGAGAGCCCTTGAAACCAATTGAATGCTAGGTGCTCGGGATTAGGTACACTATTGACAACTTGAGCAATTCTCGAACTTTTGAAAGTAAAATTGTGCTTAAAAATAATAGCTTGTTTCGGAACACCTAAGCTCTTCTACTTGACTCGTGTTAAATTTTTGGCTTAATAATGCTTGCATTGAATTCGTGTCTTTACTCTTTGCTAAGTAGAAGGTCAATGTGGATCCATCTTGAACCATGAGTGTGCCATGTGTGGTGAGTGTTCTTGTATATACTCCATGTATATCGTATTGATGTCTAGAACTTGCCGGTATGTCTACAAAGTGAAACTAGGTGTGTTAAGCTAGAGAGGATATAGGCATTCCTTTGTTAGCCATAATTTTTTACCATCTATTTGCCTACCCATATGTGATATCCTTCGTTAACCCACTGAGCCTTTTGCCTATTTTCTTTGGTAGCCACATCTTTAGCCATTCCGCTTTCAGGTATAACTTGTAATATTTGATCCCGAACTCCTAAAGCACTTTAGAAATTTAGAGCTTGAAAGTAAAGGGAGGTTGATACAAAGGGAAGTTAAGGTGGAAACTTAAAAAAAAAAAAAAAAAAAAAAAAGGTGGAGGGTGCACTGGGTGAATATAGTTAGTGTGTGTTGTTAGTACGGGCGAAAGAAAAAAATAAACAAAAAAAAATTGCTCCCTGCTAATGGCGTACGCCAAAAAATAAAGAGAGTGCTTAATGTTAAAGGGTGCATAAGGTGAAGTGAAAGAGAATGGTTGAAATATTGATGAAAAAGAAATATTGATGAAACAAGAGGAAGTGCATAAAGGATTGATAATGTATATGTCTTAAAGTGCTTAGGGAGGTCGATCCTATTTACCCCGAATAATTTCGACCCGTCCCTTAGGCGACATTACAACCGTAAAAGTCCTATTTGATCCTATGATTAATGTACTTTTATTAATAGAGTATGACATTAAGGGCAAGCCTATGGTATGTCGTATGAGCATGTGAATTTTCTTGTGAGAGTGAGTGTAATTCTTTATTCATATATCCCTTGTTGTGTGTTCATTGAAAAAAATTTGGGCAACTCTCTTTGAGTGAGGGCACATAATTGGTAAGAGATTGGTGACATGTTTGATTCCTTAATTAGGCGGCGGGGCCGAAAGTTGCCTATATTCATATGAGCGAGTCAGTTTTAGAGGTCAGGATGTTTTGACGAAGTTGTTGGCATGTGTGCAATTCGTGTTGTGCTCGAGATCTTTGCTCATAAATGTTTAAATTGTCATAGTGACCTTGTTCTGATACAGACCTGTTCAATTTGGTAGCGTGTTGAGAATCGAAAGTGAAGTTGGCTGTGTTTAGTGTTGTTCGAGGACGAACAAAGGTTTAAGTGTGGGGTGGTGATGTTAGGTGTATTTATACACTTTTCCGCCATCTTTTACCCATACTTATCTTTGTATTTTAGAGCTAAATGCATTAAATACACCTAACATCTATTAACTATGTGATATGGGACTAATTTGTGCTTTATTGTGGAATCTAGGTGGTTTAAGTTGAAAATGCTACAATGTGAAGACGAAGAGATTTGGAGCAAAATTGAAGAAAAAAAAAAGAAAAGAAGGTCACGTTGAAGTCTTTTGGGTACAACAAGGACCAATGAAGGATAATCCGAGCAATTAACCTCGATTTTGAGGCGAACGGAGTTGGACGAGTGAGCGGAAGGAGGTTGCGACACTTGAAGGAAAATTACGACCACTTAAGGGTCTCGTCATTGGTTGTGCGTCGCACGGCCCGGCGCCAAATACCCAGATACCGATTCTCGGACACCGGTATGGGGGGTGCGGAGCACACGAATTCAAGTTACATAGTCATGCGATGGCCATGTGATGCATGACCAAAGCACAAGAGGTGTCAGTTTTCCTAAGTTGATCGGGATTGGGCCTATTTATCTCAAATTTGCCCTAGCTTATAAATAGCTGTTTTTACATTAGAATAGACGACTTTTGACCTAGAGAGAGTAGGAGCCGCCGTGGAGGCCGGAGATTATTAATTTTTATCTTTTCTTCTCCTTATTACTAGTTTTTATATTTTTCTTTGAATGATTTGTTGCTTTTCCTCCATGTCTATGTGGAGCTAAACTTCTCGTTCTAGGGTTGTGGTAAACCATGATTATTGATGTTTGGTGATTATTTCTTATCTTAATACGAGTTGTTGAGTTTGATTGCTTCGTTAATTACATTCATAATTGCTTGATTGTTTGATAACGGTTAGGTTCTATCGACTATCTAATATACATGCTTGGGAAAGATGTTGTTAGATTAGAGAAGGATTAAAGAGGGCGTGATATGATTATCCCTAATTGGGTTAGGTTTGTGGCTACGATAGGAATATACCTAGGCGCGCGTTCGATTAAATACTATAAACAAATTGCGTTCTTAACAAGTCAATTCCATAGGAATATATTTTTGAATAGGCGAGTAGTAGTGTGGGAGAATACTACGAGAGTTAATAATCGGTAAATTAGCAATCATCGACAATTCGGATTAAAGGGAAATAGTTCGAAAACTCAATAGGATTGGTGAACCAACCGCAACCCTGGAACATTCGTCTCATTGATAATATAAAAGCCCGCTCTTTCTTTGTTAAAGTTCACTATTTATCTCTTTTATCTTCAATTCGTTTATAATCACAATCTTCGAATTTCATCTCTTGTATAGATAATTTGGATAGTTTAATTTAATTGACAGTTAATCATAACTCCCTATGGGTTCGATATCCGATTTCTAAAATCACAATATTATTTGTATGACTACGTATGGAGCGTGTGCGCTTGGACGCAACACTTACACGCCACAAATTTGAATTTATCGTAGTGGTAATGTTTGAATATCAGGTGACTATAATAATAAATAAGTAAATAAGAAAAAGATTGCTAGGGACATCAAATTCTAATTAAAAACGCAAATTAGAGGTGAAGTCAGTCTGCCCATTCCCATTTCACAGACTATACCGCATCTTTTCTGAAATGATGTTGAATTAATTTAATATACGGAAATTAGTAACTTTTAGAAAAAGCAAAAAGAAAAAGAGGGGGAAATGACTTGAAGTGATGTTCGATTCCTCTATATCTGTATGTAATCACTGCATGTTACTCTAGAGGATATTAGAACAGGAGATAATATAGTTTAAACTTTTGTTTTTTTACACTAAATTGGAGAAAAAAGAAGAAGAATAAACAGTTGCTTCGAATCAGGCCTTCTTAAAGTCAAGAAAACATCATATAGGATCATATCTTGATAATCTATTATATCAAGAGATACTATTTACAATATTATAAAACTCCGTTCGTAAATGGAATGAATGAATAAGCACAAGTGCAATACGTCTGTGGAAATTTTGTGGTTACTGGATCAAATTATGTATGCATAAATAGTCCAAGAAGGACGTTGCCTAAAAGCTGAAGCTTAGGAGCAGAAACTAAACCAAATTGTTATCAAGTAGCTTGAGTAAAATAAGGCACTCCTTCGATTTTATTTTAATTTATGACATATTTGTTGAATATAGAGTATAAAATAATCATTTTCACTTATGTATTACGCTAGCACCACCACCAACAACCACCCAGTAGGATCCCATAAGTGCGGTTTGGGGAGGGTAGAGTGTACACAAACCTTACCACTACCTTGAGAAGGTAGAGAGACTGTTTCTGAAAGACCCTCGGCTCAAAGAAAGGTGAAAAAGAAAGTCAGTTAAGTAGTAGCAACAAGCATAAACAACATGAAGATAACAGTCTAAAAAACTATTACGTTAGTTTCCATGGAAGGAAATAGTAATTTTTTTAGGAGTGGATGGAACGATGACTTCGCGTAGTTACAAGTCATTTTCTCATTGGTCTCTCATTTTCTATTTCTGTACCAGCCACGCGAAGCCAATATCAAGATTGAAAACTTAATGTTCGCTGGATATAGAACAATAGCCAAAGTAGGGTAGTGGATATGAGCACGAATGAAAGGAATCAGCACTCCTGACCATTTCTGTTCAAGAAATGTAACAAGCATCTATCACTAAAGCTCAAGTCAAACTAGAAAATTTCAGTACTATGTACAACAAAATAATTTCCCCAAAATATTTCTTGTATGACCTACACTTTGCAGTCTATTCAGCAACCTCTGTCTTTTCCCCATCTGGAGCTTCTGTTTCGTCTGTAGCAGCTTCTTGTTCAGACTGCATTTGGTTGGGAGGAGGCGGCAACAGCTGCACCACATTTTCCACAAACTCTTCCATTGTTTCTGCAGCTTCCCCAAAACGGGTGTCGTATTCCTCTATAATCTGCAAACGTCAAGAGAACCAAATTTATATCAGACTTCAAGCAAAATCAACATAACACGTTAAAGAAAGCCTGAAAGGGTGACTTCAATGACATGAAGTATGCCAGAGTTGTAGTTAAGTTGTGAAGTAAGACGAGACATTCATACAATTAACCAGAGTGAATTCAATATATTAATTAGCAAGCTCCGTAAGTGGCTATCCAATGATACCTCAAGGAGGGAGTTTTCCAGATGCAACACATCAATCCCACGCACTCAGTACACCAGTCACTTATACCAATCAAAAACATGGTTCTTATCATTATCCTTCCAAGCTCTAATCAAGAAACCCAACTTTATTTAGCACATAGCATACCCAAGGATCTCAACAATCACTCAATAACAACGTCACCCTCTTGGGGCTTACCATTATTAATGACTAAACCATGATCGAGGCACCATTATTATTTGCTCAAATTAGATGAGTGAACCAAGGAAGTAAACCATATCTTCTATTTCCTACTTCCTATCATTGGGGAAAGGCCATTTCCATTGTCTATTCCTTATAAGTATTAAAAACCCGTGGTGTGCAACAATAATACCACAGTTGACATATCTAACAAGTTACAATGTTGCAAGTTTAAATAGTCAATATACCAAGAGCATCATCTTTTCGAAATTACCGGGTAAAGCTCAACGAGGGAAGATGGCCTGATATTGATGATGTTAAGGATCTCAGCTTTTGCGAGGGTGATACTTTTACATTTTCCCAAGAATTCATCAATCGCTTGTCTTGTCTGATTGCAAGCAGCAGTTTGCTCTAAATAATCATACACCTAGAAGATGGGAAACGTAAGGCATTGCCAGGCACAACGAAATACTCTCAAACAAGAAGTTGTATAATGTAACTACCAACCTTGAACTCTGACGGCGCAACAGGAACTATGACCCTCGTAGGATCTTTTCCTGCACCTCTGGAGCGTAGAAAGTCAAGCACCTCAAAATTTGTGAGAGCACCTGCATTTGCTTCAAGGCTGCAAAAAATAAATAAAAAAGACCATGAACTTAGTAGCTCAATGAAGCAATGGCTTTAATCAGGAACAAATATAAAGAGTTCATACATCTTCATCACCAGAAGCCAGAACTTCGTGTTCAAACTATTACTCTTCAATCACTCACGAGAAGTTGCTTGCAGTGATATGTATCTGTAATTTGAAAAAGAACAAGCGTGAGCCTTGCTTTTCCTGGGAAAAAAATGTTTTATTTAGTATTTCTTTTCCTTAGTACATAATTGTCAATCAACATTTAGACCAAGTATCAATGGTAGGGTAACAAAGCTTCAGAATTTAGTGGCTAGGGCTAATCAAAACGAGTTCTTGGTTTAGCTAGACTCCAGAGTACTTGAAAAAAAGATCACAAAGTAAAAGATCACAAAGTCTTCCATGTTTCTCCTACTCTCGCCACATTTTTGTTTTTAGCAAACGCGGGTGGGTGAGAGATCATTTGTAATATGCTACTATTACTTTTCACAGAGAGCAGTCTCTCTTTCAAGCTATTCAAGTTAGTACCACAACATGTTCAGTATGACCCTTAGTTTATGTTAATGTACAGAGAAGATACCCAGTGTCACATTCGTAGTTATCATTAGAGTAGTTTGTGATCCTTTTTACTGTTATGTGACTGCTCAGTTTTGTCATAATACTTGTCTTTTAGTAACCAAACTGGTCTCGTTTCTCTATCATCAAGTTATTTCTCTGTGAAATGCTAAATGTAACAGTGTGATTCCAATAAGAAACTGCGAGCTCATATGTAATTCTTAAAATTCCAATGTAAAGGATGACTCATGTCACATATCATTATTTTCATGTACAGAGAAGATACTCAAACTTGCTCCGTTCATGCCCAAGGGATAAAGAAACAGAGGAAGATGGGCGTTTGGCCATAGATTCCAGATGTTTTCACTTTATTTGGAATTTATAAATTTGTAGTTGAAGAGAGAGTTGTATTTCGTTATACTTTCTGCAAAATGAGAGGAGAGCACTTTATTTGGAATTTATGAAGATGGAAATAATGGAATAGGAAAACAGGTTTGGACCACTTTTCCAAATTTTGAATCCAACTCCAAGTTGGATTTGAAAATTTTATAACCAAACACTGAGTTTGAAATAAAGTGAAAAGTTATTCAGGAAAAAAGTGAATAATTCTCATGGCCAAACAGCTCCTAATTAATCTAGCTTCTGCTTTAGTTCTAGGTGAATTAAGCAATCAAAGTTTTTTTGTTTTTTGTTTTTGGGATAGGTACTAAGCAGTCAAAGATTTACAAGCAGAACAAAATTCCCATAGCTCAATCACACCTTCCTTCTATCTCAAATACAACTTAAAGATTCATGAAAATAAGTAGAACAGAAAGAAGAGTTGAGAAAACTACACAGGCATGAAAGTATTCATCAAGATCATATTTTTATACAACAATCCATTCAAATAGCAGAAACAAAAGCAACCATTCATTCAAAAAGAAAAAAAAAGAAAATTCAATGGTGAGAGACACGTCTATTTGTAGATATAAAACAGAACCAAAAGCAAATAAAAAAGTAAAGGAGCAAAACTGTCTTAATAATATGCCACTGAAATTGCAAATATGGAGAAAGAATTTACCTGTACTGGAATTAGCAGAGATGGAGTAAAGGAATTAGCAGAGATGGAGGAGAAAGCAGATAAAAAAACTAGGGCTTTTGTTACTGAGGGTAATTTTGGAATTAGAAAAAAACTTATAAGGGATAAAAGGGTAAATTACTGGTCAAACACAAAACGACTTAAACCAAAAAGCGTAAATTGGGAGTTATAAAGGGTTTAAGGACATCAGAGCAGACGCTTAATACTGCTCTCAATTTGTGACAGAATGAGTAAAGATTTGAACCAAGGTTGGCTTACTTCTTCTTTATCTTTTCCTAATGCACTCTTTAAATTTACTCTAATGTTGATTCCATATTTCTTGATTTTAATCAGCTAGAGAGTAATACTTTTTTCTTGGCTTTGCTTTTGGTGACCCAGTATTTAACAGCTTATTAAAACAAAAACCTTAGTTTATGTTTATGTTGGTCAAACTGCAGCACCTCTTAAAACCTTTTTACACCTTGTTACATGCTAGAAAAGCTAGTTGCTGTTGTTGTCTTTTCTTCGTTTATCTCCAACTTTGACACGCTATTTGGACCAATGTACCAAGTTTGATTTTTGTGTGAAATTGCTTATGGATGGCTGCATGATAAAGAAGTGAAAATCAGTGAGGAATTGAATCTAACTACACTGGTAGGAGTTAACATTGGTTTTTTTTGTCCTCACTCGATGAATTCAGATAGAGGCAAACATCGAGGTCCGCCTCGCACCCTTAATGTGCACAAATTTGCTGAATCTCGAGCTTCTGAACTTGAATCTCTCCACTCAATTGTAAAAGAACGTTTAAGTAATGATTTTAGATCACAAAGAAGCAAGAGAAGGCGAACAACTGGGCATGACAATCGAGTGGCAAAACGTAGAGTTAGAAAGAAGCAGAAAACAGGAGAGGATAATGTCAATAACGCAGACCGTTTGAAGAAAGATAAAAAGACGCTTCCACGCCATGTTCGTAGGAGAGTTGAGCTTAAAAAGAATTCTCTGAACGGCTTCTCAACAACAGGAGACGGGACTAAGAGACTCAGAACCCACTTGTGGCATGCTAAGCGTTTCACAATGACCAAACTTTGGGGATTCCACCTTCCCCTTGGTGTGCACGGCAGGTAATAATAACTTGCTGCTCTTTGGCTATATGTCCAAAGTGCAGCTACAAAATTTTAACTTTATCCTAGTGCATTGAAAAGAAGCGTTTGTTTTCTTGTGCTTAAACAAGAAAAAATACAATTTTTTATTGTACAAGGTTGTGATTTTGCCTATTGTATGCTTTATGTTGTGGGAAAGAAGGCCTTTGACTCTGTGTATTTCATTGATTATGAATATATGATGCAGTGGGAGGGGCTCAAGAGCTCTTTTGAAGAAACTAAAAGGAGGAGTTCTTGTCCATGACGCAAGTTACTGCACTGCTGTGCAGTTGGAGGGTCCAGAGGTAGGCATTTACTCACTCTTTCTTGCTAAACGTTTAGTTGATAATTGTTCTTCCTCTTTAAATTGTTTCCTTTTGGTCACTGGATTACTTAGAAACCAATGATATAATTACATAAATATTTGTCTTAGAAAAAATTTAAATAAACAATTATATTTATTTTCTGTCATATATTGGCCGAGAACTTGCAATTATGGGCCCAGAAAAAGGATGAGCGAGGGAAAAACGGACTTCTGCTAGCTAGAGATTGAGCTTATATAACATGGTCATTCACATATTCTTTCAGGATTTGTTGCTATCAATCCTAGAAACCGTGCTTGTGCCTTCTCCATGTTCACATTGTGAAGATGCTCACAATGACATACTCTCTGGTTCTATCTATGGTAGTGCTGAGGTGGGTGGTCCATCTTGGTATTTCGTTTAAAGTGGAATGTCCTCCAAAATTTGCTTGTTTGATACTTGTGTTTCGTTTGGCAGCTCCATCATGTAGGAGCCACCTTTTCTCAGACAATTGCTCCTGTAACCTATATGTGGCAACCACAGCAGTGTAGGAGTGCTGATACAAAGGTCGATAATGCGGATATATGTGGTGAACAACAGAAAGTTGATGGTTGTGCTTCTTTAAGACGGCTATGGGTTTGGATACATGCTGCTGCTTTTGGTGAAGGATATAATGCTTTGCAAATTGCTTGTGAAAGGCAGGTTGAGTAAAGAATCATATGATGTCCATTTCTAATGCTCATATACTATTTTCATTGTTACTACAGTTCACAGAAGATGTAATTTACTTGCCTGTTCATGTTGCTATAGTGTAAATCAGAAGTATTGCTTCTTGGTTTTCAGGTAGATGCTGCTGGCTCCAGAGTTACTTGCATTTCCCTTGAGGATCAACTCGGGAAGTTGGAAGTGATTGGATCAAGGGCATCTGAGCTTCTTAAAAAGATTTTACATCCTGCAACCAGGTGATTCTTAGAAGGTACAACCTTTCTATTTTAACTGATTTTTGAACATGATAACTGAACGCCGTTGTTTTCTATGCAGTTCTTCAGTAAATTCTTCCCTAGTGAAGTATGCGCCCTACATTGAGAATGACGACCAAATCCTGTCTTCAGCAATCTTTTCTCTCTCTGTCAATGATCCTCGATTTCTGAATGAAGATGCTAATGCTTTGAAAGCAAAGGCTCAAGATATACTCTCTTATAAGAAAGATGAGAGTAGAGGAAATGGAACTCCAAAAAGGGATATGAAGTTACTCTCCTGCTCGTCATTAGAAAGTGAAGGAAGTCATGGCTTATCTGAGTGTATCGATCTGTGGGATGCTAAAAATGGCATTGATCCTCCAATAGAAGAAAGCATCCTTTGCATGGAGAAACACCATCAGCGTATGGAGCTGTTTCGCATTGGTGATATGAATTCAGGCAGACAACAGCCTTCTAATGAGAGACGGTTTTCTAAATTCTGCTCTATATTTCTTCTGAAAAGTGATAACCAGAAAAATTCAATTATAAGGTGAGTTTCCCTGCATAGGCTATGGAAATGAAAATAAGCCTGATTTATATTTACACGTGGTTGTTCAATATACTCACATGACTAGAATACACATTGCATGTGCTGAAGCTGGAAATCTCATGCCATAAACACCTGTTCTCGAGTTTTGATGTCTCCAACCTTTCAACTTTTTTGCATGCTACGTGGATGTCATTATTTTTGGCTCATATCACGTATTGCTCTGCTGTTAACATCTTTTTCTGGTTCAGTTTGTAGCTTAAACTTTGAGGAGTATACATATTTATATGTATCCACCTTAAGGATTCCTCCATCTAATTACAAAAGAAAAGATGGTAATTGCACTTCTATAGTTGATAGCATAGGTAATTGTCCTATTGGTTTGTGCTAGTTTCTGCAGGTGTATCACATAAGGTTACTAGCCAAAGAAACATTTCAAAAGTGTATTTTACATCTTTGTTAATTTTAACAATAAGGAAATAAGTGATAGTAATTTTATAAAGAATAAGAAAATAAGTGTAAACATATATAAACTGAATGCGTATGTGTCTCTATGTGTGCGTGTCCCTCTATCCCAGTTGTTTGTCTTGGTTGATTTTTCATATGAGAAGAAAAATAAATAGTTGTTATGATAGAGTTAAAAACTATGTTAAAACAATAATTATAAGATTTGAGAAGGGTATAAAAAATCACTTCAAATGTGAAATAATAAATTAAACTTTTGGAAGATGGTATATTTGCAATTACTGGAGAATTGTTAATCCTTTTATGGTAGACAAACAAAATGAGGCTACAGATAACTGTTACAGTCATAGGGCTGCTAGCAACCTCAGTTGTATGACTCTAAAGTCAATCATATACTGTAAGTTACAACAATTAATTGAGTGATTATGTATGTGAATTAATTAACTTGATGGTAAGTAATTCAGAAGCTGTATGTTAGTTATAACATGAATTATCACTGTGCTGTTACTTTATATTTGTGTAACATGTTACCCATTTTTCTCTCAAACTTTTCAATATCAATTGCATAAAAATTAGATTTCACCAGTAAGTATATATGTTCATAATTTTCCTTAATTTTATTTCGAAAGTACACTTCTGTAAAGTTTACTTTTTATTTCTTGAATATCTATTTATCGGTCGTCTGCAACAATCTTGTCACATCTCTTTTGCTGGTCTAACTACTTGGGAGAATCGGCCTTCATAGCACTCACCTTTGATTCTTCCTCAATCCAATTACATAAGAAAATGAGGCAATTGCACATCATGGTTTGATATGGATATCGTGTTCTTATATAGAGAACACCTCATAGTTCTTTTAAATCTCTCTTCAGATGGTCTATTATTCTTCCACTATGTTGGATCAAGGTCTTCTGGATCTCTCTCGTGACCAATGGTGCTCAAGCGATTGGTTTGAGGGAGAAGCACTGGATTGCTTGTGATGTTAGTATGCATGTTCTGCTTTCGACTTTTCGTTCTGAATTTGAGTTTGACATCAGTTTTAAATCCTAATAAATATATGTTTATCCTCTTTACAGCTTGGGTTGCCATGCTTTCCAAGGGAATTCCCTGATTGCAACGCATACTCGTGTTTTATGGCCTTAGAGGAAGCAGCTTATGATCAAAAGTCTGACCTCCGTTCTCCTCCAACAAGGACTTGGAAAGTTCCAGTGTCATCTCCATGGGACAGTGTCCGCCTTGCTCTAGAAGGACTCAGTGGGGCAGGTCTTGGTCAGATACAACATGAACAACTTCCTCCAAACGATATGATAAAAAATTTAAAAATGAATACTCCATACCCGGGAAGATGCAAAACAGACACAGAGAGTAGTTGCAGTGCTCCATTCGAGGGATTTGTTGCTAGGACATCTTGTGTTCTGACTCAGTTCTTGGATGAGATCAATGGTAGTCATCTACTTTTATTTCCCAAAGTGCTTCACAGGAAGAAGTGCATATCCAAATTTATGAAGGATGAAAGGATACTCAAGGTGGATACGGATAGGGTCATTTACCAGATAAATCGGGACCAAAAACTGTGTTTAGTCAGAGTTCTTCTGCATGCATACAGAGAAGGTTCCTTTGAAGAAGGAGCAGTTGTTTGTGCACCTCAAATTGATGATGTAATGTTGTTCACAACCAGGTGAGTATTATTATCCATTTTGTATTCAGTTATTTGCTTGCCCTGTCCATTTACATATTAGTTTGTTACTAATGGAGCTCTTATCCAGCATTTTAAGAATTTATCTGCAACACAATTGCCTCTTCATTACAATATGCATGACTAAGCTACTGCTAAATGATGATGCTTTGTTAACAAGTATCTTTGGTAGATTACTCCTGTGAGAAGTCATTTTTCTTCATTTTGTTTTTTCCAGAATAAGAGGTTCATGAGGAATCATTTACCTAGGGAAGGACAAAGTTATATCACCTTTGCTAGCTACTAGTTAGTGTATATATAAATGTAGTTAAGCATACTAAGTAGATTGCATACGATCTCTTCCTGTTATTTTGGCCTGTGCTTTTGCCTTCAACTAAAAAGTCAGGAAAGGGAAAAAAGCCATCTTGAAAATTCTGTTCAAGGTTTTTAACATGTTCTCGTCTGTAACCATTATAGTTAGCAATTTTATATGGACAGACTGCAAGTAGTAGGTTTGTAATTTGATGTTCAACTGGACTAATTTATTGATGTTTGCTGAAACTTATTATAAATAGCTTCTTATTTTCAAAGGCATCTGTTTTGAATTATGCAGATCAGAGATTTCCAAAGGAGAACTTCAAGTACCTGAGTCCTTTGTGAGATCGTGCTTCTCTCAGCAAGCAACTGGTAAATGGGAATTTCAAGTACCTGAAGATCCTGCTGCCAAAGAATCTTATAGATTACCCATTGGCTTTATTACAACTGGATTTGTTCGGGGAAGGTTAGTAAATTAAATAGCAATTCTGGAAATAACTTGCAGCATAGTCGTCCAGATAAATTTTATTAAATTAGAAGAAAAAATTGTATTTACTTCAGTTATGGCTCGTTCTTTGATTTTGGCACTCAGTTTATCTGAATTTATCCTGCAGTAAGAAGCCTGTTGCGGTGGCTCTTTGCGAGGCTGTCTGTCTTGCTCGCCTGAGGGAGGAACAATGGAAGGCTGTAGGTGTTAGGAAGAGAAGGAAGGAGATCTATGTCCTGGTTAGAAATTTAAGGTCCACAGCATATCGACTTGCACTTGCTTCTATCGTCCTCGAACAATGGGATGATGATGTTGAGTGCATGTGATTAGACGAGGGTTCGCTAAGTTTATTTACAAGATTTATGCAGAAAACTCTTCCTAAAGGTAAAAAAAAGACTAGAAATCCAACAAGTATTGTATTTATCAAAAAGCAATTAGTCTACTTGAAATTTGGCGAAGACTTGGCTACAGTGTATTTGCTCGCATCATGTGTTGTTTTTCTGTAGATTCTGTCAATCCATAAAGGTAAGTTCTTCATGAGACATCTTAATATGTGGTGTTTTTACATTCACTTCTTAAAAATTTCCTGCAAGCTATAACCTAACTTACCAATTGTAACCACAACCAAAGTTCTAAATCATATCCCATAACTTAGACAAGAAAATCAGTATCTTGGAGCTCTACAGGTAGCGTGGCATGCCCATCTCTAATAGCTATCAAGTCACTCAAATTCCCTTCCAAATAAGCTTCCAAAAATGCAACCAGAATCCCTCCAACAAATCTCCTCATGGGTTCTCTAGATTTCCCATTCTTGCATAAACAGTGAGTGGCCTTGCCGCGAAACCCTTTCGTTTCATCATCTAACATATCATTGTGTCCATAATCTTTTGCCACAAAGTAACAAGCTGGCTTGCAACATTCGTTGTAGAAATCGCGATGATTTACCCCTTTTGGAGCACAAGCTGGGAAGAGAGGATTCTTTTTAACTTCTCCCAAACCCGAGCCAATTACCATCACCGGCATATCAAGATTATTGAAGGAATGTGGAATGTAGGTGAGAACTGGTGGTGGAGTTTGTTTTCCCTTGCCCATGCCATCAACAGGATCAACACCGATCAACGCTGAAAATTTCAGGTTAGTAGAGATATTTGCAAGTTTTCCCAGAGCCAGCGCGAATGCTACTTTTCCTCCACGGCTGTGGCCTGCTAGTCCAAGTTTCTTCAAGTTTGGCTCAACTTCAGGTGGAAGGTAATGCTGCAATCCTTCAGGCAACCAGTTTGTGATTTCAGCTGTGGATTTGATATCCTCAGTTGCATCTGCTCCTTCCACTAAATATAACTAGTACAAGCCAGATGAAATGTCACATGAGAACCACAAATGAAAATGGATTCAATTTATGTACAACGACTATATAAAGATTGTTTTTTACACCATTAGTACAGTTTATCTGTGATAGCATTATCCACCTATTATGTAGAGTCTAATGATGTATTCAAATACATGCTCTACCATCTTATCTGAAAAAAGAAAAATAAACCTGTGATAGTAGGTTAGTTACAATTTTAACTAGGTTACCAATTAGTAATGCTTATCATAGAGATTTACCAGTTATTAACTTATATAAGTGACTTGATTGTGTAAATATTTTTTATATTGTCAATGCATACAACTTAAACTCAAGAGAAAATAAACTAATTGTTTACTAGCAGAACATTATACATACTATGCTGTAATGGTTGGTGATTTATAAATCAATATTCTAGTTCTTAGAACCAACTAATTTCCTAAACCAAAAGCTGCTTAGTAAGTACTAATTACATTCTGCTTGCCAAGAGCCTCATATTGTCAATATTTCCTTTTCCACATTTCCAGCTATTTAAGAGGACATCAAGAATAAGAAAGCAAAATTCAACACTTAATTTTAGGATTGTTAAAAAACAATTGGACAATCAATTTCTTGGAGCACACACTGTGAACGTTATACCTAGAAAAGTGAAAAGGAAAAGGAGAAACCTGAGGAGCAACAACAATGAAGCCATGAGAACAAACATGTTGGATAAGCTGAGAATAGAAAGAATTGTAAAGAAGATAGCCATGAAGAAATATCACTACTGGGTAGCTTCCTGCTTCTGATGGGCTGCCAATTAAGAGAGCCTTTGGAGGAGAATATTGATTTTTGGTAGTACATGTTTGTGACTCAATTTTCACCAGCTTAGTCTTAAATTTTCCAATGTCAAAAACACTAGTGGACGTAGTAGAACTAGTAACAGAGGAAGTGCAAGTTATCACCATTTCTGAGTCTTTGAAATTTTTTACTCTAATGTGCTTTATTTTTTTTTATTTTTTAATTATGTATATACATTTTTCCTACTTTTTCTTTAGTTAAGATAAAGTTCAGTTTTGTGGTCCTCATAGACCCACCTAAACTTAGTGCGTTTTCTAGTGTTTGATGATTGATGACTTGAGACTTTGGCAATGGGAAAGCAAGAAAGTATCTTGAATCTGCTAGATATTTGTGGCATTTTTTTCACCTGAATGTTGCACCGTAGATGGTAAAAGTCTAGCATCCAAAAGCATCCTAGCTTAGGCTCTGACCCCAGTAGCATATGGCACGTGGAATCTCACGTGAATCAGGAATGACACAAACTAACATGCTTTTTCTGAACGCGAACCCTAATCTAGACACACTAGAATCAATTGAGTTAGCAAATTTTAATGTGCGTACAAGCATTTTTGCCTCTGATTTTTGAATTTAGCACTATTAAAATTAAAATCACCATGTTCTCGGACCTTCTGCATTAGCATTTGAGTATTCTAAATTAGGCCAAGAACTTAGTGAAATTAATCAATGAGAAATCCCATGTCTTTCAATTACTAAACGATTAACTTATTCGTGTTCGTCGTCTGGTTGACGCCAATTATAATAATTAAAACTAAGGGGTCAACCAAGATCATGTAATAAAGGTTAATTTGTTTATGCCAAATACTAACGCCTTTTAAGTGATCGTTTATGATTTATCGGGTTGCCTGTTTGGCAAGGGTGATTTGTAGAATAACGAATTGTTGTATAGTCATTGTCCGATCCACAATTGATAAGGAAGAATAAAATGTTTAACAATGTCAATGTGTACAGGCCACAATAACTCATCTTTGTTGTTGCAATACTTATCCAAAATATTGGAGAACCAATTACAAATACATCAGAAACTATTAACAGAAATATAGTGATCTTAGTTCTCATAATCTAAAATCATGTATTTGTGTGAGTAATAACCATCTGTATTTGTATTTTAACTACTTATCATGAGATTAATTATAGGCGTATTTAAAACTAAAGACTACAAATTATGTGAATTTATTTCAACAAATTAATTTGGTTTAACTTTTACCAAAAAGAAAACATGAAGCGTCTAAATACATTTAGTTAATACACAATATCTTGACTAAACCTGTAAATGGTAATCAAGGACGACCAATGAAATTTCCCTTTCTCAAAAGCATAATTGTCTCCTCTCCTCAAATCCACCTAAAACTAATTCAAGCCTCAAAAGCTTACCGTGACACAAGTCTATAAATCCCAATGAACATTCAACTACTTTAATACATTATATTGCATTCAAACAACAGTATACTCACTTAATTCTATCGCACAAAAAAAATTAAAATATAGTAAAGAAGATGGCATCCAACAAGGTCATTGCTGTGATGTTCATCGTCATGGTGACAATGTTTGCTGCTTCAAACGTTGTTGTGGCAGATGATGGTGAAGAAATTGCGTATAAGGAGTGCTACGATAATGGCATGAGACTTGGTGCGACAGAAGAAAGTGTGAAAAGAGAATGTAGAAACATCGTCAAGGATCATGACCTACAACTATAAGGAAGTCATATATTTTTCACTTTCTAATCTTTTGGCGATGCTTTTGTCATTGCATTTTATATATGTTGTTTGACAATAATAAAAAAAAAATTGTAAATCAAGATTAATGAAAAATTGAATTTTTCGGTTACACTGCCTCTTCTTCAAAAAATTTCTTTCTTTACCATGATCCTCCTGATTGGATTATGAAAACAAGCAAGAGCTAACAATTATATTCTGTAAATCCTAATTATCATTAAATTAGTTTTTTCCCCTCAAATTGGTGGTCTTTAATTTTTGTCCTTCGCTTAATACCCCGAGGTCCTAGGTTCAAATTCCGGCTCAATAAAATAAAATAAAAATCGCAAGGTAGAGTTTCGTAGTCAAATTAGACCTATTCTGGCAAAAGTTAGGCCTTAAGACAGAGTTTTGCAAAATTTCAACTGAATAATAAAAAAAACATTGCCTTAATGCAAACCTCTACCTTAAGGCAGAGTTTGCCTCAAACTCTGCCTGAAGGCAGCAAAACTTTGCCTGGTCAGGTAGAGTTTGAGGCAAAACTCTGCCTTGTGAATTCAAACTCTATCTTACGATTTTTTATTTTTTTTTTTAATTTTTGACTAAGCGAGGATCGAATCCGGAACCAAGGGGTTTTTAACGAAGGGCAAAAGTTAAAAACCACCAATTTGAGGGACAAAAATTAAAGACCAAAGGCCTTTGAAGGGCATTCCGCACAAAAAAATGTCTTTTTTTACCGCCCATACAACATAAGGCAGTGAAAGGGCAAGGCCAAAGCAATGGCTTTAGGCCCCCAAAATTTTGGGGGCCCCATTTTCACTAATAATAGGTTTATGAATTATTATTTTAAAAAAAAAAAATTACTCCCTTTGTTCGAATGTATGTGATACTTGTTCCTCCCGAAATCCAAATTGCATGAACTGTTACCAACATTTTAAGATGTATCTTTCACCAAATTTATATGAAAAAAGTTATAACTTATAGTACTTTTCATGTAGTTTTCAAATAAATAAATTTTAATCTTAAAATACTGAGTTAATCTAATCAAATTTAGCTTCAAAGTTTAGTCAAGTTGACTCTCGAAAAGTGAAAAGTATCACATAAATTGGGACGGGGAGAGTGGTATTTAAAAGTAAAAGGTATGATTTTAACTAAAAGGGGGAAGAAAAACTAATATATTTGTTACTAGTGTTGATTGCACCGGTTAGAAAAATACACTTCATAATATAAGAGGTTCATTCAAAAGAAAAGTTGTGCTTCTCATCTAGATTTGGCTTTAGGCCACCCTGGACGTTGAGCCAACCCTGAGCCATTCTCTCGTAAAATAGGAGTGAGCATCCAAAAGTTCGGTTTGAATTATGAAAACTTCGATTTGGATTTTTTATTTTTGAATTTGAGAAATTACAATTCAAATTCAAGCCAAATAAGCTCGGTTTGATTCAGGTTTTCGAATTAATTGATTTGGTTATTTTGAATTTTCATTTTAAGCCCTATAAATTGAGTTTCTTTTTTCGATTTTTCATCTTAGAAAAGAAAAGTGATTATAAACATCCGAGTTGCATGGACCAGTAAATGAATGAAGGGATCGATAAATAATTTATAAACAGGAGCTAACGTCCAAAAGTTCGGTTTGAATTATGAAAACTTCGATCTGAATTTTTGATTTTTGAATTTAAGAAATTACATCTCAAAGTCAAAACCAAATAAGCTCGGTTTGATCCAATTTTTAGTGTTTAGCTTCAAATTAATCGATTTGGTTATTTTGAATTTTCATTTTAAGCCCTATAAATTGAGCAGCTTCGTTTTTGGATTCTTCATCTTACAAAAGAAAAATAATTATAAACATCCAAGTTGCGTGGACCGATAAATAAATGGACGGATCGATAAATAAATTATGAACATCCAAATAAATAGATTTCAAGTTTACATGATAATCGAAATTAAAGATATTATTACACAAATGGAGATTGAGATCAAGATTGATATTATATACTATTGAGCTAAATCTGGAAAAATATAAGTTACTGATATGGAGATATAATATTCTGTCGAAATATTGTTACGTATCAAATGACAGATCTAACTACCATCTTTTAGAGATAATTGATTACAAAAGAAGAAAAGTTGGGATCATAGACATCAATGTGTCATATGGGAAGCATATGTGCTAATGATTATTCAAAATTTTGCACACGTAAAATTATTAGCTCTAATGAAAAACTTGAATTCATAATAAAATCACAAGGGCCAAACACTGAAACACAGCTAAAAAAAGAAACCGTCACCCAATCAAAAGTGTTACATTTAATTGCTTTAATTCCCGGACAAAAAATAAACCTCTTATAGTTCTTGAACTAAACATATAATTGATGATGCAAAATCTTTTTCTTGCCAACTAGCATGTAGCAAAAATGCAAAATTAACCAAATGACATTATGGTTTAGGTGGTGGTCCATAACGGGGTGTTATTTGTATTTGTTCTGGATCATCTTGGCCCAAATGGTGACATGCCCTTATAGCCATTTCATGTTTACGACCAATTTTGAGAGCATTATTGTAACATGTCTGAAATTCAACATCTCCTAATACTGTAACGTTTGAAGTTGCAAATACAACTACAAAGGCGATGAACAATACAACGGTCTTGTTCGAAATCATCTAGTTGTGACTAGCTACTCTTTTGCCTTTGTTTGTTGTGACACAATAGTTATGTAACTATTATTTAATTGCAATATAACAGATGACATTATACATATTTTGACATTTATATACAGGATGAAGGTCATTTTTTAAGGTTAGAATCAACTGTAGCTTGATTTGTGGAAGGGAGACAATTACATAATCATACTGATTATTGATTATAACGTTAAAAGGAAATGTAACTCTATAGGCTGCCACTGATTACGGAATAACAATCCGTGTATGGTTGAACAACCCGTGTATAGTTGAGCAATCTGCGTATGGTAAAAATCTTTAGGCATTTGAACAACGGAAAAGGGTCAAATATACCCTTGTACTATCGAAAGAGGGCCAAATACACCCCTCATTATACTTTGGGTCCAAATATATCCCTGCTATTGTACTTTGGGTTCAAATATACCCCTCATTTTAACAGAGGGACACGTGTCATCATTATGTTGGTCTATTTTAAACCATCTCCTAATTAATTAAAATCCAACCTATAACCGGATATCAAATTAATCAAAATCCAACCAATCTGTAGTCTTTCAGCAGACTATGTCATGTTTGGTTACACCCCATAACTTCTCCAGTGCCTCATTTGCTGAGAACAACACAAAACCCAATAATATTGCATTATGACCCACTAAATAGCAAGCAAAATTCAGTTTTGATAACTAATTTTATCTAACATACAAGATTTGATTCCCAGTAAAGAGTTGAAAAGAACAAATTTAAATAGAATACTATATTCTGTTCATTAACATAGTAGTGTAAAGGTGACTAGTTGACGAAGTAGTATTAAACTTGCAAGATTACCGAAAGAAAAATTTCAAAAGAGCAAATTAAAAGAGAGAAAATAGTCAAAATTGAACAACAAAAATGAACATCTACTTCTGTCTGTACTTGTAAATGAAATTCAAGTATGTATTTAATTATATCTGTGCCAAAGTATGGGTATGGGCATGGGTATGGGTATGGATATGGATATCGGGTATGTGTATGGGTCCTTTAATTAGATATCAGGTTATGAGTTGGATTTTTAATTAATTAGGGATATTTTAAATATACCACTAAGATGATGACACGTGTCATTCCGTTAAAATGAGGGGTATATTTGTGCCAAAGTATAACAGCATGGGTAAATTTGGACCCAAAGTATAACGAGGGGTATATTTGGCCCTTTTCCGATAGTACAGGGGTATATTTGGCCCTTCTTCGTTTGAACAATTATTTGATTGGAGTTGTTTAAAAAAGTATTAAAACTTAAAAATATATTTGAACATGAATTCGAAGTTAAGTAACATGATAGTGTTAGAATTTACTTGCCTTATATTTTAGGGAAAAGGGTCAAATATACCCCTCTACTTTATTTTATTAGCCAACTTTATCCTCCGTTAGTGAAAGTGAACAAATATACCCCTGCCGTCAACAAAGTTTACACCTGTACCCCTATTTGGATGGAAAACCTCAAATCAAATTAAATTACCCGATTTTAAAAAAATTACCCAATTCCTTCCACGAACCGACCGGCCCCGACCCAGCCCCAGCCCCGATTTCATCTTTTTCTCCAAGAGAAAACTCAAAAAAATTGAGCCAATCTCCTTCAATTCTCAATCAAATGAGCTCAAATTTGAAATGTAACTTCCTCAAAATTCAGTGAACAAATCCCAACCAACAATTTATTCAAAAAAAAACATCGATTTTTTTTTTTTTCAAATCAACATAAAGTGTCGTACCTCGTACGAGTATAGTTATTACATTTATTCCGCTCACGCTATCATCTATAATATCAACGTGCAACTGTGTATTGGTCATCAAGAATGCCGCATGACATGCCTCCACGGCATCTAAATGAAATTTACTGTTCCTAAGCAACTTTTCACAAAGTTTCTTTTTTGCAAACTGCGAGCATTGAGCTCCATACTCTCCGTGGCCATCAAAAACACCAAAGAAATGATCATCTGGACTGTCCATATGGAGTGTACATGCAAAAACTATCTTGATTAGCCAACGGCATCAGGATAGTACCCTCTTTGAGATAAAAACGAACATCGTAGTTCATAATTCCCTGATGGAACTTTTACAACGCGCAAACCACCAATTTCTTCAAATCAAGCCATCGAATTTTTCTTCATTGTTGATTCAATGTTTTGTTTGAAGAAATTGGTGGTTGAGATTTGTTTACTGAATTTTGAAGAAGTTGCATCTCAAATTTGAGCTCATTTGATTAAGAATTGAAGGAGATCGGCTCAAATTTTTTGAGCATTCTTCTTGGAGAAGAAAATGAAATCGGGGTGGGTCGGACCGGGTTGGGTCGTGGAAGGAATTGGGTAATTTTTTTAAAATCTGATAATTTAATTTGATTTGGAGTTTTCCATCCAAATAGGGGTACAATGTAAACTTTATTGACGACAGAGGTATATTTATTCACTTTCACTAACGGAGAACAGAGTTGGCTAATAAAATAAGGTAGAGGGGTATATTTGACCCTTTTCCCCTTGATATACATTAATGGTATAATCTTTACTCTCTTTAAATACTAAACTAAAAGTATGTTCTAGCAGTTAAAAGATTTTAAAAGAAAAAAACAAGATAAGAGTCCCATAAAAATATATTTTTATTAGGAAAAGAATGTGTTTAAAAAGAAAAGAAACAATATGATTATTAGGAAAAGGGCATTTTTACCCAATTAAGTAACAATAGGGACATTTTTTGGACCAAACTATTAACGGTGGAGGCATTCTGGACCAAACTATTAACGTTTGTTCAATTCGCATAGTTTAAGGGCATTTTTTACTCCTTTCCATATTTTTTAAAAATTAAAGGGATAATAACATTTTTAATCTCTTAATTATGGGTATATTTAATTTTGATATTTATGATCATGTATGACTCATACATTCAACCTTAGTTAATTAAAATGTGTATTTTTGATCCTTTTAAATATATCATATATTATATTTAAACTATTTTTAGAAGTACATTATCCTCAAATATGGAGTGACAATACAACTATAAGATAAACATGTTTAATTAAATAGTTGAACGGTAATACTTCAGAAGATTTATGATATTCACAAGCAAAGGGATTAAAAGTGCATATTTCAAGTAATTGACAGTTAATATGTCTAATCGGATATCAAATGAACTAAAATTAAAATTTACTAACAATTGAGGGGCCAAAATGCTATTATCCCTAAAGTAAATTTTTGTATATTTGCTACTAAAAAAGGCCATACTGCTGCTAAAAAGCATTCAACTAAAATTGATCTATTGACCTCTACATTGTAGAAACCAAAACCACTGATCCACGTCTATATTCATAATTTTTTAAGACCAGGACAATAAACCGTTTAAAATTAGAATTCAATTATTTCAAAAATTATAAAACCTAATTAGGTTTTAAAAGACTATTCGTTGCAATTTTTGGGATTTAGCGTATTGCTTGTTGATAAAGCTTTCATTGTAAATTGTTTTGTTAGTTGCTATTGCTATAGTTGAAAGAGTTTTCTCGGCAATAAAATTGATTTGTATAAGTTAAATAGGTGAAAAAATTTGAGTGGTGATTTGGCGTCTTATATTATATAAAAAAAAGGTATGTAGGGGCAAATCTAACTTAGAAGTTATGGATTTGGACGAACCCAATAGCTTTGGTTCTAACTCTGATTTATATATGTTTAAAATTCACTACATAGGTATAATAGATTCTGAAACAATAGAACGAATCACTTGTGGTAGAATTTCAAACTAGAACCCATAAATTCAAATTCTGGATCCAATACATTTCAAAAATAAAAAGTCATCAAAGAAAGTTGTAATAATATAAGGTTCTTATTATTTTTTTAAATGATCGACTCTATTTACAAATAAGTCGTCATCCAATACATCATGTTGTCTTTACTGTGATTTGTTCGTTGTTTATTTCTTTAAATACCGACACCACTTACGAAAAATCCTGCATACGCCACTGGTGAGAAGAAAAAGGCCAAATTATATGCCCAAAATGAAAATCTGAAATAGGCAAATCGATTAATTCAAAGCTAAATTCTAAAAACTTAAAACCAAGCTTATATGGTTTGAATTTGAATTGTGATTTCTTAAATTTAAAAATCCCAAATAGAAGTTTTCATAATTCAAACCGAACTTTTGGACGTTCACACCCATTTTAGAGGGAATGGGCTGGTAAATAAGCTAAGGGCTATTTTGCTGTGTATGATCTGATGATCATTCAGATTTGCAATATTTAAATTGTTAGCTCTTGCTTGTTTTCATAATCTAATCATGGAAAAGATACAAAAAAACTGAGAAGGGGAAATATAACTGAAAATTTCAAGTTTTCATTATTATTGATTTACAATTTTTTTTTTCTTGTCAAACAACACATATGAAATGCAATGACAAAAGCATCACCAAAAGATTAGAAAGTGAAAAATATATGACTTCCTTATAGTTGTAGGTCATGATCCTTGACGATGTTTCTACATTCTCTTTTCACACTTTCTTCTGTCGCACCAAGTCTCATGCCATTATCGTAGCACTCCTTATATGCAATTTCTTCACCATCATCTGCCACAACAACGTTTGAAGCAGCAAACATTGTCACCATGACGATGAACATCACAGCAATGACCTTGTTGGATGCCATTTTTCTGATTATTATTTTTTTTTTTTTAAATTGTGCGATAGAATTAAGTGAGTATACTGTTGTTTGACTGCAATATAAGGTATTAACGTAGTTGAATGTTCATTGGGATTTATAGACTTGTGTCATGGTTAGCTTTTGAGGCTTGAATTAGTTTTAGGTGGATTTGAGGAGAGGAGACAATTATGCTTTTGAGAAAGGGAAATCCACAGGTTGATGATTACCGGTTTAGCAAAGACATTATATTGTGTATTAAGTGAAAAAATTATTTAGACCCTTCTTCTTCTTCTTCTCCTTCTTCTCCTTCTCCTTCTCCTCCTTCTCCTTCTCCTCCTCCTTCTTCTCCTTCTCCTTCTCCTTCTCCTTCTCCTTCTCCTTCTTCTCCTTCTTCTTCTCCTGCTTCTTCTTCTTCTTCTTCTTCTTCTTCTTCTTCTTCTTCTTCTTCTTCTGTTTTTGTAAATGTTAACCCAAATGATATAAATTCACATCATTTGTAGTAATGGGTTCACATAAAATTAATCTCATGAAAGTAGTTAATGTACTAAGGCAATTTTGGATTATGAGAACTAAGATCATGATATTTCTATTAATCGTGAGAAATAAGGCAGATAATTAAGGTTTACAACGATAAAGATGTCTTATTATATGTGTCACTATTGTCTTAAACAAAACAAAATACAGCAAAAATAACAATTTACTCGAAAATTCATGGAGTAATAACAAATCATCTAAACTGCGTACTATAATTGTAGTTGTCTCAAGTAACATAAGAAAAGTTTAACTACACACAAAATGTTGGAATTAAGTTGTCCACTAATTGTGCTGACCACCCTTTCAACGATAGAGTGAATTGATATTTGTCCATCTGTTGTTAACAATTAAGGCTTTAGGGGTGTAAATATAATTTGGATTTGAGCTTTTTCTAATTTGCTTGACATCTATAGTTAATATGGGCTAACAATATAAGCCCGAACCTGACGTTAAAATATTATGAAACAAAATTTTTGAAAAAGTTATAATAGAAATTATAAATTATATAATTTATGTCGATTTTACTTCTGTCTTTTTGTTTATGTACGAACCTTGTTGTTGTTGTTGTTGTTTTTTTTTTTTTTTTTTTTTTTTTTTTTTTTTGGCTTTTTGAATATGCTAATAACAATATCCTCCACTTAGGCTACTTAGTGGTTATTTTTAAAAAATTATTTATGTATCAAATAATTTAAAAATTGTATACAATAAATCTGGTTGGTTTGGTCTCAATTTGACTTTTTTTAATTAAACGATGGTCGATTTTTTTTTTTCAAAATCAAATTAAACCAAACCAACCTACTAATCTATTTTTTTTTCCGTTGATTTAAGTTGTCGATTTTCTTTGTACACCCTTAGTATTGGTATGGTTAAACATCTTCTCCTTCCTTATCAATTTTGGATCGAATAATCTTACGAAATACACATAAGTTGTGCCAGGTTATATAGAAATCCCTTTCTCAGAAAATCACCTCTTCCCAACCAGTCCATCTGATCAATCTTTTAAGATTACTTAATTTTTAAAAGGGGTTATACTAATTTGTAAGTCGCTGAAACGAATCTTTTGTCTTATTAAAAAAAAAGTTAAATAACTAGATAGCCTCCAAATTTGACACGATTTGTAAGTTATGCACTTAAACTAAATATACGATTAGATGAACACTTTAACTTGGCAGAAATATATCTCATAAATACTCCATGTTGACATAACAAATTGTGTGCTTTGCACTACATATTAGCGCGCGAATAGCTTAAAAGCAGGCGTTTTCTTGTTCTCCCCCCCCCCCCCCCCCCCCCCCCGGCGAATATGTTCGACATATTTAGTTTTTTTTTTATTCACATTTCCACATATGGCCCTAACAATTACACCTTAAGCTTCTTCCTTCTCCTTTTACCACTTTTCTTTCGTATGCCTTCATCTATGGGACCTTTCCTCCATTTTTGCAAGGCCGACAATTCTCTCATGATTATTACTTCATCATAAATAATCAAGTAAATAAAAAAAGAAAATGTTTTGAAGAACACACTAAAAAAACATGATTACCTTAAAAAACACGATTACACAAACAAATCTTCCAAAGAGATTTTCAATATGCACATCGTCAATATCAAATTTTACCCTCAACATATGGTATTTTTTTAAAATCTAAAACCTTGCAGCACTCGCCACTCAACACATGGGTATTTTCTCACAAATGATTATTTTACACAACAAATGGTCTTTTCTTTTCTATAATTGTTACATGTATGCTAATTTGTTTTAAGAAAAAAACAATAAGTGTCACTATTTAATTTGTTTCTTGGACACGTCAGCGGCTAGTAGTGGCTTTCACACAAATGATATATTTTACGGTTATAGGTGTTTAGGAGACATATTTCTATCAAGTAAAGGTGTCTATCCGGTCATAGTTAAATTTAAATGTTTAACTTACAAATCATATCAAGTTTAAGGGGCGGATAGTATTTAGCCAAGACAAAACAATGAGGTCTTTTGTGCATGACACGTGAACTTGTGCTAAATAGTCTATAGTGCATCGCGCGATTACCTTGGTTTTAGATGCATATGGGTTCAAAACAAGCGTGGGCCTGTGACCGTTGTATATATGTTCTTATACGAGTATAGGTTTAATGCAAGAAGTCTTAAAAAGACAACTGCATATAGTTTTTTATAAAAACTTTAATTGATAAACTTAGAAAAATGGAACATGTTCTTTTATAATCGGTCAAATACACTGATAGTGTAAGAAAATCTATACATTATCGAAATTCGACGCATATAACTTAAACTCATACTCATATAAATATTATATTGTCGTTCAGGGTTAATTTATGAGTGGTGTGAAGTTTTAAGAGATTGTACACACCGACTTTTGTAATTGAATTTTCTCGTAGCCTCATAAATCTTGTCTCCTATCTTTCTTCTTCTCTGTATTCTTTTACTGCGTATTGTGATAAAAGTCATTGATTTTCTGCTGATTAGCTATTTATTAAACACTATATAAAAGTCCATTAATTTATGATGCATATTTTGTAATTATGGAAAGTAATGAATTACGTCATGCCATCTTCTGCTCTGTCTTATTCGTGCTTATCGCATATTATATATGGTCCTAATTTGAGAAGAATCGATAAGTTTCTTGTGATTTGACTAATTGACATAACTTTAAGGGACAATTGAGGTCTTAATTAAATTCGACAATGAGGGTATCCCTCCAACATAAATTTGACATTCAAATTAATGGATAACATCAAGATATTTTTCTAAAGTCTTGATCATAAGATGGGACCAATTGATTTCATGGTGGTGGAAGCCACACTTGGCTGGTGGAGTAGTGTTCTAAGGCCAACCTTGCACCATTTTTTACACCAAATTCTATTTTGGTGTAATATTTAGTGTTTTGGAGTTCCAACCTTGCACCATTTCTTACTCCATTTTGGTGTGTGAATAATGTTGCACCAAACACTATTCATCAACACCATTACTATTCATCAATATTTTATTATTATATTGTTGGAGTTACGTAGTTTGGGCCACAATTATTTCTCATCTGCATTTTATATATTGGGCCTGGCCCATTCTTCATTTATTTGTATTACCAGGTTTACCCGGATGAGAGCATTAGTTGGTTTTATTTTCTTGTATTTGCATTATGGTCCCAAGTATATATGGGCATAAGGGTGCAACTATACATTCAGAAGAATAAGAATGTAAAAGAATGAAGAGTTGAAATCCCCAATTCTCTCTCTACACTTCACGAACCCTAGCCAATTTTCAATTTGATTTTTCACCTTTGTTTTCGATTTCTCAATCTCAACATGGTATCAGAGCGGGTATACGCTCCTTGCTGATGATTCCACATCTTCGGTTGTTGTTGATAAGTTGATCTTCGATTTCAGTCAACTTTCAATTTTTCGATTTCATCATTTTTGTGAAAATTTTGTGAAATTTGCTTCGAGATCGACAAGATTGTTGAGGTATTCAGCTTGAATTTGGTTTATTTGAAGTATTGTTGATGATCGATTTCAAATTTTGAATCGCTACGGGTAATCACTTCGTATCTTGTTGAACCATAAGTCTAGGGTTTCTGATTGTTGACGTATTATTGCAATTTCCTTTGTTCCCTGCTAAACTACAAATCTAGGGTTCAATATTGTTGAAGGTTTCTGATTGTTGACGTATTATTGCAATTTCCTTTGTTCCCTGCTAAACTACAAATCTAGGGTTCAATATTGTTTGAAATTTTTTTTGCAACTTCCGTTGTAATTTCGTTCATCATGAGTGAGCGTGTAGAACAAATAGACTCGTCTAGTCCTCTTTTCATTCATTCATCTGATATACCTGGAATGTCCTTAGTACATGTTCCATTTTCTGGTTCGGGTTTTGGTGGTTGGAAACGCAGTATTATCATTTCTCTTTGACCAAAAATAAAATAGGTTTCATAGATGGTACCGTACTAGACTAGCGAGAGTTTGGCAAATGCGAGGTTCAGGATAGATGTAACAATATGGCGATATCATGGCTCAACGCTCATTATCACCCGACATTGCTGAGAGTGTACAGTACTCTGAGACTGCAAAAAGTATATGGGAGCAGTTGAACAAGAGATATGGCACCATAAGTGGTACAAAGGTCTTTGAAATCAAGAAGGAATTAGCTTCTACATGCCAAGGATCACTTGACATAGCCTCCTATTTTAATAGACTGAAGAAATTGTGGAATGAACTAAGGACAATGTGCAAGAATCATGCTAATAAATGTACTTGTGCTGCAAAGTCTGGGCTAAAACAAGATGATGAAGAAAATAAAGTGTATCAGTTCCTCATGGGGCTAAATGAAGTCTATGTTTGTGTGAGAAGCAATATACTTATAATGAGCCCTTTGCCCTCCTTGGATAATGTTTACAACATACTATTGCAAGATGAAAGACAAAAACAGGTCACTCCTAACTCTCATTTTGGTTCTGATGGGGCTTCTTTCACTGCAAATGCCAATTTTAAACCACCACCTTTTCCCAGACAGTTTAACCAAAGAATCAATTTTGATCAAAATAACCAGAAAATGACTAATGATCCCACCAAATCTTCTCTTTTCTACAAATATTGTAAGACAACCAATCACAACATTGACAAATGCTATAAACTACATGGTTACCCTCCAAATTTCAAATTCACCAATTCTCATCCTCCTCCTAAGGGCAGAAAATATGGTACAACTGTAAATGTTGAGTCTAGTGTTGAACCTGTTTCTGAGGTAACTAATTCTGATCAAGATTATCAAATCCCTGGTCTGAACAAACAAGAATAGTCCCAGCTTCGCATGCTTTTGAGACAATGCAATCTTCCTGACTGCAATCTGGCTGATCATGGTTCACAGCAAGCTTTAATAGGATCAACTAATTTTGCTGGTAATGCTTTCACTTTGCCTAATCCTGATTGTGTTGCTTACTCTGCTTGTATGTTAACTAGTGTAGGTAGGAGTATTTAGATAGTAGATTCAGGAGCAACTGATAACATGACCTCAGACAAGGAACTTCTTTTTGATATAACCCCTCTAACTATTCCATATCTTGTCACATTGCCAAATGGATACAGAGTGAAAGTGACCTCTACAGGTTCCCTCACTCTGTCTCCAACCTTTACACTCCATAGGGTACTCTACATTCCTACTTTCAAGTATAATCTGATTTCTGTTTACAGACTAATTCAACAATTCAACAATGTAGTGTTGTTTACTGCTTCTTCCTGCCTAATACAGGACCTTTCCAGGAAAAAGCTTCTGGTTCTTGGTTGATTGCACTAAGGGCTATATCAATTCCATCATTCTCACACCTCCAGGCCTGCCATCACTCCTGCAACATCCATTGCAAATAATGTTTCCATTTCTGCCTTAAATAATGTTGCCTCACATTTGCATGGTTCTATTTTTCCTGATTCTGTAGATTGCAATGTTGCTATTCCCCCTGTTTCACCTACTACTTCAGATATGAATTCTATGGCAACTATTCACACACCTGATGTACTTTGGCATTATAAATTGGGTCACATTCCTTTTGCAAAAATGAAACACATTCCTGTTATATCCTCTGATTTGTCATCTAAACAGTCTTTTGTGTGTCATGTTTGCCCTTTGTCTAGACAAGCTAGGCTTCCTTTTCCAGATAGTACTTCTACTTCTACCTCTCTATTTCAACTTATACATATTGACACTTGGGGATCCTATCACACCCAAACTTACACTGGTGCTAGGTATTTCTTAACCATAGTAGATGACTATAGTAGAGCTACTTGGACACATCTTCTTCACTCTAAAAGCAGTGCTTTCTCCTTACTTAAGGCTTTTATTACTATGGTGAAAACTCAATTCCATCTTCCTTTCAAGACCATTAGGAGTGATAATTCACTAGAGCTTGGTTCCTCTAACATAGCCTGCCAATTTTTTTTTCTGACAATGGCATACTTTACCAAACTAGTTGTCCTCACACACCTCAACAAAATGGTGTCGTTGAGAGAAAACACAAGCATCTCTTAGAAACTTCAAGGGCCTTGCTTTTTCATTCCAAACTTCCTACAAAATTTTGGGGGGACTGTGTTCTCACTGCTACATACCTAATAAACAGATTTCCTTCATCTGTGCTAGGAAATAAAACACCTTATGAACTGCTATATGGAACTGTCCCATTTTACACACATTTAAGGCCTTTTGGCTGCTTATGTTATGCTTCTATACCTAAGGTTCATAGAGATAAACTTCAGCCCAGGGCTATTCCCTGTGTGTTCATTGGTTGTCCATTTGGCAAGAAGGGCTACAAAATCTACAATTTACATACTAGGTCTGTTTTTGTATCAAGGGATGTGATTTTCCATGATTATGTTTTTCCTTATACCATGTATTCTAACCACTCTTCCTCTCCTTCTCTTCCTGGTCCTCTGCCACCTTATATTCTTGATAATCCACCTTCTCCTATTCCACCTCCTGTTGATCCTCCTTCTTCTCCTTTTTCAAGTACCTTCTCAGATTCTCTTGATCTCCCCTCTCCATCTTCTGTATCCACTCATGTCCCTAGTTCTGCTCCTGTTCATCCTGCTTCCCCTTCACATCCTGTTCCTAGGAGAACTACTAGACCACACCAGAACCCTTCTCATCTACATGATTACATAGTTGAACTTCCTCCATCCTTGTCTTTCTCCTCTACTATTCCTGCTTCTGGTACGCTGCTTACTACAGCAGCCGAGCCTCATTCTTACTCTCAGGCAGCTACCAGCCCTGCTTGGCAGGATGCCATGAAAAAAGAGTTTGAGGCTTTGGAAGCTAACCATACTTGGACTGTGGTACCTCTTCCTATTGGGAAGAAACCTATTGGCTGTAAGTGGGTGTACAAAATCAAACATAGGGCTGATGGGTCCATAGAGAGATATAAAGCTAGATTAGTTGTTAGAGGTGATACACAGATTGAGGGCATTGATTTCCATGAGACTTTCTCACCTGTTGTCTGTGCACTGTCAGGTGTCTTATAGCTTTTACTGTCAAGAACAGTGGTCCCTATTTCAATTAGATGTTAATAATGCCTTCCTCCATGGTGACCTAGATGAGGAAGTGTACATGAAGCTTCCACAGGGATTGACCATTGATTCACCCTCTTCTTCACTCTCTACATCCCTAGTTTGTAAACTGCAGAAATCCTTATATGGACTTAGACAGGCTTCTAGGCAATGGTATGCTAAGCTGTCACAAGCTCTTTGTTCTAGAGGCTATACCTACTCCCTTAATGATTACTCACTTTTCTTAAAAAATCAAATCACTCTTGTGTCTTCCTTGCTGTGTATGTTGATGACATCATCCTTACTAGGGATGATTTGGATGAAATTTCTGCTTTGAAATTTTTTCTACATAATCAATTTAAAATCAAGGATTTAGGGTTGTTGCATTACTTTCTGGGTATTGAGGTGCTCTACCATGATTCTGGGGTATTGTTACACCAAAAGAAGTTTATTTCTGATTTGTTAGGTGAATTCCATTATACTGATGTTTCCCCAATAAGTTCCCATTTGGCTTTGACTATCAAGCTGCATGCTTCTTTGGGTGATCTGCTTCCCAGACCTGATACTTATAGGTGCCTCATTGGTAAACTCAACTTCGTAACCCACACTCGACCCGACCTTTGTTTCGCTGTTCAACATCTTAGCCAGTTCCTCCACACTCCCAGGGTCCCTCATATGGATGCTGCTCTGCATGTTTTACGGTACTTGAAGGGTACTTCTGAGTTTGGTGTTCACTTAAATAACTCCCCTGCCCTGTCCTTGGTTGGTTGTTGTGATAGTGATTGGGCAGCCTGCCCTGATTCTAGGCGTTCCGTCACTGGTTTTTGTGTATTTTTGGGTGATAGTCTCCTTAGTTGGAAAGCTAAGAAACAACCAGTGGTTGCTTTGTCTTCTGCCGAAGCTGAGTATAGGGCCATGAGCAAAGTGGTGGCTGAATTGTCTTGGTTGGCTCGTTTATTATCTAATTTGGGTTTGGATGTTGGCAAAGGTATTCCTGTACTATGTGACAAATGTTTGTGCTATCCACATTGTGAAGAATCCCGTCTTTCATGAGCGCACCAAGCACATCGGGGTGGATTGTCATTTTGTCCGCAGCAAATTGACTGAAGGTCTCATTTCATCATTTTACTTAGCCATGTTCCCACTGCTTCTCAACCTGCTGATCTATTTACCAAGTCCTTGCTTGGAGCTCAACACCGTACTTTGTTGTCCAAGTTGGGTGTGTGCCCACCCTCCAACTTGAGGGGGGCTGTTGGAGTTACATAGTTTGGGCCACAATTATTTCTCATCTGCATTTTATATATTGGGCCTGGCCCATTCTTCATTTATTTGTATTACCCGATTTACCCGGATGAGAGCATTCGTTGGTTTTATTTTCTTGTATTTGCATTATGGTCCCAAGTATATATGGGCATAAGGGTGCAACTGTACATTCAGAAGAATAAGAATGTAAAAGAATGAAGAGTTGAAATCCCCAATTCTCTCTCTATACTTCACGAACCCTAGTGAATTTTCAATTTGATTTTTCACCTTTGTTTTCGATTTCTCAATCTCAACATATATAACATTTTTAATTTAAACATATTATAAATTTTAATTTTTTCATTTAGGTCCCTAATATACCTAATTACTTTTTATGTAATAGCTTTATAATATTAATTTTACATCTTAATTTTGGAGTGTAATTTTTATAAATTAATTTTCGTATATATTATTTTTATATAAAATTGTAAGTTAATTTTATTATAAGTTATAATAGTATAAAAAAAAATATAACCATCACAAAATTGAAAAGTGAAAATATAAAATATAATATGTTGTTAATAAATAACACAATGTTCAATAACATAATACATTAAAACTATAACACAATGTTTAATAATACAATGTTTAATAACATAATAATGTTCAATACATTAAAAATGAAAATACATTAAATAACATAATAATTTAGAAAATTATAATAATAATTTAGTACTCTGGTAGGTCGTTTCTACGATATCATTAAACTATTGAGTGTATGAGGCAGAGGATTGTTGTGGTTGTGGCTGTTGAAATTGTTGACTTCTTTTATCTATTATTCGTAATGCATTAACAGAGCATTTATGAGAGCAACATACTAATCGTGGAAGTTGAATATTTATGTAGAAATTAAAATAAATTTTACCATGATGTAATATTTATTTAATTACATTTTATCAATGATTTGACTTTTATTGAAATTATCCATTAATATGTATAATGTATAATATTTGCTTACAATTTATATTATTTAAAAATTTATGGTATAAAATAATTTTATATTAAATGATTTTATAACAAAGGAATATGAATTATATGGGATGAATATGTAAAAAATAAAAAAAATAAAGGATTTGTTTTATGAAACAAAAAAATAAAATTTAAATAAAAGAAAACAATATAATATATAAGAGAGAGAAGAATATAAAAGGAACATTCTTTTTTGGCGTAAAAAATAGTGTAATGGGTTGGAGTTAATTTCCATCATTTTGGGGTAAAAAATAGTGTAATGGATTGGAGTTAATTTCCACCATTTTGGTGTTTACACCATTTAGGTTTCCATCTTATTTGTCTGTGACAATATTTATGGCTTATGGGTCCTGATATATGCACTTAATTCCGCCGTCAGCTCAAAACATATCTATATATAATATAAAGCTGGGCAAAAAAGAGTGATGTGGCACCTCTCTTTGGCCAATGATCCTATTTATCTTTTTTCTCATTTTTTTTTTTGACAACTTCTCCTATTTTTAATTATTTTTTTGTTGTATAAGATTAAATATATCAATTACTACTCCATCATAAATTTATATGTTTTAATGTAAGAAATTAATGGCTTTTATTTTCATAACTCCCACAACTTCTTATTACCATAACTCCCACAACTTCTTATTACCATAACTCCTAATTTACTAATAGCTATGACTTAATGGTCTTTATTTCCATTACTCCCACCACTTTTTATTACTATAACTCCTAAATTACTAATAGCCATGTTCATGGCATTATTTGGCATTCCGTATTGGAGTCCTATAAATAGGAATTGTAAGACTTTGTTGCAAAAGAGAAATGATCACATTAGTGAAGAATGTCACCCTTCGATCTTAAGCATCTAATATTGTAAATTCATATATTTTGTTTTGTGAGACCCTAGCAAAAGTTATCATTTCATTCGATATTTAAAGTAGTAATGTGGTAATATTTACTGCAGTATTATATTCATGCTTTAGTTTAGCTTGAAGAAGAAGAAGAAGAAGATTCTTGAGTGCTGATCAGCTTGTGGGTGAATGTTGACAAGAGTTCGGAAAATTATGCTTTGGTGTTTTGTACTTTTCATTTCTATTCTTTTATGATTAAGGTTGTATTTTATTATTTTTCTTAATTTTTTTTTTTTGTATATTTTCTCTATGATTTCTCTTATTTTGATTTTTATATGAATTACTGATTGTCGTAAGCGTGTATATTCTTTTCGTTCGAAATAGTAACTTCAGACTTTGTTAGATTCATTCCATATTTGAAGTAGTAATGTTGTTATATTTACTACAGTGTTATATTCATGTTTTAGTTTGACTTGAAGAAGAAAAATGTTCTTGAATGGTGATCGGCTTGTAGGAGTGAATGTCGACGAGAGAGCTCGGAAAATTATGCATCGATTTTGTATTTTTCTCTTCTATTTTTTTTTTTATGATTAAGGTCGTAAGAATGATGTCTATGTTGTATTAGTTTTTATTTTTTATTTATTTTTTATTTTTTATGTTCTCTCTATCATTTCTCTTTAGTTTGATATTTGTATGAATTTCTGATTGTTGTGAAGTATGTAGTTTCTTTTAGTTGAAAATAGTAACTTATGACTTTGTCAGAAGTCTGCTAACTACTAACCAAACAATTTTCTTTTTCTATGGGATCAATTGTACGTCTGGATATTTATATAGAAACGGCCAAGTGGGTGTACTTTTTTTTTGTTGTATTCTTCTATTTTACATTTTTTTATGTAAGGAGAAACTCTCGAAAATAATTTAAAAAATCTGACTTAGATACTCATATATTAAATATATATTAAATAAATACATTGTTATTTATATAAAAAGGGACATCAATTTTCTTCAAACTTCAACATTTTAAGAAATCAAGAAGATAATTGATATTTTTATATCTTTTTTCTTTTACAATTTCTCATACTTCCCTATTTTTTAATTTGCAAGAAAAAATATATCAACTACTACTTCTCCATTAATTTATATTATTTAATGTAAAAATTTAATGGTCTTTATTTTCTTTACTCCCACAAATTTTAATTATTATAACCCCTAAATAATTATTAGTCATGTTCATGACATTATCTGATATTCCATATCGTGGTCAAATAGATGCATTATAAGATTTATTGCAATTAAGTATAATCACATTAGTTAAGACTATCACCCTTCTTGAGCATTAGATATTTTAAATTCATATTAAAAATATAGTCCATTTATAAAAGTCGGACCATTTGTATGCTTTTATGGATACCTTTTAACATTTCATATTGCCTGTATGAAATTTCCCACCATATCATTGAAAGTACTTTGTAAAATACCTTTCTATTTATATTATATTTAATAAATAATTTGTGTCTTTTATGATTGCGCGAACAAATTCACTAGTTGGTTAAATGAACTTTAGTGTATGATTTGTTTCTAATTCTTAACTTAAGCTCGCCGATTAAATCATGAAAATGTAAAGGATTATGTTTACAACTTTAGTATATGATTTGTTCCTAATTCGTATCTTAAGCTGGTTAATTAAATCATGAAAATGTAAAGGATTATGTATACAGCCTCTACCGTGTTTGCGTATACATGAAGACCAATCAACAAAAACTTCACACTTTAAAGGGGTGTGCATAGTTTGGATAAACCCGAAATTCGAATTGAAATCCGAACATTTTCGACTTGTATTTTGAAATTTTCAATTTCTGGATTGGATTTCGGATTGAATTTTTAAAAAATTTGGATAATGAATTGGATTTCGGATTTGGAACTTCGGATTTTTGGATATCCGAAAACCGAATTTCTTATACCTTAAGTTTAGCCTACCCGACTATCTATTAGATATTAGTGCATTACCTATATGTCCAATGTAATAAGTCAAATATACTCTACTCATTACACATCAACCCATACAATAAAAAAAATTACTAAGTTGCTTGTATGAATATTTTATTTATATGATTGTTATAGCGACAAGGAGCTATATATTAAGGCAATTTGGTATGAATATTTTATTTGATTGTTCATTTTGAAAGAAGAATAAGAAACAATTCAAACTTATAGGCCGAACCGAAAATTCGAATTATCCAAATCAATTTATCCGAAACCGAACTTAAAAAATCCACTCGAATCCAAATGTATTTGGATCGAATTTGGATTACATTTTGAAAAATTCAAAAATCGAAATTATAATCCGAAATATACTGAATCCGATCCGATCCAATCCAATCTGATCCGATCCGACCGATGAACAGGCCTACTTTAAACGCTTAACTACAAAGTGCCCCTTTTCTTGATAACTAATTAAAGTTTACCCGTATAATGCTATCCCGATAATGGCTTATTTACGCAAATGTTCTTTGTTTAGTTCATCATCTAGATCTTATTCCTATTTTTAGAAGTTGTGTAAACATATCTTTTGAAAAAATGTTCTTCTGAATAATGTTAAATTTAGGTTTAATGTCTGCTCATTTATTGCTCGACATTACAAACAAAATATTAGATTGTCGCTTAACATTTGCAATAACTTAGATTTGTTTACTCAGAAAACGGTTCAGTTGAATTTGTATTCATGGTCAAGGACACGTGGATCAAAGTGACCTGTAAACAACATAATATACAAGTATAAATGATATAAACGAAATATATGCAAAGTAAAGTTAGGAATAGCCTGAGCCTTGTTAGAACCCAGTGCTAATTCCTCTGGTCAAGCTTCTGATCGGGGTCGTAGTAAATTAAAGAGGAACTTAAAATGGAGCAATTGTGCGATGTATGCTGTGTATTCTATTTGAATTTCGTGTCCTTACAATCCCTATTAATACTAAGAACTAGGGGTACATATTCTATATATTGTGCCCCTGCCCATAATGAGCATTAATTATGTAATAATAACAAGCAATAAAGAGGACCATTAAGCCTAACAACACCATGCGGATAACGTTAAGCCCAATTTGTAAATCTGTACCATTGCGCCTCCTCCGTACTATTCCAACCCTCTTCTGGACCAGCGGTATCTCCGGTACAATGAAGCCACCTCCGGTGAAGATGCGTGCTGACTCATTCTTGACTTATCCCTTTTGCCACGTGTCCTAACGGCATTGGTCCAGCTGTGTTATACTACTTTAGCCTAATACAGATAGTCCCCCCACTTTTCGGGATTCAAACAGTTGTGACCATAAAGTGGAAGAGGTTTAGCATGGTATGAACGCATGGGAAATGAAGAGATTTAATTACCTCAATCGAAGCGCCAATCACCAGAAACGACACTATTCACGAAAGGCGGCGTCGATTGACGCTTCGCAATGACCGGTGACGCCTCGTTTCAAGGGAATTCAAAGTTCTCCTTTCCCTATATAAACTCAAATCCTTTACCATATTCATCTCATTCATGTGAATTATTTCCTTTCTTTTACACAGCAGCCTTTCCTTACAAAAGCCACAAACTTTTCCCCAAGAAAAACACACTCAATTCTTGCCATGGCACTAGCAAGATCGCACAAGTCCTACGCATTCACTTCCTTCCTTCTGTCGTTCCTCTGAAAGTTCTCCTTCCCAAAGGCAAGGGAAAGCTCCCGAGACTTTTGTCACCATGGAAATCGACCAGGGGTCCCTTGCTGCAGAGATCCTGCCCCTGGACTGTGCATATCCGAGAGACTTCCAAATTGACACCCGGCCCCAATCAGTAGGCGAGATCAGTTCACTGATAACCAATAAAAAACTCCCTCAAGTATATGCGAATTGCAACTGGGGACCCGAGATCGTGGTCCTTCTAGTCAGCACAGAAGGACGGACGACATACCACATTGAGGGGTACTCCATGGTCCACACTTACCCCTTCACCATCGGTTTCTCACTGCTAGTCCCTCGTTTGATCGAGACCTTCTATCGAAGGTACCAAATCTGCCTAGGCCAACTTGCCCCTCAATTATGAGGGATCTTTTATTGCATACATAACCTTGTTGACCGCATCGGGCTCGCCTTTTCCATCAACCACTTGATCCAGCTTTATTCCCTATGTTTGTTCTGAGGCGGAATGGTCCATCTGTTCCCCCGAGGCTCTCGCGGGCTGATATCCAGTGTCAAGGATGACTTCGACCGGGGTTGGTGTGATCGATTGGTTATGATTCGAACAGATCTTCTCTACTGTGCTTCCCCGAAACCCTTCCCGGAGGCCTGGAACCATACTCGTAAGTCTGAATCCGCCTTTTTTTATTCGTACTTTTTATAGTCATCGCCGTATTACTTGCATCTTTTTTACAGCCGCCCCTATAGCGCCCGTCTTCGAGCAGGGAATGTTTGATTGGGTGATGGACCTATTGTGCGCTTCTTCGGGGTTAGTCAGAACTTGGAAAAATCTCACTGCCGAATGGTAGAAGGGAAAAAACCATGATAAGATAATGAACCCCACGATACCAATCTTCTGTGTGTGCCTGTCTTCTTTTCCTTATGAATTTCCTTTAATTTCGTACAAGTATCCCTACTAGACGATCTTCTACCCGAAAAATCCCCTCGAGCAAAACCACTTTCTCCAATATAATGACTGCCGCCACTCGGAGCTCGGGTGATCGAAAATCGCAAGGCCCGTCGCCTCTCTCAACTTTTCGAGACTTCAGTTGAAGGAATAGGTTCCCTCGTGAGGTCCCGTCGCCACCTCCTTGAGGCATGAAAGGAAATGCAGGCCAGCCGCGGTGCGGTGAATGTTGATAATGAGGATGAAAAACCTTCTGAGTTTGACGTGGGGTAGGCTGGTCCTAACCCCTTAGTAATACACCTCGACACCAATAAACCCGGGGAGAGCTCCGCTCAACCCGGGTCCTTCGGTCAAAACTTGAAAACACTGCTGGCCCAGCTTGCCGACCAAATTCTAACGAGTCAAGCCACTGCTACCACCGCCATACCTGAAGCGGCGAGGATGCCGGCGGAAAACATGACGGCCGCGGAGAATCGCCAACTACGCCGTGAGGTAAAGACACTCCGAATAAGGTGCCGTGAGTCAGAGTCCTTAAAGAATTCCCTGCGACTAAGCTATGATGAAGTAAAACAAGAGCTAGATTAGAGAGAGAGGTCCCTTCGGGCCAAGAGCTTTGATCACCAAAACCTTCAATTAAGGGTCTGTCGCTTGCAAAGTAACTTAGAGACTACTAGGGGGCAACTAAGGTGCTCAGATGCTTCTTAGGCCCGGCTCCAAGCATGATGGGAAGGACTGCAACGGCGCCGAGTTGCCGAAGAGAAAAAGGCTAGCTTGGTTCGTGACCTTGCCATTTTGAAGTCTCATAGGGACTCCTTTCAAGAAGCTCTGGACAAGAAACTGGATCATGCTGATGTGGACTTTGTGGCCGCCAAATCTGCAATGGCGAACTTCCGATTATCTGAGACAGCAGCTCCGATAGCGAGGAATGGGGACCCCTACCCATAATGGGGCGACCCGCCCTCCCCTTAGTTTTATGCCTTATCAATTTCTAGGGCCTGCGTGTCCCTGTTTAATCTTTTGTCTTGAACAAACGTTTAGAAGGTTTTATTTTGAATCGAGCCTTCATGAAGTTGAGCCTACCGGCCTTCTTCGCGGGCCTTTACCTTTTTTTTTTCCTTTGGGTGTTACAAGCCCGAAGAGAATTTTATAAAATGCACTTGTCTGAATGCCTTTGATGACTTGTTCTTTATTTAGCCCTTGCATTTTTTAACTTTTCAAATAAGACTTGTTAACCCTCGTTTCGAAGGATAAGATGACCGAACCTATGATTCCAAAGTCTCAGAGTTTTGGTTCGAAAGTTATTAACCTCGCCATCTCGGAATGCTAGTCGTTTGGTTTTTCTTTTATCTTTCCAAACAGCTAGTCCCCTGCGAAGTTCATAATTGATGTGCCTGGTTATCATGCCGGGAAAGTTTTCATTCGGTTGCTATTATATTCGAGCTTAACCTTCTTTCCTTTTTATTTCTCTTGTTTGGAAGAAGTTTTATTATCATAAGAGAGGGCCCTTATTTTTCGGTGCTTTATGGTATGCCATAAATTGCATCTATTTAGCGTACTTGCTTTTCGTGGCAAAGATTTTTCATAAGAAGGAAGTTTTATTGATTCCGTTGGCTTTTACTTGAGTTACAAAACAAAAGCACGGCTGTCGTTTAGTGTGGTCAGTTCGATTATATGTATTTATTCATTTGTCCAGGCAGTCCCCGATTCTAGCTGTAGTCTTATAAGTTTTGACTTTTTGCTTTTTGCTCATTGCCAAGTCTTATAACTTCACACGAGTGTATATATAGCCCCCCCCCCTAGTGTTTGGGAGTAAAGAATGAAGTTTCAAGCACTATGGAATGCCCTCGAAAAAACGTTTAAACAACCGTATGATGCTGCCTCATTAAAAACCTTACAGGAAAAACCCAGTTAGGACAAAAATCGGACGAAGGGAAAAAGAGTGCAAAGACCGCTGGCCATGGTTTCCCCACTCAGCATAGTACCTTTTGAGGAAGTTAACGTTCCAATTGCTTGGGATTTTATTTCCGTCTCCATCTTCCAATTGGTACGACCCCTTGCCGGCAATAATGATTACTTTATAGGGGCAATCTCAATTTGGCCCTAGCTTTCCAGCTCTGGCCTCTCGGGTATTATACGTCACCTTCCAAAGTACTAAGTCCCCTTATCTTAAAGTGTCGGAGGGTGGCTCGACGATTGTAGTAATGCTCTATCCGCTGCTTTTGGGCATCCATTCGGGCGTACACAAGATCTTTGTGTTCTTCAAGTAAGCCCAATTGCACCAGTATTCCTTCCGTGTTGGGTTGCTCTTGTGCCTGATCGTACTTGGAACTCGGAGTACCAACTTCTACCGGGGTCAATGCCTTCGCCCAATTATAGTAGGGAGAATGGATTTTCTCCGGTCCTAGATTTCTCCGTGATTCTATAAGCCCACAGCACCTCCTGTAATTTTTACAGCCAAGCTCCTTTAGCGTCTTCCAATTTCTTCTTCAAAATCTGAATAACAGTTTTGTTCGTTGATTCCGCCTGACCATTACCACTAGGGTGATACGGAGAAGAGGTTATGCGTTTGATGTTCAAATCCTCAAGGAGCTTAGTGACCTTAGACCCAATGAACTGTGGGCCATTATAACAAGTTATCTCCTTTGGTATGTGTGGCATCCCCTTTGGGAGGATTCCACTTACGAAACAAAAGCTAATTTATGTCAAAGATATTCACAATAATTTAGTGGCGGAAATAGGCCCATGCAAAAAAGGTTTAAAAGTGCGACATTTTTTTCTTCTTCGTAAAAATACACTTCGTAACATCCCTGAAAGAAATACAATATCAGAGTATCAATTCAACTGGGAAGCACCTCCTTGAAATTATATTTTCCAATAATTAAAATGTTGAAGAACCTCCTAATGAAATTATATTTTCCAATTCAACGTCTTATCTTTAATTTCCCTATCATTAATTTAAAAAATCTTGATTTTCTGTTCTCAAAAAAAAAAAAATCTAATTTTCCAATGTTGATGAGGATCAACCTATTTCCTAATGAAATTATTAGGAGTTGAAAAAAAAAAAAATGCACCAACTTCCAAAAAAACCCGAATGTGAAAGAAGTTTCCTAATACCAAGTAGAACAAAGTTCATCCATTAATTTGATCAAACCATTAAGTTTAAAAAGTTGATGTTGTGTATTTCTCTCCAAATTCCTAACAATGGCAACTCGAAAGAATTAGTGCTTAGCTTAAACAACTCCAACCAAGCAACAAGTAGTAACTCCAAACAAGCAACTTTCAATCGATTTTCTTTAACGGGATTAGATTTTCAACCTTTTTTTTTTTTTTTTTTCCGCATTTTTGGTTTTTTTTTTCAAATTTGATTTGAAAAAAAAATCTTCCTAACACCAAGTAGAACAAATTTCATCCATTAATTTGATCAAACAATCAAGAATACATAAAGTTAAAGGTTCGAACCCCCGCTCAAGACAACCGTAATCTTTAATATTAAAAGCTAAAGTTATGCCGGATGCGGCATATAAAAGTCGCCCCCATAAGGCGGGGACTTTTCCTAAGACATAGTTTAGTTGCGTTCCATGTAAGTGACTTTAGTTAAGGCATAACAAAATTATGCCCCATAAGGCAAATAACTTTTCCTTAATGCATAGACTTTGCCTTATAAGGCAAAGTTTAAGCAAAAAAACTTTAATTATGGGCATACTTTTAGTTATGTCTTTGGGGCATACTTTTTAGTTAAAACTCACTAAAAGTTTACCTTGAAAAGTAAATATATATATATATATATATATAAGGCAAAGTCTCCCCCCGCTTCTGGACTTTTACTTAAACACAACTAAAAGTACGCATCTTTTATACACAAACTAAAAGTACGCCCCTCCGTGGAGACTTTTATCTAAGTCACTCCAAATTTTCTCTTTCTCTCTCTCTTTTTTTTACTTTTCGAGGAAACTTTTTAGTAATGCCTTAGCTAAAAGTGTGTCCCGTAAAACATAACTAAAGTGTGCCTTAAGGCGTAAGTTTTCCTTCGTGTACAAAAATTTGCTTATGATCAAACTGTACAAGTTATCAAAGTTATGCTAAAATTATCTTACCGGCAAGAATTCCTTCACAAGTGTATGCCGTTGGGGGCAGACTACCTTGCGAATTTTTTTCCGTACATTTAACGTGTGGGTTCGAACTGGACTTTATGGGTTTAGCCGAAGAGCAAAATTTAAAAGATTTCAAATATGAGGCAAAATTTAAAGACCACCCAAAACGAAGGGCAATTATATGATGCGTGATCTGCTCCTAAATCAAAGAATTAAGTGCTCACTAAAATAATCACTATCCTAGCTCTAAATTTATAATGGGTATTAGTAAAAAAATGGAGATGGGTGTTAAATAGGGTGAAAGAAAGAAAATCCAAAAATGTCTATATGGCCCAAATGGCCATCTTCAAATCTCTTCGCCGTACTTTTAATATGCTACGATAGAAAACAACTATTCATCAATGCTAATCATACGTAATTAAGCGTATTACGTTTGGGTTATAAACTTCGCGAGATTCGAGTTCTGAGAGCATGGTGCTTTTAAATACGAGCATATGGATCATGTAGTCACAAATTTTGAACCTATTCCCGAAAAGTCTACTCGAAGATGGCCCTTATCCGTCACAGTAGCTCAATAATATAATAATAAACAAATCCAGATAAACAAGTATATCAAAGTATCAAATATCAAACCTTGAAGAGTTTCCAAATGTCGAAATCAATATTCAAGGCTCAAATGTCAAGAAAAGCTTATAAATCAATTCAAGAGAGTTTGTCAAATAACCAATTTAAACTTCAATATGTACGCCATCACACCAAGCATAATCAATATCAAGATGGATCGAAGCCCCAAATCAAGTAGGTCACCCAATAATCAAGAGAATCAAGAGCCGTATTTGAAAGTGGCTTTCCACTCTCATACGAAAATGGACAAAAGTCCATCATCAAGGCGAAATGTAAATCCAAAGTCAAGATGGGAAAGATCCGAATCAAGAGGCATGCCGATATCGGTGACAAAGTCAACAAGAAGGACAAAGTCCCGACAAGAATGCAAAATGATCAACCAATTCGTGCAATTGAGGCGATTTAGCGAATATTTTGCAATACTTGAGATAATAACCAAACAATGATATAAGATGAATAGGAAGGAAACAACTCATCAAGATACTTCAAAATTCCAGCAAGTAAAGATATTTCAAATTTAGGTTTATACACAAATCTTGGTGTTTTACCACACAACAGGATTACACAACTCGAGGAGTTCAAATCGCCTACGCCATAGACCAACAAAAGTCCACTTCGTCAAACAATTCCTCTTAGCTTGTACAAGAGCATATATACCTTAAATACACAATCAAATATCTACTTAATTTCAATGGTTTCAGCACGTCGAAACTAAACATGAAATCGAAAAATCACCCTAAACTATCAAAACGAAATTCTGAGGCATTTCTTATCTTTGTATTGTGGCTCAGTTTCAAAGGGGTAAACCGCAAAAATAGACTTTGTTGCCTAAATGGAAGTTGTAGATATATGCCTTGGGGTTTCGAAGAAATTTAAATCCTTCCTATAGCAATTTTGTACAAAAGATATGCTCGAAATACTGAGAGTACATGTAGGGTTTGCAAAACTTAAATGCAGCAACACATCGCACATGCTTCATCACCTCTTTTCTAGTAAATAAAAGCAAAACTGGGTTTTGGAGCCAGAACAAAGGTTGTAGGGCTATGAAATAGCTTTCTAGAACTCTTGTATCACTTAAAGCTAAATTTTATACAACGAACTATCCGAAAACAACGTAATTTTGTCCGGTTCAAAAACGGGTTTTGTAACTTACCTCGATAGTGTGGATTAGTTTAAAAGGTCAACCAAAACAAGTCTTCATTGATTTATTTAGAGGATGAATATTATGAGAGGAGAGAAGCTTTGGGGTTTTATTTTGGTGGAGGAAACGAAATATGAAGAGGAGGTGGAGAGGATATGAGCTAAAGGTAATATATTTACCTTTGGATAACTACAAACTTTTTTTGTTTGTTTGTTTGGATAACTACAAAAAGGGACTGCCTAAATACATAAATATCTAATCCATTTAATAATTTACTAAGATAATAATAGGAGTATCTTACATAACTACACCATAACACTTTAAACAAGTTCCAATTATCGTCAAGTTCACGTTCAGGAACTGCGAAGTAAAATATACCCTTACTATCAGGATATGGTCAATCGAAAATACAAGAGTTAGTTTATAAAAAATTCGGAGTGTTATAGTATGCCAAAGCAACAAATTGTGTGCACCCAAATGAAGTCGATCACTTTCTTCTCTCGGACCTTCCAGTATGCAGCTGCCTAAACCCAGTTAGAGAAATAGTCGGTTACTAACAATACGAACCGCACTTGACCAGGTCCTACCGGTAATGTGTCCCGACCCAAACTGGAGGGCCATGGCAGGCAATCGGGCTCTACCTGCCGAGCACCGCTAAACATGCTTTCTTATCATGATCACAAACAAGAGTGGAGCTCGGGGGTCACCAGATGAAAATCTGCTAAATCATATGAAAAATATGCTGAAAAGGGAATGTGCCCAAGAAGACATACTATACAACTACGTTGGACAAAAACTATGCAAGTCGACAAGGCCATCATGAAATACTATACAGCAAAATATAGGCCGAAGGGGCCATACAACGTCTGACCAATCCATGAGTGTCTACAAGCCTCTATTGGAGTATATGACGCAACAAGGTCGGGACAGAGCCCCGCCGTACCCATATGTACACAAAAGTATAACATACCAAAAACACAATAGCAACTCCCGAACAAGAGAAGTGCTCCAATCTCGGTGAACAACGGCTACGGGCGGATCGTCCCCTGTCTACACGAACTGCGGGCATGAAACGCAGCGCCCCCAGGAAAGGGACGTCAGTACGGACAAAGTACTGAGTATGTAAGGCATGAAAGAAACATGAAAGAGACATAAGAGAACATAGGATGAAATGAATGCAACTTGTATGTCTGAAGGCGCTTCTGTGGGCTAATAATATACATAAATACTGTGCATGCATGCATAAGGGTCATACATATATATATGCGTATATAACGCCTGTCAAGCCTCTGTGGGCATCCCATCGTATCATATCGGCCTCTGTGGGAATCATCGTCATCATCATGTGACTAGCTGATCAGGTGGTAGTGCGCATATAACGTTGTCACCTTCTCCATACCCCATACATATATATACAATACATACATATATATATATATATATATATATATATGAAATGCATATATACGCATACATTCTAAAGTACATATAAAAATTAAGATACGCGTACATATAAAAATGAAATGCAATGCAAGAATATGATAAGAGTACATCCTAAATTTGTTGGAGTGACAGAAAGTCGTTGCACCTCCAAACATCATTATGAGATAGCATTTTCATCAATAAGTGACTCTATAAATCATACTGAATCTGAAGAAGAACTTACTAAGAATAACATTCTAGAAAATGAATCAACATGGAACATCCCTAGCTACTAAGAATTGAATTCATTATGAAGTAGCATTACGTTTACGTTCTGTTCATAAGGATCATGCCAAAAAGAAGGAAATTTAGCCTCAACATACCTCAAGTAGTCCAAGCAATCCAATTACAAGCTTATCACAACTAGGGCGCAAATCCTATAATAAAGAAATACATATTCAATTTAGATGACGCTAGTATATCACGTATATCAATGATAACTCGATTCTAAAGTGAAACGGGAAGCATTCCCCTATTTATTAATCATCACCACAAAGCCCACAACCAACACAACAACCTCATATGATCTTCTTTAAACTTATATCCACAATATTTAAAGATATACAATTGAGCAGCCCGATATACGCTTGTATACAACACTTATACACTTTCTTCTTCCAAATACACCAAGTATAACAACCTCAACGCATTCTCAACATTAATTATTATCCCTATAACAAGATTTTTTTCTCAAAACACACTAACAATCATGGCTCAAGTTAGATTACAATTCCAAATAACATCAAGTTCATGTTTGAACCTTTCCTCCAATTTCTTTCTCTTAAACCCTAGCATAACTATCATATAAACTCATAAACATGAAAATAAGATGAAATATTACCTCAAGAACTCAAGAACACTTCAATTCCAAGATTACTTTATCTTGAAGTATCCCTCCAAGCTTCTACAAGAAGAAGAAACAAGCCTCAACAATACATGAAAGTCCTAGTCGCTAGATTCTCACTTTGCTCTTTGATCTTTACTTCGGAAGTGATTGAATATGACGGGAGAGGGTTTCTAGAGCTTATATGAACTTAGGGTCAGTTAAAATGACTTAAAAATAAGGAAGGGTCGTAATTTAAACAAACAACAAAATCCACCGACTCAGGAATACGGTCCGTATAAAAATATACGGCCAATATACTAGTCGTGTAATTTTATACGGACCGTATAAATGGTCCATATTTATCAACCTCAAAACAACGTTCGGTCCGTATCCCAATAATATGATCCGTATAATATAACTTCATAACGAAACTATTCTCTTCGATTCACTTATTCTATAATCCTTCCATAACTTACCAAATATGAACTTAAACCGTTATAAACATAAGATAGGCATGTCCAACCTCGTATAACCACGAAGACAGCCTCGGCATCTAAGACTAGGGCAACTAACATACGACGAATCCCAACGTATAAAACTACGAGGTGTAACACAATAGTTCGAATATGTCCATCCCCCATTTCTTGAATGGCCAAGGTGAAATCACCGGATGCAGCTCCTCGCCCAGTTGAGGTAGCATTTGACCACGCTGCTGACGTTTGTCGCACTTGCGGACGAATGCCTTCGCATCCTCTTCCATTCTAGGCCAGTAATATCCATCCCTGAGTTATTTCTTAGTGAGTGACTCCACGCCTGAATGATTGCCGTAAATCCCCTCGTGGACTTCTCGCATTACATAGTCAGACTCTTCAGGACCTATATACCTTGCCATTAGACCAAAGAAACATCTTCGGTGAAGCTAGCCGTCTACGACACAATACCAAGTCTCTTTAGCTCGTAAAGCCCGTGATGCCTTCGAATCCTCTAGTAACTTCCCCTGATTGAGATAGTCACCAGGCTTGTGGAATTGATCTCATCTTAACCTGTCTCATCCAATGTCGAGTTTAATAACTGGACCACTGATTCAAAATTCGAGCCTGATGACTCCGTTGAAGAGCCCAGATTGGCAACGCGTCCTCTTCTACATTCTTTTCTCTAGGCAGGTGCACCACAGTCCATTCTTGAAATCGGGCAAGTAATTTTAGCATCTTCTCAAGGAACCGCAGTATGCATTCCTCTTTGGCCTTGAATACTCCGTGTACTTGATTTACTACCAACAGGGAATGAAACTTAGCCTCGATTACTTCTGCACCTAGTCCCCAGGCTAGCTCAAGGCTTGCAATCAAATCTTCGTACTCTGTTTCGTTATTTGTTAGAGGCACGCTATTAAAATCATGCCTCAGGATTTCTGCCATAGGGGTATAGAGGAATACGCCCAGCCTCGTACCTTTTACATTGGACGCTCGATCTGTGTAAAGTATCCATACCCCGAGTGCAGCCTCCGGCACCAAGGAGGCTTTCTTTTTTACCTGGGGAGCTACACCCGGATTGAAATCAGCAATAAAGTGCGCAAGGATTTGAGACTTGATCGCAGTACGGGGCTTGTATTTAATATCAAACTCACTCAACTCAACTGCCCACTTTGCCAATCATCCCGATAATTTAGGCTTGTGAAGCACATTCCTTAATAGACAGAAAAGGAATGTCTGCAATCTATAGTTTTATGCCCAGGGGTTCTATACAACTCGCACCAAACCGTTTGATCTAGAGTAATAGGATCCGACCACAATGGTCTAGGAGGGCATGATGACGGATGGGTGTTCAGTACGGCCACCATTTGAGATTCGTTGACGGTGAAGTCGTAATCTGCGAGTTTAGGATGCTTTGTCCCCTTTGAAGCTGTCCCGGAAGGATTGTTCTTAGGCTGAAAACTGCGACCGGTCTTCCCAGGGTTCTCTTTCTTGTTTGCATTTAATTGATCCAACGATCGGTATCCTGACCCACCACTGGTCATTTTCAGAGATGGGTAAGGTTGGAAACGATTCTTTGATGAGTTCCAGTCTGGCCCGAAACCTTTGTCCGACTTTGCAGGGGATTTACCGAGGGAGAATCCAACAAGTCATCCTCCACCTGGATCTTTGGCTCATATCTATTATGCATGTATTCCCAATTAGTTGCCTGGAACTCCAAGAGTTCTCTTTGAGCTTTCGGGAAGCATCTGAACCTAAAGGGTTGAATCCTTTAGTGAAAGCCTCTGTTGCCCACTCGTCCTGTAAAGCAGGTAAAAGTATATGTTCCTTCTGGAACTGTGTAACCAAGTCTCGGAGGTGTTCTGATTCTCCTTGCGTGATGCGGGAGATATCTGCCTTTTTGGTTTTTACCTTTCTCGCACTGGCGTGAGCTTTGATGAATTTATCGACCAGCATGGCAACAAAAGTGATTGAGTGCTCCAGCAGTTAGGAGTATCACGTCAGAGCCCTTCGTGCGAGAGTCTCGCTGAATTTTTTGATTAGGACCAACTCGATCTCCTTTTTAGGACCGACTCGATCTCCTTTTTCTTCAAGTCGTTGCCTTTCGCCATTGTGTAAGCCATAATGTGCTCCTGTGGATCTGTTGTCCCGTCGTATTTGAGAATGTCGGGTATTTTGAACCTCTTCAGGATCAACTCCGGAGCGTCTTAAGGTTTATACGACCCGCGTGAGCGTTCCTTACGGGGCCTTTATACGAGCCACTAGAATTTAATTTAACCGATATATTTTCCTTGGCGGTTTCATCTATTTTCCTAGTAATTTCCCTCATGAACCGCTTGACTTCAGCTTGGAAGGGATCGTCGCAGCGGACTTCAAGGAGGCATCTCGGGTTCATTCCTACGGTTTAATTCGCTAACCGCAACATTTTTGGTAGGAGTCGTGGGGGTTACGCGTAACTTTCGACTCGGACGTGAGGGATGCGATGATCTGCCTCATCTGTTCCATTTCCGTCCTCATTGCATGACTTTGCACCCTCATGAACCGCTTTTCACTTAATAGGAAAGTGTCTTCGCGGGCGGCTTCTCTTGCATCCCAGCCGTTTGGTACTTGGAGGGTGATAACATCCAAATTTACTCTTCTAAGAGAAACTGTACACGGTCGTATGCAATATAATTTACCCAACTATAAGTCGGGGTCAAGTCTCACAGAAAATAATATAAAGGCGATTAAGTAAGTAAAGAATTTATCACCAACTAAGCTAAGCCAAACACATTTTCAATATTTGATTTTTGGTTTAAGAACTAACAAAGATGAAACTAACTAGAAAGTCGGTAAAATGATCAATGACCACAAGCATGAATATAAGGGACTCTCAAGTAACGATCCAATGTATTTTAAGATTTTACAACTAAGAGTGAGTCTATGTTAAATGATAATGATTTCGATCTCATCTTCCCAAATCAATGACTTTCCAAGTTTTTCCGTGATATTAGGCCTCATTTTGTCACACCCAATCTTGATCGAGGTGTGATGGGCACCCTCACCCTAGGGCGAAGCCGAACCCTGCGACTCTTATCCCATCCTTTTTTTTTTTCCTAAGTCAAATACACGCTGACAAAGCTCACTAAAAATATTCTTTTTACGCGCACTTTAAGACGAAATTGAATTTATGCTTGCATAAAACTTATATCATAATACAAGGCGACACATCGGCTTATGAAGCCAACGACGGGGCCGACTTCGGTACCCACGACTCTGTCTCCGTCTCTGCATCGGAACTCTGGCACGCGTGTACTTACTCGGCTACACTCCGGCCGGAAATGGAGCTTGCCAACCCATTTGGAACATCTTCTATATTAACCCGATCGAAATGCAGGTGTACTGCGTGGCATGAACATCCAAGAAGAGGGTCGGTTAATGTGCGAGTATGCAAGACATGAACGATCTAGTAGGAGTTGTAATCACGTGTAAAACGGTAGAGTAATAACTATATGGAAACATAGACGACATCATAGGATAAAGGAATAACACTTTGTACATGTGAGTGCCACTCCGGGCGGAGGCCATATGCAGGCTTTTTTCCTTTTTCGAACACGGTGTTTTTATTCTTTTGTGCATAGAAAACGAATTTTTCGGAAAACGGTACTTTTTTACTCACGATTACGAACCCGAATTCATCGGCTCTCCCCCCTCAAGTCTCCCCAGTATATCATATTATATATATATATCACGAGAGAGAGAGAAACGAGACGCCGCGTATTAAGTAATGTAAAGAATTTATCCCCACATATCGGTGTATACATATACATTCATCAATATCGAGGTAATATACATTATCATATAAACGGCATGCACGGGACATTGTTCAAAGGTATGACCTCCGATGATTTTAACGTTTCTCGCCTTGAAGGAACTAACAAAGATAAGAACCAACGAAGAATAGTACTAGGAGAAAACATAGTATGATATCATGATCAATGACCACAAGCCTTGAAATCCATGGGACATAGTGTCATAGCTAAGAAATAGAGATAAGGATCAAGAACTAGTTTGTCATTTGTATTCATTGATCCTTTGCTTAGAAATCTTGGTCTTGGAATCATTTTGGTCATACTTAAATGATAATGATTCTCTTTTCTAAATCATCGTCTATCATTATTTCCAAATCAATGACTTTCACTCGAGAATATGGATCAAAGGTTTCTTTTGGATCCGGCTTAAGTCAAAGAACGATGAGGAAAATCCGAAAACAACGGGCCCACCTCGGGTCAAATGGGCGGCGTACACGGTTGACGTAATTTAACCTTAAGAGTTAACTCTTATCTTATTTTTCTCACATTTTGCACAATTTCTATTTCAATTCTCTTTGAATGAATAGGCGATAATTTAGTTTTCTAGGGTTTAAAGTCTACGACATGCCAAAGAAGGAAAGCAAAGTCTTAATTAATCTTTCCCAAATCCCTCAATTTTTCTTGATTAGAAGCCTTTTGAGTTGGATTCTTAAATGAACTTGCTTAAATCAAAGTTTAACTGGGCAAGTCCCGGGTTAACTAATCCAATTAATTACCAACAATTATACTAACAATTTCAATCAACATTCTATCAATCTTGAAAAAACAATAACAACTTAATTCCTTCTTTCAAATTTAATCACCGCAGCTGATTCTCGAACCCTCGAATCGATAAATAAGTTCGATCCATTTTTCTACATCTACACACGTACGTATATCCTTTTCTCATTCAATAACAAAACACTAAATAAAATCGTTGGATCATTGTTCCATCAATCCAAAACTTTATTCCACAACATATATTTCTATACATTACAACAACTGTTTCAAGCATTGGAATGAAATATTGCACACTTAAATAGTCAATACATAGCAAGGAATTGAAGAAATGAGTAAGGATATATAAAGAATTCTCATCAAAGTCTTCCAAACTCTTCAATCTTTGTTTGTTCCAACAATCACTCCATGTTGTAGAGGGCCTTCCATTTGGTAAGAAAACTAGGAGAAAACAATTCTTCATTTGGCCTCTCCTCCAAGACCATGTTCGGCCAGCTTTCTCTCTTCAAATATGACCCTTGTATATATATATACATGGCCAAAGATATAAACAATCTCCTCAAGTCTTCCTACTGCTTTTGTAGTACACCTTGAATTTTTCGAGTGTCAAAAATATGACAAAATAAATCTGAAAGTTGTTGATTTACATATCTGCCCATTTTTGCAAATTTAGCTACTTTTCGTATTTTCCATGAACTTAATTTGACCTTTTTTTGACTTGTTTTTCACTTGATTTTTTTTAGAACGATCATTAACTCGGGATATTCTGTACAAAAATGCGAGGTGTAACAAATTTAACAAGTTAACTATCTTATCCTTACTCGAGTTAAATGGGTTTAAAGCCTTCTTGTTAATTAATCTTTCCCGACCTCGAATGGAAGTAAATGGGCAATATTAAATCAATTAAAGAAACAAAGACCCGATTCATTTTCTCAATCATCCAATAACAAGAGTTTGAAAAACTCAACATATATTTCCGATTTCAAGCATTGGAATGAAATATTGCACCAAATAGTCAATACATTGAAGAAATGAGTAAAGGATTAAGAATTCTCATCAAAGTCTTCAAATCTTCAATCCCTAAGTGTGGGTGTAAGAACCCTAGCTCTCCAAGACTTGTATGAATGGCCAAAGATAAAAATAATGTCCTCAAGTCTTGCTTTTGTAGTACACCAATTTTTCCAGGTCAAAGTATGACAAAATAAATCCCAAAGTTGTTGATTTACATATCTGGCCATTTTTGCAAATTTAGCTACTTTTCTCGTTTTCTTTAATTTGACCTTTTTTTGACTTGTTTTTCACTTGATTTTTTTCCGATCACTTCTCAATCATGCAAACCCTATAAAATGGAAGTAAACAATATTAAATGCACTATTTTCTCAATCAACCAAGTAAAAAGTCTAAGATTAAAGAAGAAATAAGTTGGGAAATACTAACTTATCAGAGGGGCAAACCGTTCGGACCTAGCCGAATGTTGCCTGACTGGCTTCCAGTGTTCGTGTTGTCGTTTTCTCCTGTCATACATGAAACAGATACTTAGGAAAACACGGAACTCAAGAAAAGTTAGTAAGACAAACAACAGTCACAGTGACAACCACAATTTTGACACTCGCTGAAATAAAGGCGAAAAATGGCTCAGTTGACTTATTTATACTAAGAACAAGGGGTACATATTTCATGTATTGCGCCCCTGCCCATAATGATCATTAATTACGTAATAATAACAAGCAATAAAGAGGACCATTAAGCCTAATAACACCATGCGGATAATGCTAGGCCCAATTTGTAACGGCAATCCGTTGAGCTCTCCTCCGGAGCTATTCCAACGGTCTTCCGGACCTAGCGATATCTCCGGTACAATGAAGCCACCTCCAGTGAAGATGTGTGCTGACTCATCCTTGACTTATCCCTTTTGCCACATGTCCTAGCGGCATTGGCCCAGCTGTGTTATACGAATTTAGCCCAACACTAGATCATGGTCTAACGTTTTCTTATAGAATTTTAGTTTGCGTCTATAAGTTGCAAAAAAAAAAAAAAATATATATATATATATATATATATATATATATATATATATATATATATATATATATATATATATATATATACAATTTCAATAATTGTACCCAAAGCTGAAGAAGCTGGGACCCTGTGATGGCAAAGACGGACAGATTATGAGTTTGATCAATGGATTTAATTGGCATTTTCACCGTGCAAAATCAATATATGTGTAAAACAAATATTAGAATTTAAACGAATTTCAAATGTTGAGCCAAATATAAAGAGTGCAACTGATTCAGTTATAAAATAATTAAAAGTTAAGCTATCAAATTTAAATTCTGAACCCACTGTTTCGTCTAGTAAACCGCCTAAAGTACAGAGTCCAATATGATGTGAGACACTTCGTTCTTCCTCAGCCCTCACCATAACAAGGAAGATAGAAATTGAAATGTGAGCCCATTTCTTCTTCTTCTTCTTCTTCTTCTTTATTTAATATGATGTAACATTCCTAAGGAGAGCTCCAAATCCACAAGATTTTCCAACTCGACGTTAGAGTACTTGCAAGCATCCCCACAAATTTGGCTGTTTCTATGAGAAGGATGCAATGAACGAAAGGACCACAACAACTTAAATTCAGACAGCTACCCTTAATTCCTCTAATGGGACTTTAACTATATTCTCAGCCTCAAATTATTCAATCACATTGACCACGAATACTTTGAAATGCATTAAAGTAACGATAACAGTATACCAGCCCCTTGAAAGTACCATGTCTGTTGATATACAAAAGAATGAGTCTTCTCAATGCATAATGTTCCTTTGCTACTTCTCTCTGTTTGTCACCATGCTTATATTTTTCAGTATCTTCTTGTTCATTATTGAAGAACGTACTTTGAGAAAATGAACCTTATCTTAATCTTTTTTCCTAATGTACTATTCCAACGATTAGTTTTTTTCTAAAGATTTTTAAGAACATATTATAATTACGTTTAGCTAAAAAAATTTTGAAAAGATGATTGATTGTTAATTGTTATCAATCCGAGGTTAAGATCACACAAAAATGGACGAGGTATGTAGGGTAATTATGTCTGGTGACTACATCGATTAGATTATTAACAGAGATGATATTATTATGATTGTCATTTTAGTCCCTTTTATTAGTTTTTAAAGGTTAATTACTTAACTAAATTTGGATATATTTATGGGATCATACTTTATCCTGTATTTTTCACTATCGAAGGAATGGGGTACTATATGGGATGATTTCATGTTTATTTGATTTTGATTTGATACCCTAAACTGCGACAGAACAATATGATTAGACAAGCATTCTAAATATTTTAGCCTGATTAAAGTTTGCATGTTCGTTTCACCTAACTTCAGGTGGTGCATGCGGCCGCATGGTTCAAGCTCATCATAAAACTTTATCTTTTGCTTTTCTTTTAATTTTTACTACCTATTGACGGTCCCATCCAGACCATCCATTGTAATAGAGGTAAATAAGAGAACAGGGTGACAAGTTGCTTACTTCATGGAGTAATTCATAAACAATCGATATACCTTCTCTAAAACATTCCTTGCACAGCTTTTAAGGCCTAATACACAAGAAACTCGAAAAGCAAGAGGCTATTAATTAATAAAATTGAACTAACGTACAAACAATAATTATTATTCTCTCCGTCCTAATTTACTTAAGGGGTTTGACTGGACACGAAGCTTAAAAATAAAAGGAAAGAATTTTGAAACTTGTAATCTGTAATAAGCTACTCCCGCCGTCCCAATTTGAGTGATACTTTTTGCTTTTCGAGAGTCAATTTACCTAAACTTTGAAGCTAAATTGAATTTTTAAGATAAAAATTTATATATTTGACGACTACATAAAAAATACTATAAGTTGCAATTTTTCTCATATGAGTTTGGTGAAAAAATACGTATTAAAATGTTGGTCAAAATTCATTCAGTTTGAATCTCAAAAAGCGAAAAGTATCACATAAATTGAGAGCGAAATATAAATATTTTTGTGACTATAAATCATCTTAGGAACAAAATGAGATGATTAAAGTTAAATGTTGTCACTAAATATAATAATGCGTCATTTACATTGATCGATTAAAAAGAAAATGTCCCGTAAATTGAAAATCCGTTTCAATTTATGTGGCATTATTTGACTTGGTACGGAGTTTAAAAAAATGAAAACTTTTAAAATGTGTGGTCCAAAACAAGATTTATATAAGGGAAAAGGGTCAAATATACCCCTCTACTTTAATTTAATAGTTAAATATACCCTCCGTTAGTCAAAGTAGATAAATATACCCTTTTCGTTAGTTAAAGTAGATAAATACACACTTCCGTTAAGAAAAGTACAAAATATACCCTCGGTTAATGAATCCCGATTCCACCATTAATTATCCGATTTAACTTTTAAAAAAAACCATGCCCGACCCTCCCCGACCCGCAAATTAAATTATTTCCACCCAAATATACCCACTATCGCTACAACTGACCCAACACAACTACAACTAGTAAATTCTTCATAACCATCCTTAACCATGTCCTCGGACATCACTGAACAAAACAAAAAAGATCATTTGACCTCAGTAGCTAGCAACATTAAAATCAATAAAAATGAAAGCTTTAGGCTCAAAAAGGCTAGAAAATCCCTGCCACAAGCCTCCTTTCTAAACATCGGTCCTCCAATCTAAAAACTAAAAACTAAAAATCAACAATCTCTTGAAATTTTAGACACAAAACAACTGGGGTTGTGGTTAAAGATGGTTATGAAGAATTTACCGGTTGTGGTGGTGGAAGTGGTCGTGGTGGTTGTGTTGGGTCGGTTGTACTGGTGGTGGGTATATTTGGGTGGAAAGAATTTAATTTGCCGGTCAGGCATGAGTTTTTTTTAAGTTAAATCGGGTAATTAATGGTGAAATTGGGGATTCTGTCGACTGAGAGGTATATTTGTGTACTTTCTTATCGGAAGGGTATATTTATCTACTTTGGCTAACGGAAGGGGTTTATTTATCTATTTTGACTAACGGAATATACATTTAAATATCAAAATAAATTAGAGGGGTATATTTAACCCTTTTCCCTTTATATAAATATGTGACCGTAAATTATCTTATAAAGTTATTGTTTCTACATTTGGAACAGCAATCACGTTTCCTTTATCTTTAGTCGCCGCCTATAACTGCTTTATTGAACTTTGGTTGCAATTTAATTACGAGACCAAATGTAGAAGAAATTTTGCATGTAAAGAATCTTCCGCCGTCCAACTTTGACGATTATCGAATCTTAGCAGCTGACCAGGTCGTTTTATGGTTCGAATCATCACAATTATGGCCAGCCTTGGGTTTTGGAATATTTTTTATTAAAAAAAAAAAAAACAGTTTTACTTTGATGTATACTGCAAAGTAATACTTGTTCCATCATATAATTTATGCAGGGTACTTGACTGAACACGAATTTAAAAATAAGAATAAACTTAAAAGTTTAAAATTAAATGTTTGTAAATATAGTATAATATTATTCTTTTGAACTGATTTAAAAGGGATGAGTGTTACATGTGAGAAGAAGTATGATTCTTTTAATATCTTTTAATATTATTAATGTAAAGTGATTTGCTTGGATAAGTTTGTTTATAATGATAAGTTTAAAAGATAATAATTCATCGCTCCATTTTATGTGACACTCATAACAACATTAATTTTTTTTAAAGATAGTAAATTTTTATAATTTTTTATTTTCTTTTTAATGACATGATTGTGTACTGACAAACATTTTTTTTATTTCATTTTATCTAAAGATATTTGATTGAATATAAAATTTAGAAAGAATTATTTTTAGACTTATTGTCATGAATATGACTATAAAATTAAAACAGAAAATTTAGATTAAATTATTTCTAAAATAGGACAAATAGAAAAAGAAATAAAAACAGTCCTGTGGTGTGAGTGTGGTGTGAGTGACAGGGTGCGCGTGATAGTGAACATACACTCCCTCTGTCCCGTAATAAGTGTTAGCTTAGCTAAAAAATAAATTATGTCATAATAAGTGTCATCTTAAAAAACTAAGACATAAATTGATTAGTATTTTCCAATTCTATCCTTAGATAATAAAGTAATATCTAAATGATGATTGGAAAAGCCACATAATAACTTAGTATTATTGGATTCCCAATGTCAAAAGGTTTACTTCTTGTGCAGGCTCTAATCAAAAGATAAAAGTAATTTATTTTTATTATATAAGGGTAATTTGATAAAATTTTACATTGCATCGGCTAAAGTAATACTTATTATGCGAGGAGTAATATAAGGGACCCAAGACTTTTGTAACCCAAAAATAAATTTTTGGAACCAAAATAACCCATTAAAAAAAAAAAAAGAAACCAAAATAGGCTTTACGCACAGAATATGTGCATAAAAGGACCAAAGTGTACATTTACACTTAAGTTCTTTTACGCATAGATTCTGTGCGTAAAAGCACTGAAATCCAGCCTTTGTTCTTTGAAAATCACTCAAAATAAATTTTTTTCGTACTTTGATCGAAGATTAGTCACGTTTCTAAACTCCAGAATATAAATATTTTATATAGAACTTAATATCTTTTTTAGCGTACAATAATGTCGGCTCATTACATCAGGTATACATATATGTTTAGATCATCGTTTTAGGGGTTGTAAAGTGCGCAAGTAAGTTTGGAAACTGAATTGTCATCTTTAAGTTTTTTTTTCGTACTTTGACCGAAGATATATAAATATTTTATATAGAACTTAATATTTTTTAGCGTACAATAATGTCGGCTCATTACATCAGGTATACATATATGTTTGGATCGTCGTTTTAGCGGTTGTAAAGTGTTCCGAAGTAAGTTTGGAAACTTGTTATCTTTAAGTTTTTTTTCGTACTTTGACCGAAGATTAGTCACGTTTCAAAACGTCAGAATATAAATATTTTATATAGAATTTAATATCTTTTTTAGCATACAATAATGTCGGCTCATTCATCGGTATACATATATGTTTGGATCGTCGTTTAGGGGTTGTAAAGTCTTTCAAGTAAGTTTGGAAACTTGTTATCTTTAAGTTTTTTTTCATATTTTATAGGGTTTTAATTAATCTAAGACGTCGCACGAGTTATTATTAATCGATAATAAATACTAAAATAACTAATCATCATTAAAAAAATAATACCCAAAAATATATATAATATTAACATAAAATGTACATTTTATTTACAAATACACAATCTCCTAAGGCCTAAGGACAACCCCACCACCCTCATTATTCAGTTTATGATAAATCTAAATTAAATTGTTTATATGTTATTTCTGGTTCAATACGGAAAAAAAACCTAAAAATAACAAGTTCCCAAACTTACTTCGGAGCACTTTACAACCCCCTGAAACGACGATCCAAACATATATGTATACCTGATGTAATGAGCCGACACTATTGTACGCTAAAAAATATATTAAGTTCTATATAAAATACTTATATTCCGACGTTTTGAAACGTGACTAATCTTCGGTCAAAGTACGAAAAAAAACTTAAAGATAACAACTAAGTTTCCAAACTTACTTAGAAGACTTTACAACCCTAAAACGACGATCCAAACATATATGTATACTTGATGTAATGAAATACATTATTGTACGCTAAAAAATATTAAGTTCTATATAAAATATTTATATTATACGTTTTGAAACGTGACTAATTTTTGGTCAAAGTACGACAAAAAACTTAAAGATAACAAATGTCCAAACTTACTTCGGAGCACTTTACAACCCCTAAAACGACGATCCAAACATATATGTATACGATGTAATGGCTTCATTATTGTATGCGAAGTTCTATATAAAATATTTATATTACAGAGTTTAGAAACGTGACTAATTTTCGGTCAAAGTACGAAAAAAACTTAATTTTGAGTGATTTTCAAAAAACAAAGTGGATTTGATATTTTGCAAAATATGTGCGTAAAAGAACTTAAGTGGAAATGTACACTTTGGTCCTTTTATGCACATATTCTGTGCGTAAAGCCTATTTTGATTTTTTTTTTCAATGGATTATTTTGATTTTAAAAATTTATTTTTAAATATAAAAGTCTTGGGCTCGTAATATAAGGGGATAGCTTGCACTTTATTCTGCTCAAATTCGGTACTTTATTGTTGCTAAAAACGAGGCTTTGTTACTTTCTCTTTTTAATTTCTTCTCTATCTTTTGGTGTGTTCTGCTAAACTTAAAGTGGTTGTTGTCTCTCCTTGATCTTTGTGTTGTCTTACTCTTCTTGGTCTTTGTGTTGTCCTTTTCTTCTCCTATATACTGTGTACGTGTGTAAATACCATAAGGCATATATCTGATTAGTGAATTTACCAAAAAAGAAACAATCTTGTCGTGTAATAGAGATACCCAAACAGCTGGAAAACTGGAATCTTGTTTGGTCATTCTAAAGTTGCTGCTATCTTTTTTATGTTATTTGGTTCATTTACAATACAACAGTTCATCAGAAAATTGAAGTAGCAAGAAGAAGCTGAAGACTTTCTAGATTTTAATTTTATTGGGGTGACCTTGAATATAATTCAGAATTTGTTAGAGGTGCATGAAGGATAAGTGATGCAATGAGGGATGAGTATTCCAAGAAAAGCAAGGTGAATAGTGAATACCCCTTTTCTCCTTTTGCTTTCATTTCTTGAAAAATGCAATTTTGGTGTTTTGAATTTATGTAACTCAATTATTAGTTTGCTGACATTTTCCACTTTGATTGTTGAAGTTGTCCTGGTCAAGAAAGTTGGTTAGGAAATGGTTTAAGGGCAAAACTGAGGAATTCCAATCTGATGAATTTGTCTGTGGAGGTTAGCATCTAATTATACTCCTTGTTTGTTTCCCCTTTTATTCTTGTTTGTTTATTTGTTTGTTTGGGGAGTGAAGGAATCCAGATTCTCATATTTTGTCTAGCACATGTTTATGGTGATTAGTGAAGGTTTTGTCTCATAATATGAAATTCAAGGGTTATGATAAAATTCCTAGAAATTATTGAAATTGTATTTATTCACTAATCTTTACCTCCAGCAGAAATTGATGGCTCTCTCTCCTAAAGATAAAGTTAGACACAATCATTCCTAATTTTGTAATTTGTAAAAATTGTGGGAGTTATGATTGTTTTTTACCAATTTCACTAACTCTTTAACAGGGAACTAATGTTGATCTTCCCTTCTTTAGGAGATTATGAGTGGAGTACAAGCATATCTGAGCGGGAGCATTGCACTATCAAGAAGAGTAAAACAGGTTAGTTGCACGGTTAATATTCTAAATCCTTATAGTACCTATATCATATTTAAGAAACTCTTATGGAGTGCCTTAAGTTAATTCTAGTCTCTCTGCCCTCTCAAATGAGCAGAAAAATCAATCAGGGGTATGGAGCATCTCCCACGGGAGAGTGTTGATCTTGATCGCCCTAAGATTATAAATGTACAAAATTATAGGTTTGCCTTCTTGATAAATCCAGTAGATATTGTTTCTTTTTCCTTTATAGTCATAGTCACAACTCCACAACATGAGTGTTTTTCACTTTTATTTCTTATTGCCTCAGACTCTTTGTATCTACATGGAATCTGGGTGGAGAATCACCACCGAACAATTTAAATCTAGATGAATGGCTTCATTCTTCGCCCCCTGCAGACATTTATGTGCTCGGGTATGAGCTCTAAGATTTGAATCTCATCTATTCTTTTACAAATATTGTCATTTATCACAGTTGACTGAACCATTATTCATTGTTACATTTTCAGATTTCAGGAAATAGTTCCATTAAATGCAGGTAATATTCTGGGAGCCGAAGACAATGGCCCTGCCAAAAAGTGGATTGCTTTGATTGGGGAGACATTAAATAACGGTCCTGGCACTAGTGGAGGTAATGGTTGCTACACTTGTTCGCCTGTTGTTCCAGATCCAATTGCCGAGTGGAATGCTGACTTTGAGGGTTCAAGTAGATATAAGTCATCGTCCATCTCTCATCGTCGGTCATTCCAGACACCTCAGTGCAGGACCATGGAAAATGATCCATCCATCTCGCAACCTCGCCTGGATGGACGATACAGTGTTTGTGATCGATTAATTTTTGGACATAGGTCTAGTGATTTTGATCCTAATAGGGAGCTGAGGCCAAGTGACTATACCTCTTTTCACAGGCCAAGTGATTATTCATCGGGTCATAGGCTTAGTGACTATTCCTGTGGACAAAGGCCAAGTGATTTCTCCAGATGGGGCTCGTTAGATGATGATTATGGACCTGAGGATTCACCTACCGTTTTGTTTTCACCCGTCACAAATGGAGAAGACGGTTACAGATTGCCCAGAAATTCAACGTACTCTTTAGCAGCAAGTAAACAAATGGTTGGCATTTTTCTTACCGTATGGGTGCGGAGTGATTTGAGGGAACATGTTCGAAATTTGAAAATATCATGTGTTGGCAGAGGGTTGATGGGGTACCTTAGGAATAAGGTAATTTTGAGGGATTTTTTCATTTTTGGCCCGTCAGTCTAAATTAATTACGGGCGCTAGCCAAAATATACAAGATCTATACACTGATTATGTATATCATATGTATATTTCTTGTATATAATATGTATATTATATGTTTATTCATACTTAATATACAAAACCTATACATTTGCTGGCTATTGTTCTTTTAAGCAGTCCAAAAATGTAATTATCCCTAATTCTGAGTGGACAAGCACTTGGTTATTTTTTGGCTGATTTGGGAGATATCCGCATATTGACTTAGAAGAGAAAAACTTGGCATAATGTACAACCCCATGCTTGGTTTTGCAGGGATCTATCTCAATCAGTATGCAGTTGCATCAAACAAGTTTTTGCTTTGTCTGCACTCACTTAACCTCTGGTCAGAAAGAGGGTGATGAGTTGCGCAGAAACTCTGATGTCATGGACATCCTAAAGAAAACAAGATTTCCACAAGTTAGTGGTGTCAGTGAAGAGAAGTCACCAGAAACTATTCTTGAGCACGAGTAAGATGGCTGACTGTTTACTTTCTGGAATAACTGTTTCGTGAAAATAATTGAAAAATGAAAATGATGGAAAGACTTGAGTTTAATATAGTTGTTTCCATGTAAAACCATGATCACGTCATGTTAAATTTGTTTCGTCTGAGATATCCATTTTCTGATGATTACCCAATTCTCTTCAGCCGAGTTATTTGGCTTGGGGATCTGAACTATCGGATTGCACTCTCTTATCGTTCTGCAAAAGCACTTGTTGAGATGCAAAACTGGAGAGCATTGTTGGGAAATGACCAGGTCTCCCTGCAATCTTGTGTTTTTTTCCCACATCCATCCTGGAATTTATTTCAGTTTGATAATGTCATAGGACAATAATCAACTGATCTTGTTTTCTGTTTCCTTGACAGCTGAGGATAGAACAGAGACGTGGTCGAGTTTTTGTGGGATGGAAAGAAGGAAAGATATATTTCCCACCAACATATAAATATTCTAGGAATTCAGATAGGTATTCTGTTGATGACATGCAACCAAAGGACAAGCGCCGAACGCCTGCATGGTAAGGATTTTTCTTTGACTATCAAAAAGAATACTTATTCTCAATCTAAAATCACTACACAGGTTGTTACAATATCTACTGGAGGATTATCTACAAGTCTAGAACTAATTTTTGCAATCTCCATCTGAAGGTGTGATCGAATTTTGTGGCACGGAGGGGGTCTCCAACAGTTGTCTTATGTCCGCGGGGAATCTAGATTTTCAGATCATAGACCTGTTTTCAGTGTGTTTTTGGCCGAAGTTGAGTCAGTACGCAGTAGATCGAGGAACATGAGTTGTTCAAGCTCAAGAATTGCGGTGGAGGAGCTCTTGCCCTACTCACATGGTTATACCGAACTCTGCTTCTTTTGAAGTACAAGTGAGGACATAAAGCCTCAGTGTTCGGCGTTGCTCCCTATTTTTGTCTAGGTACACTTTATCTTTTGACTTCTTTATTTATGTGAATCTTATTATTTTTTATTTTTTTTATATCTACATGGGATGCTTTATTTGAGAATACAATTTGGTTTCATCTTAATTAAACTAGGACCATTAGTGGTTCAAAAGTGGTTTTTGCCATGTTTCTAGTAGTGTTTTTGGTTGTCATCGTTAGTTTTTAAGTCTATTCTGTTAGTTGGATCAAAGGTGCCCCTTTAGCAAATTTAAGGGCTGAAGATGCTCAAGGTTATATTTGAAGGACCAAAATAGGCCTACTCCCATAGGTTATATAAGGTACACTTTTGGCTAAAAACTGTCTTAATTAAACTAGAACATGAAGTGCCCAATGAAGGAAGAAAGCTCTTCTCTTTTCTTTTTCCCCCAAAATTTCTTAATTGGTCTTACTCAAATTCTGGTAAAGTTGATACCGACAATATCTACCATTTACAGGCATGAAATTGGTTTGGTACACGAGATTCTTAGTAAGGTTGCTCTTCAATAGAAGATTCATCTGTTGTACCGGGCATATGATTTGAACCTGTTCGTGATACTACTATTTCTCAAGTCTCCTTAACCTTGTGCCTTGATCTCCAGAGTACTTGTAACCTTTAAATGTTCATCTAGGCATATTAGTGAATGGTACTTATCTCATCTCCCTTTCGCTCTCCAAATTCAGGCAGGTGTTGCTTTGGAAAAACCCAACCACATAGGGTGACAGGGGACTCTCCATATCCCACTAATTGAAAAAGGTTATTCCTTCTCTTTGACCTTTTCTTGGTTATACTGCTGATGTTTCTTTTAATTTCTAATTCTGCATCATCTTAAATTTGATCAGGTGGTAGATACCCAAATTTATTATCGCTAGCTTACTTTGAGATAGACTGAACTGCAAACTATTTTCCTAGTAAGTTAACATTGCATTAGGAGCAAAATAATGATCGTTCATTGATGTCATCTTTCCTCCAGTGTGTTAGGTAATTATGATGTACTAAAGTGTTATTTGGAAAGGTAAGTTGTCTGCCGGTTAATAACTGTCAACTTTATTACAGAACCTTGGAGCTTGGTGGCGTTTGATAACTCAGTTATGGAAGGATCCTTTGATCAAGTTTTTGAAGATCATCAAGAAGGTGAAGTTTACTAAAGACAAATGTCTTTGGAACCCTTTTCTTTGATTACTGAAGATTTGGGTAAAGATTTCCCCTTAAGAATTGTCTGGATTGGGAGTACTACTGCTAATTTTTAATCCAGAAGCTGAAGTTAATTCCCCGAGACGATACTAATCCAGTGCTTCTTTTTTGGTAAATTTTAACAAGACTCGAGCTACGGTAAAAGGACTGCCAAGTGGGAAAATGATAATTCTATTTCAAGATTTCTATTTTTTTAGGCAGAGAAGTCGATGACATGAAGAGAATGAGACATGGTGGAAAGTTATCATGTTTGAACATCTGGTGTGCACTCTATTACAAACTTAAGAGGAACACATATATATTCAAAGGAATTATGATCTCCTCCGTTTCCATCCCACTGCATTATACTGTTGCATGTTTTTTTTGTGTTTTCTCATCCATAGAGGTTAAAGACATAGCATTTAACAAGTAATAGACAGATTTACAGCAATTGGAGGTAAAGTGATTTGTGAAGGATCCATGATTCAGAATTTAGAAGTACTTTGCTTTTGGAAGATTGCTTTTATTTCTCCTCTAAAATTTGCACTAGCATCTTTGTCCATTGTTAGCTGTTTAAGAAACAAAATGGTGAAACTTGAAACTGCATTGTCTCAGGTATTTAAATAAGAAAAAGAGCTGCTATTTATACTAAAGGGCAGCCCGGTGCACTAAGCTTCTGCTACGCGTGGGGTTCGGAAAAGGGCCGGACCACAAGGGTCTATTGTACGTAGTCTTACCCTGCATTTCTACGAGAGGGTGTTTCCACGACTCGAACTTTGACCTCACCTGGTCACGTATGGTAGCTTTCTTACTGGATGCGCCAAGGCTCTCCTTCAAAGTCTAATTTATAAACTAATAATCAATCAAATGACGAATATGCAAAATTGTTGAAGCTGCACATTCTCTGAGCTATATACATGGTCGCAAACTACAGATTTTCACATAGAAGCATCAGTTGTTGCTGCAACGTCGAACTTGAGGAGCTGAATCGCTAGAGAGAGATTAGAGTAGAATTTCAAACGAAAGAACTCCAAAAGCGAAGGCAGCTCTCTGTTCAGAATAGCTTTTTTATTACCTATCAAAAGGATCACGAATGAGGCAATTGAATGGCACTCGAATCCATTTACAACCTTGGATTTCCATATACAATGCAACTCTTTTCTCGTCGGCGCTTCCCTTAATCTTCTCTCCGACAACATGGATTATAGAATCAAAATTAAAATGTTGCAAACTTTTGCCCTCATTTCTTTTTGAAAATTTACATGACCAATAATAAAACGAACTCCTAATTCAGGCATTTTGCACTCCTCCCTGAGAATCTAAAATTGATAGTTTTGAAGACAAGTGAAGGTTGCTCACTTAGTAGGTCCAGGTTCGAGTCACGTTGGAAGGGTCCCACCTTTAAATTTATATGTTTTACTTTTCTTTGTTTCAAAAGAATATCTTTTTTTTTTCTTTTTCTTACCAGTAAGTTTTTAAGTCCAATATTCTCATTTACTTCTTAATCGGCCAAAGAAAATAAAAAACTTCCTGCCAGAAATGTCATGACAAGTTCAAAATCACAAAATTTAAAAAAATATGTTTGCTATTTTATACACATTTTTATTATCACACAATAAGATTCAAAGGTTTTTCCTTTTTGACATTCTTAAAACATCATGTCAAGTCAAACTAAGGTACTCATTAAGTCTGTTCGTTTTTAGGTCTGAACTTTAATCATTCAAATCTTAACCGTATTTAAATTTATTAAAAAAATTAACAACCACTTAATGGATCTGCATGATTAAGATCCATAATAAAATTTTATTATCATTGTGATGTTTATTCATCGATTTTTACAAAGTTAGCGGTCACCACTAATCTATTCACTTTCGCTAACCTTCATCGCGCTCATCGTTATGAACTGCCACCACCCACAACAACCATCCTCAACCACAATCACTAACGTCGCCAATCACCACAATTGGTCATCCTACCAACCATTAACTGATATCTACAATCATCCCAGACGATGAACCACCGTTGCGACCGCCGATCACTTTGCTAACCATTCTTTGCCTCGGCGTAATCACTAAATATCGTATTCACCACCATCATTAGCTATCACTATCGTCCACCACAATTATCAGCTGCCACCATCAACTACCATGATTAGTGATCATGGTTAATGACTATTGCTAGCCACCATCACCGCTAGTTACGGATAATTTGCGATTTGCATCCCTAACGTATACGCTCTTTTATAACTTACACCTCATCCTATCATTTTTAGCGATTTGCACCCTAGTCTCTTTAATTCCTTGCAAAACCATAAAACCCCATTTTTTTCAATAATTCACAAAGGGAAAAATATGAAAACACAATTAATATTTCTCTAAATATTATTTTATCTACATAATAAAGGTGGGTATTAACTTCCTACTGGGATTTAGAGTTTTAAGCCACTTCTTCTTTGTGCAATGGTAGCATATTGTAAGCAAATACAAACCCCAATAGTTGCAGGTTATCATATTCGAATGACTATTCTCAACTTCATTGAATCAATCATGCATGAGATCAAAAGGAAAAGATTGAAGGTAAGTGGCACTTTTAAATATTTGTTAACCCTGACACTTGGCTAAAGCTACACGAAAGGATCTATTTTGGTTATGATCACCGTGTTATTTTGCCAGCATGCAACAACAGAACAAGCCCCGTATAATCCCCGCCATGTGGGAGATGCAGGGAGGGGTAGAGGAGATGTGCGCGGAGACCTAACTCCACCTTGAAAGGTAGGGTAATTTGTTTCAGAAAAGACCACCGACTCGAAAAAGAAGGAAAAGAGGAAAACAAGACAAAAGGTCGAGATAGGGCGAAGCATATCGAAAACAATATGAAAACAAGGAATAACAAAAGCGAGAAAGTCATGGTAAGAACGGTCAGGAAAAGAAGGAGCATTAACTACATAGATAAATAAGATAATCAAGTACAACGGCGAAATAAATATAAGCGACAATCAAATACCGAAAATCAAATCGGCAATAAACAAATGAGCAAAGCTGCAACTACTATGGTGGGGGATAAGCCACACAGCCTTGTCCTAATGCGAGTCCTCCGCGACGCCTCTTATCTAAGGTCGTATCCTCGGTGAAAGCGCCTGTGCCATATCTGTCTAATCACCTCTCCCCGATATTCTTCGTACTCCCTTTACCTGTGAAGCCGTCGCGCCAGACCCTCTGCTTTCTCACTTCTTTGGGCATCTGTGTCTCTCTCTTCACATGCCCAAAACCATCGCAGCCTCGGTTCCCGCATGCTTGCCCTCCGCGATGCATCTCGGCAACTGCACGATGTCTTCGTTCCTAATTACATCCCCTCTGGTGTGCCCGCACATCCCACCGCGACATTCGCGTTTTTGCGACTTTAAATGTACTTGAACGTGACATCTCTTCGACTAGCTAACACTCACGCTCCGTACAATAAAGTCGGTCTAACCGCGCTTTGTCGAACTTGCCTTTAAGTTTTAGTGGCTTTTCTTATCACACGGCACTCCGAGGGCGAGTCTCCATTTCGTCACCACTGCGCCAATACGATGTGAAACATCGTCGTCGATATCCCCGTCTCACATGCTAATAGACCCAAGATACTTGAAACTTCGCTCTTTTGAATGGCACGGAATTGCCCCAGCCTCGCTCGTGAACTCACACGGTACGCCCGAACAGACACCGCCAGTGTTACCGTAACTTGGTCTGCTCAATTTAAATCCTTTAGACTCCGACGTCTTGTCTCTCGACCTCTTGACTTATCGTTAACTCGATTGCGAGTCTCGTCAATCGGGACTATGTCATCCCATGAGCAACGTACACCAGCACCTCGCATGTTGTCGACGATACATCCGTCACGAGGCGAATAGAAACGGGCTGGGCGTCACGATGCGGCCCGTCGGAACGGGGAAGTGCTCAGGAGTCTCCTCCTCGTCCTTACCACAGTCTTAGCTCCGTCATACACATGTCCTTTATCGCTCTAATGTGCACAGGAGTATACCCTTTGGCCTCGAAGCATTTCCATGGGACCTCTCTTGGCACTTTGTCGTGGGCACCTACAGTCGATGAATATCATGTGCAAGTCCCTCTTCCAGCTCCCTATCTTTGTCCACTTGAATCTCACTTCCACAATATGAGATAAACACATGGTGAGCGCCACAGCAGATCAGCGGTTCTGCGAAATGAACACACCCTCTCCTCACCCTCATTCCACCACCCTTTCCCACGCTTTCATAGTGTGACTTAGCGAACGATGCTTACATAGTTGTTTACTGACTTTGAATGTCTCCACGTTGCTGTACGGGAATGCGTGTACTCCGCCTCAGATTTCTTCGGCATCTTCGCTATCTTGAAAATGACATTAAACAACCCGATCAGCCCATCGAGCCTATACTTTGCGTTGGCACCCAAATTCCCGGGAATCTCGTCGGGTCCGTCGCTCTGCTCCTGCGCGTCACACGAACGGCTCTGCTTCGCCCTCATCGGCAGCATACTCACTGCGATAACCAAAATCGCGACGCTAACGAGTGCTCCCAAGTTTCCCGACACAATGTCTGCATTCACTCTTTCGTTCAGAGTTCGTGAAAGTATGGTAATAAATGCTGTCTAATGCGGGTTTTCTTTGTGCCAACGCTTGGCCATCCTCGTCGGCAGTGCGAAACGGCAGTCCCGAATCGCGTGCCTTCCTCTCCCTCGCCTTGGCGAGCAAATACTTCTTATCCCCGCTGCGTCACTCCCCAGTTGCACTGCAGGCGTTCCAAGGCATGCGTTTTAGCCGCCAGCGCCCGCTTCGCCTCGCTCTCGCCATGGCTTATACTTTTCCTGATCGTCCCGACTTCTCTTCGTAAATCGCACTGTCTCTGAGCTTCACGTATGCAGCTGGCACAGCCCCTGCCTTGGCTGGACTTCTCCGTTTCCACCACCCGATCCCTCGGTGCCCGCGACGGTGGCCTCGTAGGACGATACCTCTCTGGTAACTACACCAATGCAATTGGCCGTCATCCGCGTCCTCTTTCGCGTCCCCACCTATATCCCACCTCCCATAGCCGCCCCGGCTTCTCCCCGGCCCTGCAGGGCCCGCTGAGACGGAGTCAAACTCCCGCTGTCCAATCTCGGTCGGTCATCCGCGACCTCGCCTTCTTCTTCCGCATCTCCGAATCCATCACAAACTGGCTTATGTTGGGTCGTAAGATTCTCACTCGGTATGACCTTGCGGTTCTTACGAGAGGCCTTTATCATCTTTTCTAAGAAAGCAAAAAAAAGTCTATTTGCGTCGCGACACGCGCTGTTCTGAAAGGGACACCAAGTGCTTTCCTCGTTCTTCGAAAAACTTGAGTTGGCTACACTTTGATCCGAAAGCTTTTGCCGAAATCCGAGGTGAGACTGTTCCGCGTTAACTTTGTCCTCGAAGCCAAATCCTCGGTACACTCGTCGCAACCGCAAAACGGACCCCGATGTGCCCGTTGAGATCTCATCCATGAATAACTTCTTAGCGAGACGGTATACTTACCGCCACTTCGTCCAAGTCCTCCCCGACGCCTTTTTATTATGTAGCGCGTAGGCACTAATAATGTTCAAGGTGAACACTCTGGCAGTAGCAATCGCCAGCATCATTGATCCTCACAACCTCTGCCACACGATCCCTACTGGCTCGCACCATCTCTTAAGATCCCTACCTATTCCTATACCTCGACTTGCCGAGAACGGTTTGTACCCGCCCATCATAGCTTTTGGTCTACCCGTTTAGTCTCTTGGACGCGAATTTATATTAATCCTCCCTCTTCTTAAGAATCTTAACTAATACTGTGGACTTTCCCAAGTAAAAGTCCCGATATTCCAAAGACCACACTCTCGGCCTAAAGCTCTCTCGACCCCGCTTGGCCCAACCCCCAGCCCCAGATCCCAGCGAGAACATGACCACTGATGCCGTCACTCCATAGCGAGCCGGTAAAGCAAATATACGTTAGTGAAAGGTTAATCTAAGACAAACGAAGGATCGATAATAAAGCACGAGTTAGCAATAGTCTATAAACGATGAAATAGGTATTGATTAGGCGAACCGGACAAAATTTATACGGCTAAAAGACGGGAAATGGGCTATTGGAGATACTGAGCTCAGTAAATAAATCTGTTCACCAGAAAATCTGCGATTTGCCTTAGAAATCTTTGTTCTCTGTAGAAAATACTTGTTCGACGTAATCCAACGTTCCGGGGCGGAATCCTTTGTTCACCGCCGAGGATCTATGGGAAAACTCGAGTACTGTGCGAAACTGCCGGGAAATGCGGTGAAGAGGGTTTCTGTCCTTGATGCGGGAAGAGAAAGGAAAAGAGAAGGAAAAAAAAAAAAAAAAAAAAAAAAAGAGAGAAAGGAGAGAACGGAAGGGAGAGAGAGAGAGAGATCGGGCCGGGTCGTCGTCGCGTAGTCTCACGGTGGCGCGTTTGGGGTGGCAGTTGGGGAATGGGTGGGGGAATGAGGTTGGGGGGAAACATGGGCTTTCTGGGTTGGAGAAAGATGAGAGGAGAGAGAAGATTGCCACTGTAATATTGATATTTAAATATAACAAGAAAGAAAGCAAAAGTACTTGTTTCTAGCAACATAAACGAAAACTAGAAAACCTTCAAACTTAATTTAACAAAGGTAAAACCATAAATACTATCCGAAATAGTGAAGGGTGCTTGATAATATTTCATTCCTTAAAAGCCCGTGAATACTAGAACTAGTGAAACGTAGCTACTAAAGCGTAAACTGCTTGTCTTTCGTAAATTCAAAACAAAAATAACTTTCATCTCTGTACAGATAAATTGAATTTAACTTTAGGTGAAAAAATAAATTCGCGGATCTTGAAATTTCAAGCTAATTCGGAAAGAAAGCTTTGCTCCTTGGTGGAGAAACGGTGTAAAGGCAAAAAGTAAAATCTTGGGTCGTGTAGATGTTTACGTTTGTATTCAAATGTTGTTGCTTTTAAAAAAAAATTAAATGATTTTTTTATATGTAATTTTCCTATTTTGCCCTCTGTGAATTATCAAAAAAATGGAGTTTTATGGTTTTGCAAGGAATTAAGAAGACTAGGGTGCAAATTCCTAAAAACGATAGGATAAGGTGTAAGTCATAAAAGAGCGTATACAGTAGGGGTGCAAGTCGCAAATTATCCACTAGCTACTAACCACCAACTACCATCATCACCCAATACAATCCCCAATTGGCATCCAAAACCACCGTTATCTGCCATGAAGTTTTAAATTAATTTAGTAATTCTTTTAAATTTAAATAAGATAAGTTTTAGGTATATCTAGATGTTGAGAAAATAAATAGTCTTAATTATTTACGAGTAGTATTTAGATCTTAATACGTATTCCTTTAATATTGGCTTGTGTATTCAGATTCGAATCAGATCCAAATCTTAATAAAATCAATGACACCTGAAAGATTAACGTTAACGTTTAAATTCTCTCAATCAACGATGTGAAATAAATGAGACAAAAAATGGAGCTGGATATCTGATTTCTGTGCTCTATTGATGTTTGAAATTATTTGATACAATAAATAACGTTTCTAGTCAATTATATGTCCTATGAAACTGAA